>NW_008751665.1:1437823-1454571 GCF_000715545.1 Opisthorchis viverrini
TGCGTGGAATGACCTTCCTCCGAAGGTTGTCCACGCTCCTTCTAGAACCCTGTTTAAAGCACTATTAGACATTTATTCATGCGAATCCTTGCGCCGGCAAGCATACTGCCCCGCACTGAGAACATAAAGAGCAGTGCTACATCCTTTTTTTCATTTGTGCCTTTCAGGTGAACGACAGCCACTGACCGACAAGAACAAAAGCGACCCGGGAAACTTGCGCAATAGCCTCGATCCTGCGTATCAATCCGTGAATCCGTGAACCCATGTCGCACATCGATGCGTTTGTATACCCGTCATTCTTCCTCACTAACTCTGCATAAGTTATCACCGGTGGTCCCGAGATTAGCCTTGAGTTCGTGAAATTCACAGAACAGCGCCGCTGTTCATTGTGTTTGCTGCTGATGAACCCATCCCGATTGTGTCAATTATCTGGCAACACCATGAACAACGGATTGTAAAAACTGACCCTTCGTCTGTCTAATAGTTTCTTCGAAAAACGCGTGAGGTAGCCTGAAGATACTTTGTGATGTCCAAAACTCACATCGATGTGTAAAGCTGTAGCTGCCTCCACCATAATTGTGGTGGCACCTTATAAAAGCCCATATGGTCAAACAAACAAGGCACACACTCACACGAGAGTGCATAAAGACAAAAAATAATAGTAAATATACAATCAGATTCTTAACCCTCTACTACCAGCATGCAAGGCTGGCGCCTAGTCTTTTCGCCATACATCATCTGTTGACTGAAGCTGATAGCAGTACTTCGGGAACTGGTGACCATTTATGTTACGTTCACTTTCCGTCCTAGATTATAGTATTGTCCAGCTAACCTACTAACCCCCGGAAACTCTAGTTTACAATCACGAAAGTTTTACCCTTGTCTTTTCTTGTGGTTGATTCCCACTACCACGCTAACTCTGTGTATTTACACTGACCGATTGTACGATAGGGCTTATTGGCAATCTTAAACAGCGTTTGATCGCAAGGCTGCTAGGTACAAATCACCCTCCATCCTGTCGTATTTAATCACTTGTTTTCCTCACCCTAATCGTGGCAAACGTTCAATTTTTCTCTGTTCATGGACTTTAACCCATCTGATGCCCCCCTAATAGTCAACATGTCCAATTGATTTCATTCCATCCCTTCTTCTTCGAAATCTTTGAACTTTGACAGCATCCGAATCGGACGCCCTGTTTGACCGTTCTCCACTCCACCTGATTCGTGTTCCACAGCCAATAGACCTTCATCCGGACCAAAAAATACCTGTAATTTTACATTGGTTTTGCTCCATCTCTGAGGATTCCTTTGTTCAACCCAAAATATCCCGCGACTCACAGAATTCTACATCATAGCCCAATTCCCTCAAATATGACGTCCGTCACGGGGCCGTCCAGAACCCGGAGTATATCAGTGCAACGATAGCCCAATTACACCGCACCAAGTTTGATAGCCTACTCGCAAATGTTCACTTTTTACATTTGCCCACTCGCGTTCGCAATCGCAACTGCGAACAGAATATTTATCTGGCCCCATCCGCGTTCGGGACGAGTCAATTTTTGTCTGATGGATCTTCGTTCAAAAGTATGCATCTCAGTGACTTCAGTCATGTACTGCCCACAAAGTCAGTCATTTGTGGCCTTGGCCATAAACCCAAAGGTACAAGGCAGAAACGCCTCATCGGTGGATCAAGGCTTTCTTCCGCACTAACCTACCAGATGGTGACAATTCTACTGCTTTACCAGGCCCGTTGTCCCGGTTCTTCATTTTTCGCCATTGCAGGCTTTACCACTATGTGCTAGGCAGGGTGCAACTTTTTCGCCCTCCCCCGTTATGTCTTTGCCCATTATCGTCAAATGATAACCGTCTGTTCCTGTCCCAGCTTGACATTTTCCCAAAAAGAAAGACATAAACCAGGTGGTTGTTCTATTGACCATGGCGTTTTGGGCGCGACCAAGCTTACAGCGGATGATTCCGCTGTTCATGACGCTACACATTTTCCGCGCCATCCTCAGCAATTGCGAATCCCGCCAGTCTTGCTTTTCTTCTGACTTTGACAGTGTGGTCATGCCTGGTGGTATGTAACATACAAGTATCGAATTGACATTTTTGTTCAATCAGGTGAAAAATACTTAGAAGTCACTGTTTTCGAAAAAAACTTGGTGACAGTCGGTAGATTTATTGCTGATAAACGTTTCGCTTTTAGCACAAAAGCTCCTTCAGGCCAAGTGAATGGATTCCGAGTTTGGCCGAGATTTCAGGCGGAAGGAGAACCAACCACCTAAGTCAAGCTAAATCTCCGTTGGGTGTCGGCCGAGGGATGTTTGTGTGCTAGTGTGTGTGAACAAGTGTTGGGTCGATGGGGAAACCTACATGTGTTTTGGTCCAGTCTAGGGTCTCATTTTTCTTGTTCGGACCGTTTGGTGGTCCCTCTTGAACATCGTTTCAACTTTCCGTTTGTCCGTGCGGATGGGCCGGTGCTAAGATAGTTTTGTAAGAAGGATGCTGCGATCTTTGGTCGTATTGGGATTTTTCACTCTCATCCCTCAGTTTTTGCTAGCGATTCCACGTGGACTGACAACCACACAGTCAGGTGTCAACTCGGCTTATCTGAGACCGCTTTCCATATGCTTTTCAGCACCAACTCATCCACACAGATAGACGGAAAGTTCAAATGACGTTCAGGAGAGACCACCAAATGGATCGAACCAGAAAAATTAGACCCTAGACTGGACCAAAACACATGTAGGTTTCCCCATCGACCCAACACTTGTTCACACACACTAGCACACAAACATCCCTCGGCCGACACCCAACGGAGATTTAGCTTGACTTAGGTGGTTGGTTCTCCTTCCGCCTGAAATCTCGGCCAAACTCGGAATCCATTCACTTGGCCTGAAGGAGCTTTTGTGTTAAAAGCGAAACGTTTATCAGCAATAAATCTACCGATTGTTATCAAACTCTCTCGAAAACATCATTGTTATTATTACCATTATCATCATCTTCGTTCTCGGGATGAATGTCATGCAAATAAATTTTTTGATAACAATGATTGTTCGAAGGCAGGAGTATCCCGGCAAAAACTCGGCATGCTTGTGCGCGAGCGGAAAACAACTTTGACTATCTCCATTCGTGCCTGTGACTATATGGTTGGAACTTCAACTTAAATGATGACACTTTTAAGCTTACGACAGCCTTGCTAAAATGGTATGGCGCTCCTCACTAAGCCGAGTTCTCGATGCCCACAGGACTGCACTTCCTTAGTCCAAAATCCCAGCAATGGCGTCCGTTACAAAGCTGTTCACAAATTGAAGTATGTCGGCGTTATTATTGCACGGTACTAAAATACCCGTCTGCTGGCACACCCACAACTATTCTATCCATATTCCAGACTATTATTTAGCCCTTTTCAACTTCTGACTGCAAATACGAACGAAATGCTTACCTGGCCCCAAACAAAAATGATGCGAGTTTGTTCCAATCCACTAAACCCCTCCCTCTAACCATTTCGGTACAGTTTCAGCTTTCCCTCCCCACAAAATCAGTAATTTTCTTTACAGTAGCCTTTTGTCTCGTGCGTTAATGACACCAGTGGATCTATACTCTTTCCACTGTACACTGTGATTCTGAGATTCAAACTTGCACTTATCCGTATTGCTAATCTCGCCATTTCACCATCCCCACTTACGCTTTCGTTGACCCTGGCAATTAGTTCAACTGTCGCAGGCCAAGTAGCTTTAGCAGTGGTATTCAGTTTTAGTTCGGATTGACCATTCGGTTCAGTTGTTTATGCAGGCCGTCTTAAGCTGCCGGCGGTGGTTTCGAAACAAGTGTAAGGGGTACACCTTTTTCCAGCAGGTTGTAACCCAACTGTCATTGTTAGCGGATAGGGAAAAGACCTGAGAAACGTCTAAGACGAAAGCAAGTTATCCCAAAGTACGGATAAAAATGGATGCAGGTGGGCCACATCGCTTGTCAAACGGGTATATGCATTCTTCAGCACAGGTGTCAACCGTCTGGGAGCACCTGGGTATTAGTACCACGAATTATAAATTAGTTACTGTAAGGTTATCTCACCCTGCTTGTACGAACACTATGATTGTGCAGAAGTGGTGGTCACGGCCACAAATGCCTCAAAGCGGGGAAACATGCGTACGTGATCATTCAACAGACCACGTTCAGAACGTACCCGGCGCCCTCCAGGATTTCGCGTTGGTCACAGTGACACGACCCATTCATCTTGAATTCCCTCATGAGCCATTCAGCGTGCCGGAGCATTTTTGTGTGGCGCGCTCTGGCATGTTGGGGTAGTTTTCAGGGTGACCAGTGGTATTTCCCAGGCAGTTGTTAGTTACATTGGCAAGGTGAACCATGCCGAATTGTGCACGAACAACCCATTTTCAGTGATGCGCAACCAGTGGACCGCCGCGGTTCCGTAATCTGTGTGGTCTTATTATGTTGAATAATAACCTACTGTACGGCACTGTTCAGGCGGGCCATGAGGCTAAATATTTGTCTGTCCACAGTGTGTCTGTGACCGAAAATACATGGATGTCATGTGATACTTTTTTTCGATGGTTTTTCTGCTGCAAAAATGGCACAGCATTACGGAAGAGTCGGTCACTACTTTTGCGGCCCAAATTTGTGCAGCCAACGCGTCCATGACGAAAGTATTCACTTGCTACTGTTTTCTCATCTGCACGAATAAGCCTAACAGTTTACTTATAGCGGTAAACTGTTCACTTTCCACGAACGCATATATCATCGGACCCCGACACCCATGTCATCCGTTATCAGAAAATTATACGGCTTGTACCTACTGGCAAGAAATTCGGCGCTTCGAAGAACGTACCCGAAACGAGTTGTTGCACGCGTTCCATTGACATTTATGACTTCTGGAAAGCGCCGTGGAAACCCTGTCGGCTGCCATCTGGAGAAGCCTATGTGGCTATATTAACCCTACCCTGGCTGCATCATAAGCATGCGTCCCCTCCATGGAATATTTGTCACGACCGATAGCACTTCATTCCCCACAATAAAGCCCAACAATGCGGCAAGAACTCAACGGAGTCGTCGATGTATATATCCTGAGCGGTGAGGATCGTACCGAACGCATCGCCCGCAAACATCCGCAGTTCACACGGTGGCGCATCACAATTCAGCAGAGATATGTGGGTGCCCAAATCCTCTTCGGTTCGCCATCAATTTGCCGAAAACCGATCATAAAACCTTGGAAAACTTACGATTCTGTTAATAATAATACAAGGTGACTGCAAACCAGTTGTCCTGCGTTTTTAAACAAAGCCACGATGTGAAGCCGATGCTTCGGGTAGCGCTTTCTACCAAAAAACACGCTCGGCTTAATAACTCCCTCGGATAGCTCATCCAAATAATTACAATGACTAGCAAAATGCACTCATTTGCAAACAATTTCGGTTAGCAAAAACTCGGGGACTGCGCCTAGTTTATAAGCCTCAATAAGTCTGTAACCTGTCGTGGGCTGTCAACGAATCTCCAAAAATCTTATGGGTAGTTCAATATGACTAATAATTTTATCCCAACCTTTGGGTGGCATGCCGTCAGTCATGACAATATTGGTACCGTTAGCTCAGAGCTTGTAGAAACATCATATTTGAGGCATCTGGTGGTGCTGCGTGTGTGCACGACGAGTTTGACCTCAGAATAAAGCAGTTACAGCCTGAAGAAAAGCGAAGAACTTTGCAAAACCAATTGCCATTGAGACGTCATATCGCGTGTATTTGGTGAGTCTCTGATAGCATCTTTTGCTCTTCTATCAATGAATTTTTCTACTCATGCGGGGATCGCTCGGGATGCATGCCACAACCGGGGCAAGCTCAGGCCGGAAACGCAGGCGTCCGACAGAAGTTGTTTTCACTTCAGCTTTTCCTTACTTCATTGCAGAAGGGGGATTACGATGGTAATCATGCGGAATGAGCGTCTTTGGGGAAGAGACACGCAGTTCAAGTGAGGGTTTTCAGCCGGGCAGTCTTCTTCATCGTCGTGAATGAGAGGTGGAGAGGGGACGATGTCACGTTAAGACATAGGGAACTTCAAATGCTTCCGTATGTAAAGTGGTGTTTGTCGATGGCGCGCCTCTTTGTTTCTACTTGATTTCGTGATCGACGAAATGATGATTTTATCGCTGAACCGTCTCCCATATCGGGTTTTCAAATGCATCCTGGTAAAATTCTTGTCGACCTGGGCTATGCAGACCTCAATTTTCTCTTCAAAAAGGAGAAACAGGCGCGCGTGCTTTCGAATGAACTGAACAAAGTCCTGTCCCTTTTTATGCATTTTCTGCCCACAAAGTGTTGGTATCTTAATAATGTTTATTCCCAGCTGGTGGTTGGCCTAGCGTCAGGCGTGATCATAGGATTACAGTCAGAGTAAAGTGAGAGTTTGTTTGTAGTTGGAACCAGTGGGCAATAGAGCACAGTTAAGAGAAGGAATGGCACATTTTCCGGCGTGCTATCAGACTTGGTATTGCACTGCCATGCCATCAGTGTGCCGGAATACTTCGGTTTCTTGACAGCCCCGTAACAGACGTTATTTTTGTGGTAATTGGGTTGGGACGTACAATTCTGTGGAGAGGAGGATAATTTTGGTTGGCCGAGGAAATCCTCAGAGGCAGAACAAAGCTTATGTAGCATCGCAGGTATTTTTCAAACCCGTTGGAGAGATAATCTGGTGCAGCGTTTTATATGCATTAGAAGTTGTACTAGTTTTGACTGTAGTGTGGCAGATGAGGTCAATGCATGAACTTGCAATGCTCGGGTCATGTTTGCTAATTTGGGACACCTATAACGTCAAGGTGGTATATCGGTGAATATAAAGTAACGTGTGTATGAGGCTGGAGTATGGCTGTATCATCTATTATGTTGACAGTGAAATTCCCCAGTTTATTCTGTCCCCATTTGTAACCCCCGCCCCACTTTTGTGTTTAGTATGTATATATGAACTGACGTTTGTTTGTCCTTACCACTTCACCCATTTGGCCTTGAGGTCATCCGACCATTTGTATCTGACTTTGCACTTGTGACTGTCGCACGTGGGAGCCTGTTTGCTCCCTTGCTTTGTAATTTTGTAGTCCAAGGGGACTTTTTGTTTTGGATGCGTATCTACTGTCGAGGTGTGTATAATTTGTGAATTACTCTTACCCTAATAATACCGTATAGAAACCCAGCTCCGACCTTGTTTTGCCTACCCGGAGGTTCTGGTATTAAGCGTCACTCCAAGATACCGTTCGACCGTTACAATGGCTGTTCTGTTGCATGGCCGTGAGACCTGGTCTGTTTGAGAGGCAGAACAAGGCGTTTTCAGGTGTTTGACAACCCTTGTCTGAAAACCATAGCTTGTGTGGGTCTTTGTCGGAAAATCCGTGAAGCGACACTTAGATAGCAATTTTTCGGTTGTGGCTTTGGATTTCCACTGAAGAACGTTCCCTGCAGTCTCAAGCTAGATCATTATGATTGTTTGACAGTTGGATGGCATTCAGTTTGGCTATCTTACTAGCAAATTTAGTCGGATATGGTCGACATGATTCCGCAGGTGAAGGTGGGTTGCGATACTTCGACATTGACGATGAGTTGGATGAAGCATAGAAGGGTGCCCCTTGTTGGTTGGATCGCAACTATAGTTATGTCATGGTTACGAGTTTCGATGAGGAAGACCTACCTGTCAATTTTATCAGACTACATTGCCTCGGTATCAGAGAGCTTAAATCGAGTGAAGTTGGGATGTAGTGCTCTAAACGACGGATTCGACGTCAAGCACTTGCCTACTCCCTCTTCGCTGCGGTTGAATCTATGGGTGCACGTTTGTGGACGCGTGTGACCCTGGGATCCTGCGGATCAATTCTACACCGGTTGGTCCTACGGTTGACAGGTATACACCCCCCTTAGGTTTAACTTCGCCGCACCCAATAATATATATGGCCGCCAAATCCTGCTACCGAACCATCGACGTACACACAGTCCCGTCGTTATCGCCAATTGGACTAATGGGGCAAGTAGTGAGTTTAGCTTTATAGCAGCACGGCCCCAGGTTCAGCGCGGACACCAACCGGGAATAGAGGTCGAAGGGAGTTATTAGGCATTTGATGAGTTAGCCACCACAATTTTGTTCAATGAAGTGTTTCAAATGAAATCGCGAGGATGTGTACGAGTCATTATTGACTATACATTTTTCAGAAACCCTGTGGAGTTAAAAATGAGAGCTGAATGACCACACATTGTCTGTACCGATGCAACTAATAAATAGAAACATGATTTGTTAAAGGTGGTTGTGTGTTTCAAGGCTTGGGTTTGGCTGGTGGACGACGTATGGTTGGTCGTTGAATTAGTCTATTATGTATATTTGGGGCATAATAGTCGGCTACGAGCAGGTGCACGGGCCTGTCAGTTATCTCGGGTGATATCCAGTGCGTTTGTGAGTATGGTGGGCCGTCGTCGGCTACTTGAGTGAGCTACTGAGCATAGTTGGGGCATCATCCTCAGCGTTGCACATAGGCACAGGATTACCAACTACGATAAGTAGCCAAGGTAGGCAATATCGATTAGAGTTACGAGCATGATGGATAATCACTGGCGTTTAGATTATGGGACACTGCGCATGGTCGAGGCCTAATAATCAGCGTCACCCATAGCCACTGGCATAGCAGTTTCAAAAAGTAGTCAAGGTAGGCGGTATCGCGTAAATGTATGAGAATGAGGTTCGTCGTTCGCCTTTAGATTAAGTATATGTGCACAGTTTATGCCTCGTATCCATAGGTTTGCATGAACACTGGCTTAGTGTTGATCATAAATAGCAAAGGTAAGCGACAAGATCATTTGCACTTTAAAATCGTATGTTAGCAAACCCAACCCTTGTTTGGTCGTTAGTCTGCTAGGTACAAAACCATCCCCATCCTATCTCATATAATTGCTTGTTTTCATCGACCTAATCCCCGTGGACGTCAAGTTTTTCTTTCTGTGTATAATAATGCACATTATCCCATCTGATCTCTCCACAAACTCACAACACTTTACTAATCTCATCCCACCCCCTCATTTTCCCAAGCTTTAAACTTCGGCAATACCCAATTAGGACGACCTGGTCGGCTGTTATCCACTCCACCTGACCTGTGATCTACATCTACAGGATCCCCAAACGGACCAAAAAACCTGATATCTTATAACGGCTTCGTTCTAACTTTTTTCCTTGGCCAGCCTGAAAACAATCTCGCTGCTCAAAGACTCGCACAGCCAATTCAAGGACCCTAAATTTGACGTCCGTCACGGGGCTGTCCAGAAACCAAACTCCTCAAGATCAATGGTAATACGGCCCTGCTATACCCAGTTTGATAGCACCCCGCAACTATTCCCTGCCTTCTATCGATCATACCTTCTCGCTTGCTCGTTCTATTAACTGCAAATGCGAACAAGCCCTCCACCTTACCCCAACTGCGTCCATGACATGTCCATTCCTATTTTATGAGCCTTTCGTTTGAAGTTAACCATTTCTATGTGTCCGCGGTCCCTGAAGAATTCAGTATGTTTCAATAAGGTTCGTGTTTCGGCTCTTGTTCTGCCGTGAGCTCACTCTTCCACGAAACTTTTATGCCCTAATTCACAACAGTTTTGACTGTAGTGTGGCAGATGAGGTCAATGCATGAACTTGCAATGCTCGGGTCATGTTTGCTAATTTGGGACACCTATAACGTCAAGGTGGTATATCGGTGAATATAAAGTAACGTGTGTATGAGGCTGGAGTATGGCTGTATCATCTATTATGTTGACAGTGAAATTCCCCAGTTTATTCTGTCCCCATTGGTAACCCCCGCCCCACTTTTGTGTTTAGTATGTATATATGAACTGACGTTTGTTTGTCCTTACCACTTCACCCATTTGGCCTTGAGGTCATCCGACCATTTGTATCTGACTTTGCACTTGTGACTGTCGCACGTGGGAGCCTGTTTGCTCCCTTGCTTTGTAATTTTGTAGTCCAAGGGGACTTTTTGTTTTGGATGCGTATCTACTGTCGAGGTGTGTATAATTTGTGAATTACTCTTACCCTAATAATACCGTATAGAAACCCAGCTCCGACCTTGTTTTGCCTACCCGGAGGTTCTGGTATTAAGCGTCACTCCAAGATACCGTTCGACCGCTACAATGGCTGTTCTGTTGCATGGCCGTGAGACCTGGTCTGTTTGAGAGGCAGAACAAGGCGTTTTCAGGTGTTTGACAACCCTTGTCTGAAAACCATAGCTTGTGTGGGTCTTTGTCGGAAAATCCGTGAAGCGACACTTAGATAGCAATTTTTCGGTTGTGGCTTTGGATTTCCACTGAAGAACGTTCCCTGCAGTCTCAAGCTAGATCATTATGATTGTTTGACAGTTGGATGGCATTCAGTTTGGCTATCTTACTAGCAAATTTAGTCGGATATGGTCGACATGATTCCGCAGGTGAAGGTGGGTTGCGATACTTCGACATTGACGATGAGTTGGATGAAGCATAGAAGGGTGCCCCTTGTTGGTTGGATCGCAACTATAGTTATGTCATGGTTACGAGTTTCGATGAGGAAGACCTACCTGTCAATTTTATCAGACTACATTGCCTCGTTATCAGAGAGCTTAAATCGAGTGAAGTTGGGATGTAGTGCTCTAAACGACGGATTCGACGTCAAGCACTTGCCTACTCCCTCTTCGCTGCGGTTGAATCTATGGGTGCACGTTTGTGGACGCGTGTGACCCTGGGATCCTGCGGATCAATTCTACACCGGTTGGTCCTACGGTTGACAGGTATACACCCCCCTTAGGTTTAACTTCGCCGCACCCAATAATATATATGGCCGCCAAATCCTGCTACCGAACCATCGACGTACACACAGTCCCGTCGTTATCGCCAATTGGACTAATGGGGCAAGTAGTGAGTTTAGATTTATAGCAGCACGGCCCCAGGTTCAGCGCGGACACCAACCGGGAATAGAGGTCGAAGGGAGTTATTAGGCATTTGATGAGTTAGCCACCACAATTTTGTTCAATGAAGTGTTTCAAATGAAATCGCGAGGATGTGTACGAGTTATTATTGACTATACATTTTTCAGAAACCCTGTGGAGTTAAAAATGAGAGCTGAATGACCACACATTGTCTGTACCGATGCAACTAATAAATAGAAACATGATTTGTTAAAGGTGGTTGTGTGTTTCAAGGCTTGGGTTTGGCTGGTGGACGACGTATGGTTGGTCGTTGAATTAGTCTATTATGTATATTTGGGGCATAATAGTCGGCTACGAGCAGGTGCACGGGCCTGTCAGTTATCTCGGGTGATATCCAGTGCGTTTGTGAGTATGGTGGGCCGTCGTCGGCTACTTGAGTGAGCTACTGAGCATAGTTGGGGCATCATCCTCAACGTTGCACATAGGCACAGGATTACCAACTACGATAAGTAGCCAAGGTAGGCAATATCGATTAGAGTTACGAGCATGATGGATAATCACTGGCGTTTAGATTATGGGACACTGCGCATGGTCGAGGCCTAATAATCAGCGTCACCCATAGCCACTGGCATAGCAGTTTCAAAAAGTAGTCAAGGTAGGCGGTATCGCGTAAATGTATGAGAATGAGGTTCGTCGTTCGCCTTTAGATTAAGTATATGTGCACAGTTTATGCCTCGTATCCATAGGTTTGCATGAACACTGGCTTAGTGTTGATCATAAATAGCAAAGGTAAGCGACAAGATCATTTGCACTTTAAAATCGTATGTTAGCAAACCCAACCCTTGTTTGGTCGTTAGTCTGCTAGGTACAAAACCATCCCCATCCTATCTCATATAATTGCTTGTTTTCATCGACCTAATCCCCGTGGACGTCAAGTTTTTCTTTCTGTGTATAATAATGCACATTATCCCATCTGATCTCTCCACAAACTCACAACACTTTACTAATCTCATCCCACCCCCTCATTTTCCCAAGCTTTAAACTTCGGCAATACCCAATTAGGACGACCTGGTCGGCTGTTATCCACTCCACCTGACCTGTGATCTACATCTACAGGATCCCCAAACGGACCAAAAAACCTGATATCTTATAACGGCTTCGTTCTAACTTTTTTCCTTGGCCAGCCTGAAAACAATCTCGCTGCTCAAAGACTCGCACAGCCAATTCAAGGACCCTAAATTTGACGTCCGTCACGGGGCTGTCCAGAAACCAAACTCCTCAAGATCAATGGTAATACGGCCCTGCTATACCCAGTTTGATAGCACCCCGCAACTATTCCCTGCCTTCTATCGATCATACCTTCTCGCTTGCTCGTTCTATTAACTGCAAATGCGAACAAGCCCTCCACCTTACCCCAACTGCGTCCATGACATGTCCATTCCTATTTTATGAGCCTTTCGTTTGAAGTTAACCATTTCTATGTGTCCGCGGTCCCTGAAGAATTCAGTATGTTTCAATAAGGTTCGTGTTTCGGCTCTTGTTCTGCCGTGAGCTCACTCTTCCACGAAACTTTTATGCCCTAATTCACAACAGCGGACCCGGCGAGTCTCTGCAGTTTCACCGTACACCATGATCCTGAGATTCCTGCTTCCACTTGTACGCTTTGCTAATGCCTCCAATTCACTATCCCTCCTTACGCTTTTCGTTACCCTGCTCATGAGCCTCGAGGCCCCGGCGGTGGTTTTAGCTTTCAGTTCAACTGGTCCGGCTGGATGACGCCAATTCAGCTGGCTCAAAAGATCTGATGTTCTGGTTCCTTATTTTCACCCCCATAAGGTTTCTTTTCAAATGTCAGATAGAGAGCCTATTGCTTTCCCTCGATCGTTCTATCCTTCCTGCCACCTTCAAACCCTAAGGATCCGGTCTTGCTTGGTATTCTACCCCAAAACGCATAGTAACTGTGCTTCCACACCCGTTCGGGTTAAGTGTTGACTACGCTTACGTTGGATAATGATCATTCTCTATTGCGCTGTCCATTGTCCTAACCCCCTTTGCCCATCAACCCCCGCCAGCCGTGCTTTTCTTCTGACGGTGACACTATGATCATGCCCCACTTCATACAACCCAAATGTTTGGTATAAACATTGTAATTAACGCCTGCAGTTTCGGGTATGACAGATAAGTTTGAATAATGTTTCCGGTTCATCAACGCCGCACATGAACACGTTCCTAGCGGGTACGATAAGTGGCCAAGTAAGGCAATGAGAATGTCAGTACGTCCGATTAGGCTCTGACGCATAATTCCGGGTTTATTTTTACCGACCAGCATGGATACTGGTCTAATGTTTAAGACAGGCACAAAGATAAGCGGCATCGCCCATAGTTATTGTAATAAAAGACCATTGTCGGCCATCGGATTGGGTTACCGTGCCTATGTGCGTCTCCATAATCAGCGTCGTACATACAAGCGGACCCAGAAGTTCCGATGGGTAGTCGAGGTGAGCGACAATGGCTATCGCTATACGGTGAGCGCTTTGTGGCGTTCCTCACATATAGAGCATCATATTCATAATTAGAATGATATCCTTGCGTTGGTATATCACCTGCAGTTATCTTGTGACGCTGTATTATCTACTGGCTAGTCATGCATTCCTGGGATTTTGGGTCATCCATAGGGATGGCCCTCCCATTAAATCTGCGCATTTCATGCTGTTGTCTGAAAATGTCGCACCCAAATGAAGTTGAGCTCCATGGAAAAATGTGTCTTGACCGGATTCGCTGAAAAAATCTGATGAGTGAAAGGCAAAACAAACGTAAGTGACTGATCTTCCAGGGTGGAACTTACAAAAGATATTATATAGATGTTATTTTTCTCCTAACGAAATCCGAAGAACACGAAGATTCGCTAAAGTGTGACTTCCTGTTGTATCTCTCTTAAACGGGGCCCATAAGCTGCACGATGCACTTTCCTGCAAAATCTTTACAAATGGAGTAAAGCTGTTTGCTCCATAATGCTGCATTTTTTGCATACATGCTCGAACCAAAATTTTCTAATCTGCGTGCATATCTTTCCACCTCACCAAATTTCATTGTCCGCTGAAGCAATCATACGTCGGGCGGAAAAATCTGGTTGAATATTTTTCCAGCATCACTGAGACCCCGGGATGCCTAAATGTGGTCCAAAAGTTTGAACCGGTACCCTGAACTCGACTGCCCCATTGTTTTAGTCCATCAAGGGCACCTCATGGATTTCGAAAATTCAATTCCAGTGTGCGAATACTGAGCTCTCTCGCAAATCAGTAACAAAATGCGAACCAGTGATGGTCCGCGACCTTGAAATTTTGCTCACTTAAACAAAGTGCCACGAGCAACATACCATCGAAAGATGCAAATGGGTTAGACTAACTCCTCGTGGGAATTACAGCTCTGAAAACCCTATATATTCGGCGGAAGTAATTTGGGTGTGTTTGTAGTGGGCGGCGTACTCAAACTGCACAATTTTGTTTTTCATGGCGAGGTCGTTATGGTGGCATGTTATCGTATGTTCCATTGACGGATTTCCGATTTACAGCGGTTCCGCATTTTACGGAACACCAGCTCATCTCTCTTCCATGGCCAACTTTTTGGAAAATAGTTGAGACCTCGTTTCCAAAAGACACCGAATTCTTTTAGTTAACCCAGTAAACACAGTGCCACCGGTGGCTAACGGTGGCCAAAGTTGGCTAGCTTTGCCACTGATTCCGTTGGTGAATATAAGCCAAACATAGCATTTGTTGCATAAAAGCCTTCTGAAAACACATGTAACAGGATACTCTAGATACTGCAGCTCTATTCACGAAGTAATTTTTGAAACCGATTTGTTTGAATGCACCACCGATTAAATATATCATGAAATTTTTGGGGTTCCACCTTTGGCCGCTTTTAGCCACCGGCGGCGCCATCGATGACAAGCGTGACATGCACCCCTATTTGCCACCGGTGGTGCCGCGGTGACGTGTTTACTGGGGAGTTGCTCAAGTGTTTGTATGAGGAATCGGTCGTCTCCAGGAGACTCGAGAACAAAGGTAGACCACGTCGAGAAGAAGAGAAGTGGTCCCGCGCAGTGGGATTTGGATCAACACTGGATTGCAAAAAGGTACAGTTTACAAGTGCTACAGAATGGTAACGGGGTAGGCGTGGTCGCTTGTAAATGCAGGACAAGGCGACTCGTTAATATCGTGAAGTTCGTTAAAACGAAAGGCAGTTTTTGAGACAAGCATTGCAACACCGTATATGCTGCTTCTGAAAGTGGGGAGCCGAAAGGTATGCTGCCAGGGAGGTTGGCAGATTTAATGTCTGTACGCTGAGTTTGAGTACATGGCGGCATACTTGTCCGCCTCCTGACTTGGTGGCTTTGGCGGCCGTTTTCCGTTTGCGTTGTTGTTTTGCCCTTTGGGAATCCGGTTTGCGCGGGCCTTGTACTTTGGAGACGTAGATTTTCGACTCGTGGGCGAAAACTGGACAGCCTCCAAGATGTTTTAAGTTAACCAGATTCGTCACCATCATCTACTCCATTTGTAAACCGCGTATGTGTTGTGTGCTGGTTTCGCTCGGCTCTGATAAGGTAAGTAGACAGCTACGCATGGAGGCAATAGCTGGTATAATTGACACTTGACAGTGGAATTTCCACTGGGAAGATAAAGATGAAAAGCTAAACACTGAAGGTAACAGCTTGGAGACATGTGCACTACTGAATGCCAAATTGGGTCACACATGTCAACGCCTTCAACAAGTGATGTTCCGTCTCAGCGTCCTGATTCAGGGAGACGGCAATAGCCAATGGAGCTGGAATTGTCAGTAATGACCTTTACATCATCATCATAATCATCATCATCATCGACAGCATGACATCAGTGTTCAATACCAATGCTTCATTGCCGTACAACCATGATTTATTTGAAAGCCTCATTGTAAAGAAAAGAGTGAAGGTGAACAGGGGGGCCAAAGTTGGCTAGCTTTGCAACTGAGTTTGTTGGTGAATATAAGCAAACATAGCATTTGTTGCATAAAAGCCTCCTGAAAAAATATAACGGGATACACTGGATACTGGAGGTCTATTTACGAAGTAATTTTTGAAACCGATTTGTTTGAATGCACCACCGATTAAATATATCATGAAATTTTTGGGTTGCTACCTTTGGCCACTTTTAGCCACCGGTGACGACAGCGGTGGGAAGTGTAACCTGCCAACCTTACTAGCCACCTATTGCCACCGGTGGCACCACCGGCGGTGCAGCGGTGACGTGTTTACTGGGTTGTAAAGAAAAGAGTAAAGGCGGACGGCGGAGGGACTTAGTGCTAGCTCAACACAATCATTCCGAGGTGTCTACACCTCCAGACATTCACTCAGGCAATCTGGATAGAAACTGACAACAAGAACGCCACTGACATCGATTGGCAGCCATATCTTCTAGTGTCTCCAGCCAGGCACAGTGAGGATCACGCAGTCCTCATCCTGGAAGGCGAGTAGCACCGACACCACCCAAGCATTTCGTGATCTCTTTCATACTCCACTGCCAAGTCAAGGGTTGGTCACCTCCTTGTTTACGCCACTCTGCGTTGGGCATGGACAACAGCACTCTCTTCGGCAAACGATGGTTCGGCATACGTAACACATGTCCCAACCAACGCAGCCTCTGGTGCTGGACACATTCTTCAATGGAAGTACCCGTTACACGACCGAAGGCACGCCCTCTATCTGCCTCGTAACGGATTCACCGACATCAACCCACACGAGCTATTGTTCTGAGACAACGATTGTCGAACACCTGAAG
>NW_008751665.1:1458024-1459865 GCF_000715545.1 Opisthorchis viverrini
GATTTTACAAATTGAAAAGTTGGTAGGTGCGGGAGGACCTACAGTCTTTTTGGAGTTGGTGGGCTTATGACTATGTTCGCAAACAAAGTGGTGTCACCACTGGAATCACGATCCGACCCGTCTGTAAAATCAGACGGCAGCCGTTTCTTTGCACTGCAACCATTGTAATACGATTCATAAATATACTGTTTTTGCCTGGATTGACGAGCCAGCCTTTCATCGTTTTGCTCCGCGGAGGAGGTATGCCCTGAGTCAAGGGCATCCTGCTGAGCACTCAGTGCATCCGGAAAAGTGAACTTACTGCACTGCCGATACGCTACGCATGTGCACGACTCGAGTGGACATTTTAGCAGAGTACCCCTCAGTAAGTTGGCAGAAAAAGTGCTGGTTGTGCACGAGGGCCAAAGGACTGAATCGGGCGGTACGAACCACGATTCATGCACTAGGCCAACAAAGTTGTCCACAAATATGAGAACAGCGTAGATGGCTGAAAAACAACTTCCAAATACGACATTTAACAGGAGAATATCCACAGGCAAACGGAAGCTTTGATGGAATAACACGGCACCAACATAAATAGGTATATATATTTTACGAACTAATGAGTAATACAAGTAATAAATGCATACATGTGTCGAGTGCCAGTGGTAAGAGCCCTGACTAATCGATAAGGGTATGCGAAATGGGGAAGTACATACGAGTGTCTCTGCAGGAAAAACTTAAGCATTCACAAGATATTTGGTCGACCGATGCAAACAGCCGAGTGTGTTGCAAGCCGAAGCATTGAAAAACTAAAACGTCTGTCGATATCAATACGTGAGTGTAAAACGTGAGAACAGATTTGAATTTCTGGGACTCAATAGTATCTCCAGAAAAATCTCAAATGACAGCTGGTTGACCATCAAGCAAAATGCAGTTGTCGGGAAAGTTTTTCGAAAAAACGACATCCCTATGAATAAACTTGTGACGTCCGACAGTGGGTGACGGCCTTAGTCGCAAACTAACATCATCCAAAAATATCTTCCTTTCGCCAGTCGGCGGTGAAGCCGAACAGCCGGTGGTTTTGGACAATGTATGTAATACTTCAAATGCCCCAGCTCCGATTCATAGGGAAAACAGGGAAAAGGTTCTCCAGGGACCGCAGTGGTGAATATCTTTCCGGTTCCAAAGTCCTGATAACAGGGATCGGGGAAACCGCCAGCGAACTTCGTGGTAAATCGCAGCCTAGTTTATCACCTGGAACGATCAAATTCGGCATATCTAGAGCCTATCATATGATTAATCATGAATCTTACCCTCAGATATTCGACTAAAGGCATTATGGACGCATTTATCAGTCGGGCAACGAAAACAGCTACTTGCCGCAACTGCCTGTCGTACTTTCCTATATAGCGTTGTTCTTGAAAAGCTTCTACGAACAACACGAATAAATTTCGGGCGCATTGACGGTTACTTGAAATGAAAAATATTTTTTACGGTTTCGTTAACGTAAACACACAAGGAATAAAACATATGAAAGCACAACAAAACTCGCTCTCAGCCGCACGTGAGGACAAGCAGAGCCCAGAGCTTCCCGCGAGCAATGGCGCCGCACAGTAAAACAAAACCACTTAAATTGATTGACCGTTTGCGCATACTAGGCACAAGGAAATGCAAGGTATTGTGGTTTTTTATTACTGTGAGACAAATAAAGGAGCTCTGATGTCTATTAAACGTCTCAATACCCCGAGGCTTAAAAGCCGAAAATTAGTGCAGAAGTTCTGCACAGATTCCGCACAGGTTCTGCACCCAGGAGCGGACGCGTGCTAACTGGGTTGTTGTCCTGCTTGCTTCAGAGTGCG
>NW_008751665.1:1461662-1496943 GCF_000715545.1 Opisthorchis viverrini
AGGAGACTGTGTTCGTCAGACCTCTAACCATTGACCAACCTGGTATGAGGGACTCTGTGAGTGTCGCGGGACACTCTCCAGTATAGCTCACTGGATCGCTGAGGTGCGCAAACCGTCACACCACAGTAAGGTCCAGTCTCTTCGTGACGGAATGGAAAGCCTTAGGATTGATAGAGGGCATCGCAAAACTCCGAGAAATAGGGGATTGTTTGCAATGAAAAACAACCACACCCCGTTCAAACTATTCTGATCAACTGGTTCGAGGAAGGCAGTTGTTATTGAAACTGTTCACATTGTCGTGTTCAACGTTGAGCTTAACAGTTCAGCTAGCCCCCAACAACTCATTCTATGGAAGGGCCGAATGAACCCGAATGGAACGTCCATAGCGGTCTGCCGTTGACATAAAAATTCCACCGTGCAATTTCACTGCTTCAGTGAAACGAAGTACTTGTCTCAGACGGTTTGCATCCAGTGCCCTTCAAAGGTAGAGTCCCTCATGGCTTTCCTGAGGACTTGACTTCAAAATATCTGGAGTGAAGAATGGATATTGGCCGAATGGAGCACTTTAAGGGATGAAAAGTGTGCAGGATCATGCGAAAATTACCGTCTAGTTGCCGTAGCGTTGAAGGTGCTATCTGACACCTTACGAAAACTGATCTATCATTGGGAGTGTCAGATTTGCTAGAATCAACCTGGGTTTCACCCTGGTCGTGATTGGGCTGATCACATCTTCACCTTACAGCAAGTGCTGGAACTGCGCCATAACTTCCTATGACCAACAGTGGTAGTCTTCCTCGATCTCAGGTCTGCTTCTGACTCTGTTGATTGTCGAAAACTGGCAGTGCCGAACGATGAAGAATGCTCATCCAAAATTCTTGTCTCTTATAAAGGCTTTATATGCCTCCGCCTGTGAGCGCGCTCATGTCCGTGGCAACTCATCTCACGAGTTCATCACATTCAGCGGTGTCAGCCAGGATGTCTTTTGTTGGTTTTTCTCTCTAACTTTTTAAGCGATGTGCTACCTAGATCGAAATGTTCTTCGGGCTTTCGCTCACAGACATTTCAGTACCCTTCTTAGATCATACTCTTTAGAAACGAAAGCTATTTTAAATGACCTAAGTAGCCGGACAGCTACATAAGTCCCGGCGGGCTGGCGAAAGGTGAAATCACCTCCCGAATTGGGAGAGCTAGGATATCGGTTGCCAACCTCCGGTAGTTGTGGCACCGACGTGATATCGACTTGATTGTCAAGGGTAGAGTGTACAATATTGCGATCCCATTTGTCTTACTTTATGTATTTTATGTACTTTATGTATCTACGCATGGCTGATCTTCGGAGACTTGTGTCTCACCATTGGTGCATCCTAAGCATTGCACAGGTATGGTGGGAACATCGGATCAGTCACGCTGAGATTCAATAGATGATCTTCGGGAAAGTCTACTCTCCTTCAACGGATCGGCTGGCCGCAATCCATAGGCTACAGTGTTTACGCCATGTACTTCGTATGACATAGGACCGTTTACATCGTAGAACCGCATTAACTAACCGTATCAAGTCCTCGCAGATTACAGCTAACCGTTGGACGGCTCTTTGGATGAACCTTTTCTAAACTTATGCTCCTCGCTGACTGTTAACAGTAAACAAAATAACACCCTTCTAAATTCATGAGATCTTTTCTATATAGGAGATTTTAACGTCCGTACTCTGTATCATATCGGCAAACAGGCAATGCGGGCTGAAACATTATACTCCCTTAAAATGTCTCCGGAACACGCATACAAGACTCAAGCGTGATTGGGCATCTCAGAACGCCAAGGAGGAACTCAACTCTTCCAGATTACTCTCTCCGTGTGTCCGGAGACCCAGAAGCGATGACTCATGGACTATATGGCGTGCGAGTTAGCCATTGTGAGACATGGCCCGGTCGCACCCTCAATGGCGCTCGTGCATTCAAGCTACTACCTTCACTGCATAGATCCCTTCCAAATCCTCCCACATAAAAGTCCACTGACAGCGCTTTATTTACGCACCAGTTTATCAGCTCCCGCCTCCAATGCACAGCGACCTACCTCACCTCCCCAAATCATCGGTGAACGAAAGTGTAGCATCTGCAACTGCTGTACGACAAGTACAGCTGACAACAATGATGATGATGGCTGTCCATGATGACATTTTTGGTCACATCATCATCATCGAAAACAGCAAAATCCATGTTGACACTGATGCCTCACTGCCGTACAACCATAAGGTTCGTCCAATTATACTTAAAGCCCTGGAGTGAAAATAAGAGAAACAGAGTAGGTGAGGGAGGGGACCTAGTGCTGGCCTATGCCAAGCGTTTTGAGGTTCTTGCACCTTCAACCGCTCAATCAGACAATCTGGAGAGAAATTGACAGCACGAATGCCACTGACATCGATTAGCCACTATTTCTTACAACGTCTCCAGCCAGGCACAGGCGGGGTCACGGGAACCCCATCCTGGAAGGCGCACATCACCAACACACAAACTCTTCGTGATCTCCTTCACGCCTTTCTGCCAATTCATGCGCTGTCCACCTGGCAGTTTGCACCATTTCAAAGGAGACGCAGAGTACAACACTCATCTCAGTAGACGGTTGTCAGGCCGCGCCCAGACATGGCATCATCATCATCATCATCATCATCGACAGCAGGCGCAGTGAAATCTCAACACCGATGCTTCACTACCCAGACATGAAGAAAGTACATGTGCAGAAAGTGATGCATCTCCAAGGTCACCATCTGTACGACACGTCCAGAAAGCAGGTGCGTTGGCGCAGCTCACCAAACACGGCTTAGCAACATAAGACCAGTGGAGTTGGGCTGAAATTGTTCACGACCGGAACACCGCCATTGGCTGTACAAGACGAACGAATGAACTATCATATTTGGCCATTTGGTCATCCTATATATTTGCGCAGGAGCTCTGTATGTTTTGTCCTGACAATACAGCCGTGTCCCGAGTTCTCTGTCTTCCCCGTATCGCGTAGTCTGACGGGCTCAGTGCTGGCGTAACCCAATAGAAGGCCACCCACGATACAACAACGGTGTTTCGGCATGCGTAATAATAATTTTTTGATGATTATCCAGCTGTAACACCCTTTCGGTGCCTAGCTACCATGCCACCATAAAGAAGCACGAGGGCTGGGATACTGCCAGATTTCCCAAGCCCAGACAGGGGAAGTCGAGAGCCAGTGGTCGGGTTCGAACCACGGGCCTTCCGGTGAGTGCATTCTTGCTAAGCCTTCTCGGCATACATAGCATATGACCGAGCCATCGTAGTCAGTGGTGCTGGATGCTTACCTGCCGCACAACTAAATACCATTTTTCTGATCACCCCGTTACTAGCACGCTAATCCATGCTGTTGGGAAAGGTACAAAATCTAGCGCCAGCCAACAACAGTTGAACTCAGTCTAGGTTTTAATCGCACACCTTGGACCTACTGGGGTGTTAAGAAGGCCGTTCAGAAGAAAGACCCCCCTTGTGAATGGATTCTCTTCAGAGAAGATTTTGTACTAAGTTGTGGTTCACGAGGACGCAACTGTGGTCTCAATTCTCAGATGCCTACTCACTGGGAGTATTGTGTTCAAAGTTTGGCATGTGAAATACGCTACCGGAAGATAAATCTGCACCGAAAGCATTTATTCTGATGACGTAAATCTGGAGAGTAAAATTAAATGAAAGGTGAAAAATATTTTGCAGGCTTGCTTCAGCTGGTCATGTCACTTACTGAGACCAGGCTACAGGTGGCTATTGACCTGAACAATGGACCCTGGACAGGGTAGTAGAACTGAAGATGAAGCCATGAAAGGCGGTGGAGGACGCTATTCAGCCTACTGAGAGACAACCTTTTTGGCGCTTATGGTTACTTAGGTTAGCATCGCATCCCTCGGAAGACAGTGCAAACTCAATTGAAGACAACTTTGTGAATAGCTGAAATGCTTTTCAGATTTTTTGTTCCACGATATGGAACACTTTACTATCGCGAATACAGAAGAGGCCAGCCGCTCCTTTCCTTTAGATGGCCTCCCTTCGGATAGATTATGTGCTTCTGTGCTCTAACGATGAGCTGACAGGCGTTAAATACACTACTTTAGTTTTCAGTGCATCTGAGGCTGCTTAACTTCCGAATTGCGTAAATCTGGATACATTCACCTTGTGACCCACATCAGATAACATTGCAGGCTCTTCTCCCCCAAGAATACGAACTTTTGGATCTAGGCTATCATTTGGTAATAAATTTGGCCATATCGGTTTACAACGCGCCTGAACCTCTCGCCAGAAGCCGAATCAATTGGTGACTTCATTTGCATTACAGTTTTTTGGTGTTGTGTGAAACGCAACAGTCGTCGGACCGATATATTATAATTTCAAATATTCTACGCTTGTGTACCTCCTTTGGTGAGTATTTTTTCGTTTCTGAGACATGTTATATCGTTGCCTGCCTCTCCTTTCAGCTGAGTAGGTTGGCCACATCCACCCTCGGTATGAATGAAATTTTCCCGGGCTTATGGATAGGATCCTGCCCGTTCAAAGAAAACGCTCCCAATCTGTTGAGATTTGGAATCAAATCTATCCTGACTTTGGATGCGTTGCCCTTGTCGGATGGAGTATTCGATTGTTTCAATCGAAAATTCATCAGGCTACTTGATGAACCCAGTCAGGACGTGCTGGACATCCTCGAAGAGGCCTTAGATTTTATCGATTTATCTCTCACGACCGGAGGAATTTTAGTGCACTGGTAATAGTCGTATTTTCCTTCTCATGATATTTTGCAGTGCCATGGGTGTGTCCAGAAGTGCAACAATTGTTATTGCTTATGTTATGCGCAAGAATAAACTATCTTACGACTCCGCTTTGGAGATAGTTATGAAAAAACGCCTTGTCTAGTAGGGACCTTGCCTTAGAGATTTCATTCTTCTCATTCAGTCCAAATATTGGATTCGTCAATCAGTTAAAACTATTCGAAGTAATGAAGTGGAAAGTGGATCGAAAATCACCCGTCTACACGCAGTATGCCAGCATCCGGACGTTCAGAGGTTCCAATATTGGTTTGCATTCCCATTACAGTTTATTTCTAACTGGCTAACAGCCTACAACCGTACTGATTCATCTACAACTATAGCAACACGAGACCCTGTCCAACCGGCCACATTCAAATGCCGCAAATGCAGGTTAGTATTCCGAACTTATTTGTTTTAACAATCTTTGCTCGCACTCACAGACGCGCATTGTTTTCTTCGGCGAATCTGGTTAGTCACTGTCTTCCGGATAGCACCACACCATCATCGGAATCGGTGGACGTTGATGGAGAGGATAATGTCGAGATCTCGACAGTCTTGATCAAAGGTATCACCCTGAATGCAGTCCCAACCCCGTGCACCCGCGATGAATTGTTCACTGATCCACTGGAATGGACTAGACCCTATACGCACGAGGTTGAGGGGAAAGTACGTCTTTGCTATGTAATTTGACCTTTTATTATCTTCCCTGGTCATAACGGTTTTAACCACAACAATCGTGTTCGAGAAATATGTTGGACAGCTGATAGTGCACCCCGTTGTATTTGTGACGGGGGTATGTCTGTCGACATCAACCATCGATACCTGTCTCCTGAGCTCCATGCGAGCGGACAGGAACTGCCGCTTAAGTCATGTATGAGGTGCTACGATCGTTCGCTACTATTTCATAACTTGGCTTCTCCTCGGCCGTTCCCTGTTTTGTGCACTTTGGAGCGAGGAGAGGTGCTTCTCCCGCTGTCATATAACTCAGGATGACTTATGGAGTGTTATGGGTTCATTTATTGTCCTTTAAATATCGCTGAATGTAAATTGAACCCGCGCCTCAACCAGATTCAGGCAATGCTTTAAAAACATGGGTAATCGAAATAAGATTTTTCCCGCGGATTCTGCTTTTGGCAGCTCTCGATTCATTTAATAATTCATTCATTTAATAATATGTAGCACACTTCAGCATTGTGAACCTGATCTTTAACTAACAAACTGACGTCACTTGTAGGTTCGCAAAGTCCACCTAGCCCTCTGTATCATTCTGACCATACCACCGTAGACCGTTCATGCTACCCAGGCAAGGGCAACTCGGAGCACATTGAGTAGATATTCCGTAAGTTTTATCCAGAACTTAAAAGTGACGCTTTGTTTTTTGCAGTAATGAAGGGCACAGTAGATCACTTTGGGGAATTATCCAATCTTTTTTCACGGGATCAGACCTTAGAAGCGCTGTTTCTTCTGCGTACTAGATGAACTTGAGTGAAAATGCTGAGGATATTTCGATCCGTTGGAATGTTAGAGGCTGGTTGAGTTTCATTCATGGATAATTTGGTAACGAAGGTACAAAAGAAGGCAGAGGAAGAGCATAAACTTGTCTAGAGAGAATCAAAGTAGTGCATTCAGGCGAAAGCTTACCTCATCCACAGGAGTTTGAATAATGCATTTAGTTGAGTCTGGGTGATTATCGCTCCCACAGTCGTAGTTATTTGGGTGACCCAGCGAGCCATGCTATATAGTGCCCACGCAATCTTCACAAAGTTTCTAATCAGGTTGACCAATGGTCTGGCAAGAAATTCCTCCTGCTTCTTTTTCGTTGGGACTGGAACGTATAGTGATTCGTCCCCTACCAAAGAGAGTCCTTTAACAGTTTTCTATAGACCATCGTTGTATTGCCTTCAGGCTTTGGAGCTAGGTGATTGATTGATTGATTGATTGATTGATTGATTGACTGATTGGGGGTGTTTACTGTCTTCTTGTTTGGGTTCGAGCAACCATAATCTACGCAAACCTAGCCCGTGTGTGGCTTCAGCTAGATTGTTCCATTCGGTGTATGTAGTAGGTCAGATGAACGAAACTACACTCTGCTTTCAGTATTTTATCTTGACGCTTATTCTGCTCTTCCTAATAGTTACCCCTCTGTAAAAGTAGCTGTATTGCCTACTCGGACTCCTTTGTCGGTCTCGCGAATTGCCAGGCAAGTTGATTTCGCGCGCACTGTCCACCCTTCATTGACAGGTGTTTGTTGCATTTCGAATGCTCAAATACAAGATCCAAGTACATTAATCGGGCCTCCGCATCCTTTCTATCTAGATGCTGTTTAATCTGATCTCCAGTGCATCTGCTGTTGCGGGTTGCTCCGAGGTCTTAGTACTCACCGCTGAGCTGAGATCTTAGTTAGCCGGGTACCCGTGCACCCCTTTGTCCACTTTTATGAGAATTCTGAACAATAATAATCATTTAGCTGTAACGCGCTTTCGGTGCCTAACTGCCACATCACCCGAAGGAAGCTAGGATGTTGCCAGGTCGAGGTGTGGAGATCGAGTTCGAACCACGGACCTTCTCAGTAAATTCGCGCACTAACCTTTGAGCCATCTCGCCCCTCTGTAAGAACTCGCACTGACGAAAGTCCTCACCACTTTTCGGTTATAACTTGGATTTACGCACCAGGCAACTGTAGGTCTGATTCGCTGAAAGACCATTTCAAACCAACCACTCTGTCTTTCATCACGGATATCGTCAGAATCGCTGAAGCGCCTCACTCGATCACGTCTCACTCCATCGGACACAATTTTTGACCGTACAATTCAATGATACTTTGTACACAAGACTTGGT
This sequence comes from Opisthorchis viverrini, assembly GCF_000715545.1. Taxonomy (NCBI): domain Eukaryota; kingdom Metazoa; phylum Platyhelminthes; class Trematoda; order Opisthorchiida; family Opisthorchiidae; genus Opisthorchis; species Opisthorchis viverrini. The sequence continues at coordinate 1,469,306 of NW_008751665.1, forward strand.
GATAATCATGAACGTCTTTTATAACTTTGTGCGGACTACCAACCGTTTCTCATTAAGCTACTTGGGTGCTGCCGAGCACCCGGAATGACCATATATGGATATTATCTCCCAACGCTGAGGTTCGTGGTTGCCGGTCGTTCCGGAACAAGTTGATCCAAATCATTCTTTTTCTCAGTGTGAATTTTTGTCAATCTTTGGAAAACGCAAGAAATAGACTCCCGATTTAGTGGCCAAGGATTCTGTGAATTCGAAGTCCTACCTAAGCCAACTATATGGAGCTTCAAAGGCAGTTATTTGTAGCGGGAAACTCGGCATCTGTAGTAGGTAGCTAACTTGCCGTCCGGAGAAGCATCGCTGCCAAAACTGCAGTTTTGTGGATCGCCACCCTAAACTTCTCTCTCCATCCCCTCATTTGTCAGTCAGACACAATGTGAGAAGAATACTGGGTCTTTTCGCACATTTAATCTGAAAGCCTCTTGGTTTAGAAGGCATCGACCCATCCTTTTTGTTTTCTACCCTATCTGTTCTATTCCTCCCAGCCACTCAAATTCCTGGTAACGGTGAGCTTACTCATCTGTGCTGGGATTATGTCAGGTGTAGTTTGTGACGGATGCTAGGTCTATCCCGCTGTTGGCGCCTTACTTCGACATGACGCCGAGATGTACTTAGTTTGAGGCTGCCCAATGGCGTAGGCACTAAGTCCCTTGTCTTTTCTTTCCATTGTTTACTGAGGCTTTCTTCTGTCATACCTATATGGCAGTTAAGTCCCTGTATGTGGGGGCTAGATGACCCAAGTGGTTGGAGCGCGAATTTACTGACCGCAAGGTCCGTGGTTCGAATTCGACCTATGCCTCTCGACTTTCCCCGTCTAGGCTTGGGCAACCCGGCAGTATCTCAGCCCTCGTGCAACCTTCGGGTGGCATGGCGGAGTCCCTGTATGTATCACTCGCGTACTGCTGTCACTGATAACACTGACGACTTCTCCGGGACCTCGCTACTTCTATCATCCAAATGTTGAGATGCTCTGCTGCTTAAGTTGCGTCACAATCAGCTCTAGGTTTGATATGAGGACGATCCAACACGTTTGTAACGTGGTCCTGACTCCCCTCGGTAACACGTTTCATTTTCTTATATAAGTTTGCGAGATATAACCATAATTCCATAGAGGTTCTGAGGGATCACTAATTTTTCTAGCCCTTTTGGCTCGACGGACTTTAGTTTTTTTTCTGGGTGACAATCGCCTCGAAGCCGGGTTGAACCAGTCTAAGCGATCTGTACTGTTATGCAAGATCCGAGGCCCCTAGAAAATCCTCCACAATTCATACATGATTTCCAAACCCAGATAGCAGTTTATCCACGTGTACCAATTGACTATATCCGACGTTTTGATTTCCTACCCTTCAGCTCTACTGTCCCGGTTGCCAAGCCAAGGTTGGTTCCTTCAACTGGTGTGGTGAGTTCCACTGTTGTATTCTGCACTTCTCTTTGAGGTAAGAATTAGTGACCGTAGCCGAAACTGCGCCGTGCTCTAAGGAGGTGGCAAACGGCCAGCGAGTCGATGCTACTTACAGATTCCATCCGTGGGGTCGCCAAAGTTGACGCGTTTGATGACGAATGATTGTGGCGGGAGAAACTGCTGTTGAACCTTCAAACTCGTGTCGCTCTTGTTTGGTCATTGTAAACGTGGAATGTTCCAGCTTCTAATGTTCTACACAGATTTGCAACAAAAATTGTAGAAAAGGTCTTACACTCGACGGTTGCGCAAAACCTTATTGAGGATACTTGCTTTTCTCCATCTTCTCTGCTCCCGTTCGACTTGGGACGAATTCAAGTTCTCTCTGTTTGTCACTCGAGGCATTTTCTATTGCCATAATGATATGTTATTCACATACATTTCTCGGAACTCTAAAAAAAACACTCGGCCGCGTAATAAGAGGATGCGAAACATGTTAAAAGACGATGCAAACTCAGTGCAAAAATAGGCATATTTTAGATCTCCACACACCCATTCCTCATTTACTGTCTTCAGTCCATTTATGTTATTGAACAGCGTGTTCACAGACCCCTTCAATGTATCCGGTGCAGCTTCGGAAGTGTGTGTATCGATACGGCCGTGCGAGATGGCCTGATCAGCACTCTGAAGGATCAACGGTAACCTATCTACTTAGATAGTACGGACAGGAGCATTTGTCGTGTTGAAGTGCTATTTTCTCAAGTTGCTCATTCCTGGATGTAGAAATCGGAAGTGATTTTGTGTTTAGTCTAACCAAACAAAGCCCAAAACATCCCGCATTCTCTCCAAATCCCCGAACGATTCTCTCTCGCGACTTCAGCTTCAGTTGTTTCACCCATTTTCTCTCATTTTCTATCAATATCAAACCACCCAGGTAACACATTCTCATTTCTAGACATTGGTTTTCCCATTGGTGACTTCAGAAAATTGCCCCTCCGGTCATTTGCTTCTGTGGTGGTGCCTTTCCAATCTAGTAGGCCAGGGAGGTTGTTTCATCCAACAACTTCTGTTGCGCCTTCTCAGACATATTTTGTTGTGTGCTCCTGGTTTTCATGAAGGACTACCCGAGCTCTCAGTCTACCGAATTTCGTTGTAATGTATCCCACTTGTTCCAGCTATCTTTAAGTACGATTACCCTTCTGATTCATCCTTAACAAGGACGTCTCTTCACAAACTGTTCTTTCGCCAACCGAACAACTTATCATTGAGTGCTGATCACAATCAAGAACAGCTTACTTTGATAAACAATCAGTAGGTTTATTGCTGGGCCAAACCTCTCTGAAACGATGACTATCCAATAGGTCCCAAACATTTTTCAGCTTACTACGCTGTTGAATTACGCAGTGGGTCGCTCTTTCCTAACACGATTCTTTGGAAGTTCCTCGCGTGTTAAATCAAAATGGATGGTAAATTTAGCCAAAAATTCATCAGATTTCTGGAAATTTCAATTTACCAAGTTGAAAGGAACCGGGGAAATAGTTGAAACGGGTTGGTTGAATTGCATTTCACATGCGGAGGATTCCTCTCCGCATTACACAGGGTTACTTCCGTCTCCTACAGTTTATTTACGTATGCACAATACACAGTAGGTGTTTCTCACATGTAGCTACTGGCAACTACAAACAACGATGTATGGTAAGATTGATCGGAATTTTCCTACACCTCCGTACCGGTCGGCCTTGTTTAGGGTTAAATCGCAGTCGTTGCTACACCTGTTCAGCATGCAAACAAGTGATTATCGAACCAACTGGTCTGGATCAAAAGGATACCACCTGTTCTTGGGCGCACAACACGGTCTTTTTCATCTGGTTGCCTAGGACAGAAGCGACCTTACTTCTCAAACCATTCACGTCCTACCGCACCAACAGCTTTTGAAGCTACTAATTTAAGTAATTTTCGTTCCTCGATCAAAGTCCTCAGTCTGGCTCTCAGAAGAAAAGCGTAACTTCAACAGACGGTCAGTCTCATATTTGTGCCTGGTATTTCGCTTTTGGTTATCGAGGGACATGGTAAAGCTGTCATGTGACAGTTCCCAGGCTGTATCAGGTTTTTCTTAGATGTACATGTAGAATGACACTCACCGGATTCTCGAACCGATGTTTCATGCCCAATGGAGCATATCCATTGGTGGTCACGTAGAAGGGTTAGATTAACCTAGACGCACTATTTCTTCTTGGTTCCTTAGTTTTAAAAAAATGTATCATAAGTGTATTTGATCATCGTTCAATTTTCATTTGTTTTTCCGAAGTGGACGTCTCCGACTAAATTAACTGCATGTACCTCTTCATCTGCGTCCCACACAGGTGAACGGTGCGTCTGCGGCACTTGGGTCACTCCTGCTTTCCACTTCAATCGCAATCACCTCGATCGGATTGATAGACGTCTGGCCTCATCCCAGTCAACAACGCAGCCACTGTTTTCTGCCCCCAATAAGGTGGAACCTACCAGTACGTCTTCGTCGCCGTCTGTGGCCATCAAGTGAAATTTTATATACTTTCCTTGTCCTTCACGTTCGCTCTGCACAAAGCTATTTTGAATACATTCTTCCTCGAATCTTGTTTATTTTTAACCTTACTGGAGGGAACCGACTACAGATAATTGTTCACATCGGTGGTGCAGTTTCGCCAATCCTATTCATCTATGCTTTTGAATTTTCATCTGCGGGCTCAACAACCAACGTGATGCTCAACAACCAATTAAACCGCTAAAGTCTTTGACGGAACTCTTAATGTTCCAGCGTTGTTCGTAGAACTCAGTTAGTCGTAGAATTTTTCAAATCTCCTTCCCCACATCATGTTTAAATGGAACGTAGACAAGATCAGGGAGAGTCAGTGCAAAGGAGCAGTGCACACAAATGTTCTTTGGTCTGTTCGCTGAACTGAGCGGTTTGGCTGTAGACCTTTCATAACCAATCAGGTGGACATCATTAGGGCGCTGCTTGGAAGCACAGCCTCTACGCTTCACTCTGCTCCCTATCAGCATACTGATGATGTTTCCCCGATTGGTGGTGAAACGGCTGCAACCAAATTACCCAGCTCAGTGAGCGAATCGAAGACCTGGGCTACTAACATTCTCCTCAATAGCGAATACACACAAACACCAAGGAAACTTGTCTCGGTCATTTCTCCGCAAAGAAACCCTTCAGCTGTAGCGCTTTTTCCTGTGCCTGGCTGCCATTCCACCGGAAGGAAGCACGAGAGCTGCGATACTGTCAAGTTGCCCAAGCCTAGACAGGGGAAGTCGAGAGGCAGAGATCGGGTTTGAGCCACGGACCTTCCGCTCAGTAGATTTGTGCTCTAACCACTTGAGTCATCTCGCAATTTCCCCGCAAGAAACAACGTGCCGTTTAGTGCCAGCCAGCAGAAACCTCTGTCCTCAGCCGTGGTCCATTGACTCATGGCGAGGGTGGCTAGATATACTTTAATTTCCGCGCACGACCCACAGTCTGATAAAGTCGATCCAGTGATTGCCAGTGCAGCTATCGGTTGAACAAAGTACTCCTCTAATTCAATTCGTTAGTTTTCGGCCTTTTATAACCAGCTTACTTTTAAACTTCACTGGGAGTTCACACAACATGCAAAAAGAAAGTAGGTTATTTTCCCCTCGCACAGCGTACTACTCAGTGATGCTAGAAACTCCTCGACAGCCCGCTAGTTCCGCCATTCCTCGTCCAGTAGAAGCAGTCCCAGATTTCCCATTCTCCTCACGTTCTGCATGTGATTGGACTATTACCCTAGTTTTCAAATTGCTTTGGTATTAACGAGTGACTCAGTTGAATCTCGTTTAATGAGACCGTCTTTGTGCAGCGCAGTTAACTGATGGCTATCGCTGAGCGTCTCACTAACCCAAGTCATTGTGTTTTGCCAGGAATGTTGTGCTCGAATCGTGCTTATTACGAGGAAGAGCAAAACTCTGCCTTCCGCAATCTCCACAGATTTACCACTGACCGCTGGCATTCATGTTCAAACGAACGTGTTTAATTTTGAACGATGTGATTTCCGGAATGACTACTTAGTGAGTAACTTTGTTGCATCACTCGCCTGTTGGGGCACCACATTCGGCTGGTGGATGCATAAAAATTGCTAGGCAATAGCCACAGGATCTGTAGAATTTGGGTTTGGACGTGATAATGTAGGTGCGTCTAGATAGAGTATCGGCAAACCCCTTCACATCCTAGCACAGCTAAGGTCTAGAAAGAGTAGAAATCGAATCCAATGTTCCCTTGCTCTGAAGTGGATAAACCGGAATAAGTGTATCAGAGCATGAGGTCTGTTCAGACGAGAATAGTTTGCATAAGTAGGCGAAAGCGTCTTGCATATGCATTCAAAATCGCCCCGATCATCAGTGCGTGCTTCCCCGGCTCCTTGAGGCTTGTTGAATGACCTGCTGGAGATTACAACATATCCCGTTCAGTCGCTTATTGAGACCGATTAGCTATGACCCGAAATGGACCACTGCACAAGAGCCAGGTAGATATACCTTCATTCTTACACGGTTGTCGCGTGGTTATGCAGCCTACGAGTGAATATGGCCTACTAGGCCTAATACACCACTCACAAGGTTGCTGAAAATTCTTCGACAGCCCACGACCGGTTTCGCCCTTCTTTTTGGGGCTCATCAGGTAGGCGCAGTCCCCGAATTCCCACCAACCTTATGTTCTACTTCAACACGAAATTAGCAAAATACAGTCATTTGCAAACCAATCTCGTTTTGCTGGAGGCTCACCTGGAACCCAGCTGAATCTTTCGTTTATGTCGTAAAGTTTTCAGCAACCTTATGCTTAGTGTATTACATCCAATAAGTGCATGTGAAATTTACACTCGCAACCCACGACAGGAGACCACACTATCCATTCTGCCAGTCGGTAAATCCTGCAGGCTGCCTATTTAGTGACACCAGATAGTTGGTGAACGCAGCGTAGAACAGTATCTACATTATTAGGCTTTGCGTTGCAACAGGCGATTCAGATATCGAGGCAGAATCGACAGCGCTGGTCAGTTGTCTGATCTATCATGGCAAACACCATGTGATGGCAAGTTAAGAGCACGCAACGCTAAATGAACTTCGGGGGGATCAATCCCAAACTGTACCTCGCCTAGCAAGCCAATAGGCGAACTGTCTTTGTTGGATCCGAGTTAGCTCGTTTTGTGTTCTTTTCCCATCGGGAGCATAGGCATAGCACAAGTGATTTCAAATGGATTCAACTCCTGAACACACATCGGCTTTTTAGCAATTCACTGAGTGAAGAAAAAACGATTGAAGCTTCATGAAAAATGCGGACGGATGCGGCGAATGAGGACACGGGACAACGGAGCAACCAATGGAACCGCCCGACCGAACAACTAATCGCGATCGAAGGTCATCCCCGGCTAGCAGCACGTATATTAACACACACGTAACCCTACTCAACGCACAACCACTAACCCACCGCTACGCAAAACTACGCTCCCCAATAACGCACTGATGATGTCACCTCGATCGGTGATGAAACGTTTGCAATCAAATTGCCCAGATCAGCGAACAAGCCAACGACCAGTATCATAGATATTCCCAGATCTTCAGATGGTGGAAGAATACGGGAACAGAAAAGAAATTGCAATTCACCACCGCCTCGGCCCAATACTGGCCATGCGATTTCCCCACGATGTTGCAATAACGACACCGCACCATTAAGAACGTTAGAATGAAACAACACGAATAAGGGATGGATGAATTTTGTAACCTCTGAACCCAAGAAATACATAACAAATACATAAGCAAGGACATTACAATACACTGTGGAAGGTCTGAACGAAGTACCACGGCGTGATGCGCACAGCAATGGAATTGTCACCGGCAGATGGTTTGGGAACGCGCGAAACGCGTAGTTAGTAAATGTGCAACAAGGTAACGCGACATATCATTAGTTCTTCCGTTGGTAGTTGATGAGATTTTGGAAATTTAATGCTACTCGAGGAGCCAGTTAATGCATGTGTGGATCGCGTAATTGAAGCTTTCGTGGCTCTGTATCCTGTCTAGGTGCGAGATAGTGGCGTTGCTGATCAGCCGCTAGTGGTTGGTAAGGTTTTCAGATCACTAGCCGGAAGGTCACGGGTTCCAAACTCCCTGAAGCCACACACTGCTGGCGAATTCCAATAAGGATCTAAACGCTTCTCAGCTTTTCACTATTGACCGGGTCTAGTTACATGAAGGGACGATTAGAATCCTTGACCCTCCACATACTACTAGCAACCCATAAGTAACTCAGAGGAAGAATAAAATTCACATGATCAATAAAACTTCCATCGGTGAAGCAGTTGCCCGAGGGGCCAGTCAACACGTGATGTGGATTGCTGAATGTGTGGTGCTCTGTCTTGTCTAAGTGCGAATTAATCACACTGTTTCACTTACAGGATGAAGTCTCCATCATCGTTCTCTCTGTTCGTCAACAAGCTGATCGATTATCAGTTTGACAATGGAGACTTTTTCTATTCCGATTGACGCTGGAAGTCTTATCGGAGTGCCTTTTGTTTTCTATCGAGACATCTTGTAACTGATGCCGAAACACCTTTTTTGTTTCTGAGGTCACCTCAGCTTGATACATCATGTACAACACGAGCAATGAATGGTCTGTACGAATGGAAACATCGAATCGCGTTGACGCTTCGGATCAGCCATCGTCAGCGACTTTTTCCATAGTTGAGACACGTTGGTGGGGGCTATCTGATCGGTTTTGCTATAAGGACGGTTGTGTGGTCTCTGGTTGAAGGTGGTCTTTGAACTTGGAGATTCTGAAGCCCTCAAATCAAACTTTTGAAAACTGAGGAGTTTTTATGATCGAGAGGTCTATGTATGCGCTGATGCAACGGTGCCAAGCTGTGTGATATTTACATTACGCTGATCACCGGCAGCCGAGGCACGCCCGCCGCCAGCTGACATCACTCTAGTCGGAAGAACATGGCACAAAGTACACTTCCGAGACCTTACTTATAAAAGTCAACGCAGTCAACCGAAGACTGTCCCACAATCAAGCATGGTCATACAAACCGGATGAAGCCTTTCTCAATTCATGTGTGTGCAGTTAGTCTACTGCTGTTCTGGACACTGCTCTGACGAAGGCCACTCGAAACGTCGATTAGATACCATCCTGAGTTCACGATGTTGTTCAGGGATACTCTGGGATGAGCTTAATGGTGAATCCAATTATTGATTGGTGCCTAAGCTGACTGTAAGTGGAAAACGCTCTGCACTTGTGTTTGAACTTGCGGACGCATTTCGAACTATTTTCCTCGGTTAGTTGATATTTATACTTAGTGAAGACTTCATCCTTAGTTCCACCTACCCTGAACTTATTAGTGCACTGTTGATGATGGCCATAATACAATTCAGAAGGTATATGCACTAATAAAGGTTTTCAGTATAGTTGACAATTGTGAGATGTTAGACGTATAAAAATAAATACAATACAAAATGGGAGCAAGTCAAAAGAGGAACTTATCGTCTGTGAGAGTCTGTTGGTGAAATTCCGGACGGCGGGAACGTGTTTTCTCCGCAGTATGACTGCTACACGTGTTCTATAGTTGTCCGTGAACTTGGAGTGTTAGACTGACTCCTTGCTCCCTGCGCACACGCGAGTCTCTGTGTGCTGACTGTGCTCGGTTTCCCTATATGTAGGTCCGTTTGCGTGTACGTGGGCACGTCAGCATATGAGTAGTCGCTGTGCTCACTTGACGGTACAGACAATCGATGTCCGATGAGTCACCATAATGTGACGTGGTTTGGGAGTACGAAAAATGACAAGTCTCGTGATCCAGTGAGCGCCTGTGAGCTAAAAAGTCACGTATGTGGGTGACTGGATAGCTAAAAAACTCATATTAGTGTCAGTTAAGCCCAAGCGTCTTCAGCTGGTTTTTGAGGAACCCTTTACTGTGGTAAACCACAGTTTTGGGTATAGGTATTGGTTATCATCCACAAATCATGTTGTATGGCTCTCACCTTGTGGAATGACCTTGAGCGGAGACAGTCCTATTCTACGATCTCTGGGTTTGAACGCAGTTGAGTGGCTTGGTTTGCTGAAGATCACATCATCATGGCCTTCATGTATGGAAGATCCTAGAATTCTAATCGTCGGCAATCATCAGATTTCACGAAGTTTCTCTCTTTGCGCTGCTACCATCTCCACAAAACGGCCGAAAACAATATTTTTCTGTATCAACGTCCACCAAAAGACAAGTGTTTTGCACAGACTGTTGGGACGTGCTACAGTTTTTTCTCACAAAAGGGCCATCCATGTAGCACATTGGATGAGTTTTCTGAGGCTTCTGAGTTCGACAAACTACTTTAGTTAAATTCCAGTGCTGGAGAGAACACTCTTTGGTCTCTGAACGCAGTGGTCTGTTGGATCCTATCAAATCTGTACTCATCGAAGTCACTACCACAACTATATACTACTAATATAGAAGTTTGATTGTTTGATACGAAAACAATTGTTCTTCGTCTACCCATTCGGAAAATTCCAATCTATACCTGAACAGTTTCCATGTAGTAACGGAAGAATTTTCGGTCCGGGCTAGTGAGCTCTGTTGGCTTTGTACGAATATAAATATCTAAATTACCGGCTTAAGAATACGAAGGCCACAGGAGCCGCTCTGACCGTCTTCACAAAAGTAGATTGCCTTCTACTAAGTAGAAATCGGCAGACGATCAGTTTTTCAAAGCCACATCTCACTTTGTGACTTTGTTTGCAACCGAGAGGAAGCACACGTAGGCTTTTCGTTGTGCTATTGCCGCCAGAATGCTCCGATATATATATATATCGACCAACTAAGATACTGGATAGGTGTTCCTATACGATATATCCTTAACATTATAAATCTTTTAGACTTTATCAGAACGTCATTTGAGCCCCATTTATCAGAGCACAAAGTTCGTTTGATGTCGACACGGAAAGTAATCTATGTATCATCCAGAACGAGACAGTTTACGACACTAATTCACATCAAAATAGGATTCGTTGGCTCTAATAGGACCACCCAGGAAGCTAAATGAACAGTTCACGTTTTAAAATTCACAGTAAAGTTTACACGATTACACAAAATGTTCAGGAATTGTGGTGAGCCGCCAGAAAGTTCTCTTCGCACAATCACAAAGGTTTCTTAAACATAACTTGAACAAATATGTTGCAGAAACTCATTCACCATCAGTTTCTCTGTCCAGTAAAGCAGTACGACATTTGAGTAGTGATTTCAACTCATGTTTCGCTGGGGGGATGTAGCTACAGAAATGATAAACCCTTAGACCATTTTGATTAAGAACGGCGGACCAATTTCGAATTCGAATGAGCAGTTGTCGAAATTGTACCAACCACAAACAAACGCCTAAAAGTAATGGTGTAGTTTAAGAAAGTCCACCCACCGGATGTGGCAACCAGAAGCAGCAGTGCCAAACCATACAAAACATCCTCTGAATTTCCAAAAATTCGCGCGGGCTTTCTGTAAGAATGAAACGCAAAAATGAACAGTATGATCAGTGCCAACTGAAGCCTCCTCTTTTGTATTCGGTAGAGATAAAATAGGAAATGTGGGTAGTAATCTGGAAAGGTAGCAGTGTGAAGAGCGAAAACACATAGAGCATTAATCAGCGTCTGTTTATCAACGGTAGTGCCAATGATTTGTCGTTGCGATACTGTCATGCTGCCTACTAGCGTAACGGTGATACTTCTGATGGGGAGGCACGCGAGTAGTATGAGTTATTCGTGGAGTTTCGGTTTGCGTCTCTTGAAAAGGGGAGATCTGTTGTGGAATTTGTGGAGTCGCTTTGTAACATTTGCTTGGATTTGAGTGATGAATGATTGGAGTCAATGAATACCCAGGAAAATTCAGGAAGACGCGTTCAAGAGAGGATTGATGTCCAGTTTTTGTAAATAAGATGCAAATGAGAGTTTTGCTTCCCTGTCCAATAGTCTGTAACCGGCATTTTCTAATAAATAACTCCACAGCGAAGGCCTTCTTCCTTTCATTAGCACACCGGGTGTGATATAACTTTGGCTCCTATCGGTCCGTAAACAGTTTGGTGGATATTTCGCTGAAAAGGATGCTTCACCTACTCGGCTGCATCAACCGCTCCTCGACCAAACTTCAACTCAACTGGGATATTTATCAGAACGCCCGAATCGCGCTTCATTACAGACTTTGGTCAGTTGAACGCCTTTGCTTCCTCAACCCAGGTTTTCCTCTTGAGAGATAGAGTCTTAAAGAACCGGCTAGCCTTTTCTGCGGGCCCTTCTGCTGTTCAAATAACCTCACCACAAGACCTTGTTCATCGTCTGTTTCTCAATGGTAGTGCGAAAATTGTTCATCCATGTTTTGTTTTCCTGTCACTGGATTAGCTTCTGTGCGAGATTTCCTAAATTAGTCAGCTAAGTTTGTACGTCAGCGTACGGAAGCACGGGCTTCGCCATGATTCAGAGCAATATGACAACGAAACTGTGAGTAGCTAACGAACTTTCCTGCCTAGATAAGTTATCTTGATAAGTTCACATTAAATGAGGCAACGTCTATTTTTCATGTGACCCTGAATAAAATTTTGCTTCGAACAGCTTGACTCAGATGATGTTGGTCATCTGGTATCAACTACGACGCTTTCCGTTTTATCAGGACAACGAGATTGCTACACGCTTGCAGTGGCATGTGACATAGGATCGACCTTCAAATTTCTCTACGAAACGCTGTCCGTAATCGTTTGTTTAGATTCCTAGTCGAACTGTAACGACCTACTCCAAGTACAACTTGTGTTCGGTCATGTACTTTAAAGCACGCATCTGATGGCAAATTGAGTTGGAAATTGTTGAACCTTTTCAGAATACTTGTTCATCCAGATAAAGTCTAGGATATCTCAGGAGAACGCTTCAGGACGTTGGCTTTTCAAAAATGAGGTTTTGCTTTTGTTTTCCGATAGAATGTAACCACTAATTTTTTTGTCAGTAAACAGCTCTGCCTTCTAAGGCGAGTTTCCTCACACAGCCGTTGCTCAAGTTAAAACACAGGGTTCCACAGGAAGTCCCAATAAGACTTTCAGATTTGAGTCATACAGCCGTGTCCTTCTGCTCTCTACAATGGTGCGCACTATGTGAAAATTTGATTTAGCCGGTAGACCGATGTAAGACACCAGTGAACTCTCGGTTACGTGGGTCGAAACCAACAGGAATCTCAAAGAAATATCACACTGGCTGGTTAAAATTCCAATGGTCTTTTTCAATAGCAGCCTTGGTCTTCCGAGACCCTCGAAGAGAGAAAGTAGAGGTCATCATAGACAGCATGACATCAGTGTTCAACACCGATGCTTTACTGCCATACAACCATGATTTATTTGAAAGACTTATTGTAAAGAAAAGAGTAAAGGTGGATGGGGGAGGGACTTAGTACTAGCTTAACACAATCATTCCGAGGTGCCTACACCTCCAGACATTCACTCAGGCAATCTGGACAGAAACTGACAACAAGAACGTCACTGACATCGGTTGGCAGCTATATCTTGTAGTGTCTATAACCAGTCACAGTGAGGATCACGCGGTCCCCACCCTGGAAGGCGAGTAGCACCGACAGCACCCAAGCGTTTCGTGATCTCCTTCATACTCTTCTGCCAAGTCAAGGGTTGGCCACCTCTCTGTTTACGCCACTCCGAATTGGGCATGGAAACAGTACCCTCTTCGGCAAACGATGGTTCGGCATACGTAACACACTTCCCAACCAACGCAGCTTCTGGTGCTGGACACATTCTTCAATCGAAGTACCCGTTACACAACCGAAAACACGCTTTCTAACTGCCTAGTTACGGATTCGCCGACACCAACCCACACGAGCTATGGTTCTGAGACAACGATTGTCGAACACCTGAAGACGTCTCAGTTCCACTGCTCGAATAGGCCAAGTCTCACATCCATACAACAAAACAGCCCGTACTATGGCTTGATACACACGTCCCTTCAGATTAAGGGATAAACCATTCTGACGCTATAAGTGTCTCAAGTTAGCAAACGCGGCCCGAGCCTAGCAGATTCGTGCATTTACCTCATTTGTCACACTACAATCAGGACTAATACAACTTCCAAGATACATAAAGCCCTCCACAACTTCCAGTACCTCTCCCTGGATTGTAAGTGGCGTGTTCAGTAACTGCACGTCCACGGGCATGACCTTACACTTTGTGGGTGCAAAGTGCATACCAAAGGACAGCGCTGTGCTCACCAGTAAACAACCGAAAACAACTCTGTGGGATGAGGGAACCACAGAGATACTTATGGCAAAGCGGTTCTTCGTGGACTTCACAAACAAATGGCAACCAACGCGAGAGTCATGTTTTGCTGCGAGTGTATAGAGTTAAACTGTAAACGTGTCAGCGTGGTCCCGTTAGTGGGAAAAGTGTCAGATTTCTAAACATCACACAGCTTATTATGATAAAATCACGAATGCCGATCGTTTTAACTCCCAATTAAGCCTTACTGACCTGTCAGTATGGCTGTCAGCTGGATGATAACTTAACAATGCGTTCGTTTCTTGGGGTTTTTCTTCATTTTTACCCTACAAGTTGCTCAAAATATGTTGGAAATCTTTATAAATTCAACCCCAGGTCAACTGTGCTTAGGTGGGCTAAACCAAGGACGCTGCACGGAATTGCGCAAGAGTAAACTCCGGTGGGCCATCATATCACTTATCAAATGAGCACGCGTAGTAACTGGCAAGGTAGATTACACCAGATTTCCAACCTGCCTTGGTCTGAACCAAGCGTCAAAAACCTTAACAGGTTCAACCAAATCCATCAAAGAACATGCTAGTAAACCTCATCTGCGTGCCGCTAAATGATGGTCAGCGTGGATTTTTGGCGCAACTAGCTTCAGGTGAAATGTGACTTACCGTACCAAAAACACTTGCGAGTCAAAAGGTGCTTTCTGGTTCATAGTTTTGAATTTCGCCCTCCTTTATCCAGTTTACCTCTGGTCCAGTGTCTCCAAAACAAATGTTCGATCTATTCGGAAAGTTCTGTGTCCCTGGAGATGTCCAAAACGCTAAACATCAAGTACCGCCGGATGAAGTAAATTACTCAGCTGCTTGAAAACGAACAAGAGTGAAAAACTGCTCGAAAATAGCAAAAAATTATTTATACGGGTAGGAAGCCCCAATCGCTGATCATACCGAACACCGGATCGCAGAGGGAAGACCCCAATCAGCGGACACAGTGTAACTTCGCTAAAACAAGCGAAAAATCAGTCTCCGAGATGTCATGGAAGGCAGTTTGAGAAGCCATAGGCTGGTAGAGAACGACGGGCCACCTCTGATGTAGGTTCATTGTTTCCTGAAATTGGAAAATGCCATATTTGAAGAGATTAACTAGAAAATGATGGCCCTGTTCATTGTGGTTTAACCCCAAAAATTTACTTTTTGATTAGGGGGAGAAAACACGTAGTGTTTTTGAGTACAGGATTTGCGCGATGGTTCTAACTTTATCACATCGGTTTCCGCAATCCAAAAGTTTTTTTTTATTTCATGTGAACGTAGATCATAGGATTCGAATGCGCTTGTTCACTCGTGCTCGTACAAGTGGATTGGCTAGCTGTCTCAGCCAGTGGTGAACCGAATTGGGCGGCCGTGTCAGACTCCATCGAGAGCTGACCAATCACACTCGAATGAGCTGAAAGTGCGTGCTTTTTGCTGTCTTCACATTTATAGGCGCCCCGTCCGTAACTGAAAACGAACGATCGGTGTTCGATTACCCATGGTCAGTAAACTCATAAGGTAAGTCACATTTTTCCCACGGTTAACTCCGTTTTGTTTTCCAAACAAATTGAGTCAGTCTCTAAACTTACCTATACCACACAGCTTCATTTAATCTCATAACTAAGCATTGGCTGTTGATAACTTTATCAAGAGATCTTTCTGCCCTGAACTACTAACAAGATTGAAGACGTAATACGCTACTCGTAAGATTGCTGAAAACTCTTCAACAGCCCACGACTGGTTTCGCCCTTTTTGGGGCTCATCAGGTAGGCGCAGTCCCCACTTATGTTCTACTAAAATCTAAGTTGTACCAAATTTGTAAACCAATTAGGCCTTGCGCGTGACTCACCTCGAACCCAGCTGAACCTCTTGTTTATGTCGAGGAATTTTCAGCAACCTTGTGAGTAGTGCGCTGCGTCCATAAAGTGTGTCACGATATCGTGAATATCGTACTAACTGAAACATGAGGTGGCCCTTGCAGCACATTCAGTTGCTTAGAAACATCACAAGCGAGAGATTCAGCTGGGCTTCAGGTAAGTCACTCGCAAAAAACAAATTTGTTTGCAATTGAATGCACTTAGGTAATTTCGTGCAATTTGCGTTCAAGAAGAACTTGAGTTTGACGGAAACTCGAGGTCTGCGCTTACCTGATGAGCTCCAAGAAGGGTGAAACCGGTCGTGAACTGTCGAAGAATTTTCAGCGACCTTATGAGCAGCGTATTACATCTACACATGTATCGCGATATCTTGAATATCGTACTAACTGAAACATGAAGCGGCCTGGTGCAGCACATTCAGTTACTTTAAGACATCATGAACAAGAGATTCACCTGGGTTTATTTATAATTTTAAGCGCATACACATGATAAAGTAGTAGGAGCTGAAAAAGCGATTGAGTGAGTCTCCTTTGGGTTATAGCATATTGATACTATTCCGAGAGATCAAAAGCAAACAATATGCTCAACGCGGGAAGTTGTTTTCTCACCCTGCGGACACAACATCTACCCAACGAGCCCCAAGAAGGGCGAAACCAGTGGTGAGCTGTTGAAGAGTTTTCAGAAACCTTGTGAGTAGGAAATTCCTTCATGAAAATATATTGTGATATCTCGAATATCGTGCCAACTGAAACATGAGGCGGCCTGTGTGCAGCACATTCAGTGGTAAAATATCATAAACGAGAGATTCAGTAGAGTCTCTCGTGAAAACCAAGTATGAGAATTTCTCTTAGCCTTTGGCATGTCTGTGGGCTCTCTACCTCAATGACTCATGTCAGAGTCAAAAGTAACTTCATTGAATATATTCTACAGATTGTGCACACTACGCGGATGAACATCTAAATGCTACTGACTACGAGGCAATCCATCAAGTTTCCAGTCTTAGAAATTTCACGAAACTTATGAGCACAGAATTAACCGTCCGACCAAATGACTGCTCAAGTCAGGGATTGATTTTCTCATTCTCCAGGGATTTCGCATACCTGGTGAGCCCAAAGCAGGGATTGGGCTGTCTGAAGAGTCTGATCGAACGTCCCATATTACTTATATTTCATATGCATAGTAGCTTGCTAGTTCATTCGCAGCTGCCGTGAAAAATTTACAAATGCACTGCCTGAATTCAGTGAACTAGATACTACGGGAGTTATTACCCAGACAATGGAGGCAGCACGAACGATTTCTTCGTCAGTCGACGGGCACGTGACTAAGACGGTCACAAACCGAAGCCGGACAATTCGTTCACGTTCTGATACGAACTCACTTCGTTCAGCGATCGATGAAACGTTATTGATCAAATGATTGTGATCCGTCTCGTTTTCCAGATGTCACAATATCGTAGTGACGAGTAATCGATAGTTTGATTGGCTGTTCGATTTTCATCTAAAAATCATTCAAAGATAATCTGAATGCTGCTGCCTTCTTTACTTCAGTTCCATAAACATAATGAGTGAGCTCAGTGAGAATGAACAAGGTAACCAGCTTCAGTATCTTTCAACCAACCGGAATACAATCGCTCATAGACGTCACCATTTGTCAAGTACGTGTTCACGCTGAGTTCATCAATATCAACGTAGGAGAAACTAGTGTATTCAGCGCATGTTTTATTGCAGTAAATTAAGGAAGATCAATGACTTTACAGTCTTTTAAAGTTCTCGGAAGATTTACACCCAAATTTTGACTCAAATGTAGAGGTCAGACTAGAAAGTTCATGTAAATGATTCGAAAAACGACACCTAGTCCGTTGTTAGTTTTACCATAATTGTGTGCTGAAAAAAAGGCAAATATATAACATCAAGGTACTCCGGGACTCAAAACAAGGGGAATCGCAGGAATACGACAAACACTGGTTGGTGATGACGGACAGGGTTAATCATAGGCAGCTGGTCCATATCCAGTTGCTCGAAATTTCACTTTATTCAAGTTTAACCCCCAGAACTTTAGCTGAATTCCAGAATTTCCAAAACCTACAAGTCTCCAGTTTTTTGGAGAGATCTGTCTTAGCCAGTTGTCATTTGACCAAAACCTTCCGTTCATTGGTTGTCAACTTTACCTCCCCGAACCGTCACCATCGTTCATCGGCTTCTATTGCTTTGAAGCCCAGACTGAGGTGATGCAGACTACTCTTAAAGGATAGTGAAAGTGGTGAACAGTAGATGTGAGAGATTAAGACCCTCAGCACGTTGACCACCCTACACGTTAGCCAAAAGAACAGAAAATTTCCGCGTTTTGTTTCCTCGTTGATTAAAAGTACCTATCGAGAGGGGTGAACTCTCTTAATTGGGCTGGTACTTGGCCCCTTCATCTGGCTTAAATTTTCTAGTATATTTTATATGAACCCAGTTAACATAACTATGAAACCGGCATCACTCATGCAGGTGGTTCTTGCGAATTTTACGACTCGCTGGTTTGTAGTTAACACAAACTATTGCAGCCAATCCCTTATGGAGACCAACTTTGGAAGATCCTAGAAATGGGTTTTATTATGACAAGCCTTCTGTGGGTGTGTGATTTGATTTCCGTGGTGGACCAAGTAGTTACTTTGCTACAGCTGGATTTCTTTTGTTTGACATTCAAGGGGGAGTTTATCGGTACTTTGCGGTTCCTTTTTGGGTTCTCCATGAAGGGAGCATCATGGTAGAATAGTTCGGTAGATATTTAGAGACTAAGTGAGTAACAGCCATCAACAGAGCAGCAATGATCACTCAGAAGAGGTCCCAGTCTGTCAGCACAACTGGTCCGATAAGTTACCGACAAAGACCATAGAAAATCCTAGCACTGTGCTAGTAATCCGTGGTACAGCTACTCGGAGTCAGCCAGGCAGACGGCAAACTCATTCTGTAAGTTTTGCAACAATCGTTCTGCACCAACGTCGACCTAGGTAGATTTCCACAGGTCGCATACCACCGGTCCCCTGGTGGTTGCAGGCGGCGGCCATGTTGCACTGCCAGCATCCACATGTCTTTCTTTTCACAATGACGTAACAATTTTGGTTCCATTGATGGGTGCATAAATTATCATCTGTCCCTGGATTGGTCACATCGAGGCCTTGAACCCACAGTAAAGATGAAAAGGAACTCCTCGCTGGACATCCATCCCATTTACCGGGAATGCGGCAAAGCTCCAGGCGAAAAAACTCTGGGGTAGAAGAAATTCTGGTCAAATTACTGTTGGAGTTCTGAAGACAGCACAACCACTTCACTGTCTTAGAAAATAACGACAGATTCTGAAGGCAAAAATTACCTCTTACCAGTCTTTGTTACGCGAATTTACTGACCAGAATGTCCGTGATTGGAACCCGACATCCGCATCTCTATTCCCTTGTCTAGGCTTGGGCAACCTGGCAGTATCCCAGCCCTCGTGCTTCCTTCTGGTGGCATGGCATTTGGGCACCAAACGATTTTTTCGGAAGTATTCTTTTGTTGTTTCTAACTACACAGAGATCTCGACCACTTTACGACGATCACCACGTCCGTCCAGTCTTGTGGTCAAGCTGGACAGTTATTCCGTATTGGGTCAGATTTTTTTGGTTTTCACGAACAAACCATGCCTTGAAATTTTTACAACAAAATCTTCAAACTAGAGTTGGTGCTCACGAGACACTCAGATGAACCCTGATGGATTTCTCGTTTCGAAGGGTGTTGCATATTGGTCGCTTCAGGTTTCAGTCGCCACAAGGTTTGAGATATCGAGGGACCTTTTCTTGCTACACCACTAACTAAAGATATCTTGGCGCAACCTTAAAGGTATTGCTATACTTTCAAGTAGGAATGTGTAGGGTTGATGAAAATTCTTCGACAGCCCACCACCTGATGGACCAGTTGGTACGACCACGAATTTACTGACCAGAAGGTCCGTGGTTCGAGCCCGACCTCTGCCACTCGACTTCCCCTGTCTAGGTTTGGGCGACCTGGCAGTATCCCAGCCCTCGTACCTCCCTCGTTTGGCATGGCAGCTAGGCCCTGAAAGGGTGCTACAGCTGGACGATTTTCTTTTCACCTGTTTTACCCGTCTTTTGGACCATCAGATAGACGCAGTCTCCGAGTTTCCGTCAACCTTATTTTTTACTTGAACTATTTCAGATAATATCAAAACCGAGACAAACTTAACTGAGAAGAGCCAGTGTGTGAACTATCATGTTGAAACGAAACTTGTCACCGAGAATATCATAAAAAAGCGGTTCGGTTTAATCACCCGTCAAAACCAAATTGATCTTAATTAGTGTATTTCTCGAAAACAGTCCAATTGGGTTTCAAGTAGAACATAAGGTTGATGGAAACTCAGGGACTGCGCCTACCTGATGAGCCTCAAGAAGAGCGAAATCGGTCATGGGCTGTCGAAGAGTTTTCAGCAATCGAATCTGACGCTCGACTGTCAGATAATCCACACTCCTTTGTTTCTCTTCTTCCTACAGCCGGCAAAAATGGGAGCAGCTGGTTGCAGCTGATGGCTACTATTCTTACGATAATTTCATCAAAGCTGCAGAGAAAGTGTACCCGGATGGATTTTTGAACCACGGCACGGAGGCGGAAAAATTACGTGAACTGGCGGCATTCCTAGCCAGCGTTGCACACGAGACAGACGGGTTCAAGTTGACTGAACACACCTACAAAATGCCCCAGGTTCTAATCGGTTCAAAATACTATCCTTCACCTGGGCGTATGTACTACGGTCGGGGACCTTTAATGCTCAACTGGAATGGTAATTACGGTTCATTTAGTGCGTATTTTTTCAAGGACCAACAGAGACTGCTGGATGACCCAGATGAGATTGCCAGGGATGGATACGTTGGATTCTCTTCGGCCCTTTGGCTATGGATGACTCAACCCAACGAAATGACTTCTCCCCATAATAGTATCTACCGTGACCTTTGCCGACATAAAAACTGGGGGTTTGGACGCACAGTACTAGCAATCGGTGCCTCGATGGAGAACACATGCGAGAGTGAGAATAAGCGTCTTGCCAAACGGATTGAACTCTATCGCCATTTTGCAGACGCACTGAACGTGACAGTTGGTGTCCTTGGCGAGCAACTCAATACGTTTGGAATGCGGCGAACATGCGAGTGATTCAGTTTTCACACTAGGCTCTCTCCTGAAGGTGCATGCAAACAGTAGTCTGGACAACAGCTCGTCTAGCGAGTTTCATTCATGCTCCACTTATAAACATATGCTGGTGCACCTACATATGAAACCTTTGGATTTCATCTAACCATGGTGCACCTAGCACGGTGTTTGTACGCAGCTGATCACCTGTACTCTAAGCTGACTACTTCCCTCATCCGTCTTTAACCGTCTCTTTCAACATGTCTACCCTTTCCTCCAGCTGGAACGTTTTGTTTGGCATCTTCCTGGCAGATCATTGAAAACTTCCTACTCGATTTCTCCTATTCTATAAACAGATATTTCACAAGTAATTGTTCTTAGACCAAGACGTCTAGTTATTGCGCGACGCAGGAGCAACCGGAAAAAAATCGAACCTATTATATAATGTGTGAAACACTGAGTCGCCTTGTTCCATCTCTGGAAAACGTAGACAAGATCCACGTTGCGATATGTTGGCATTCTCAGCCGCAGACGCAAAGAATTCGAATGTTACCTAAGCGGTGCTTCGTTGATATAGTTTGCTTCAAGGGTTTTAATCACACACACACAGACACGTGTGGTTATTAGTAATTGGTCCGTCGTGTTTCACTGATCGCCGAAAGCACAGGGTCAAATTGATGGCTTGTTTCTAGAAAAGTTCGGTCGCTGATGCTATGAGCTTACGGGTCGACCTTTGCCTGTCTAACATTGCCTTGAAGGTGGCTGGCATAGTACGCGAACAGTTGCTAAGCCCCCCATTTCCCACTATCTTCTCCGTACCCATCCACTCGAAATCACTAATCACCAGAGATCACTGGAGGCAGCGGTTATGACTCATCAAAGTCCAGAAAGGCGCGAAAAGCCGTCACTTTCAGTCTAGACCAAATGCATGTTGCCTCTGATTGTTCATCACTTTTATACGTTCCCGTAAATAAGTTAGCCGGGTTGGTGTCTTGGGTAACATGCTCGGTTCCCATTGCGGGAATCTCAAGTTCGACCTCCTGCTGTTAACCTCGAGGTGGATGAAAAAATCAGCCATCGTATGCACAGCTTGAGAGGATACTAGTGTTTCAATTGCGGTGAGAATCAGAGGAGAAAAGCCTTGTTATGCCAGAAACCCATGGAGCACATGATACATACGGTGAACCCCTCCTACTTGGACTGATCAATGAAGAGAACACGGTCAATGCGTGCTCAGAAATTAAAGCAACAAGCACGAAAGCCTTGTTATGTCAGGAACCCATGGAGCACATGGAACATATGGCGAACCCCTCCTACTTGGACTGATCAAAGAGGAGAACACGGTCAGTGCGTGCTCAGAAATTAAAGCAACAAGCACCTATTTAGTAGTAGAAGAACGATCGTCGTCTTAAATCCCTTAATGTGATAGACCCAGGCTTTAAAAAAGTTCCTGAAAGTACCAGGTTTCTCCATTTGACAGTCACACAAATCGGACGTGGAAATCGTTGACAAAACAACCTAGAAACGAGGCTTCTAAACTCTACTGATTACTGTAACCACTAATGAAGCCAAATTATGAAAGTTTTTCCCTGCAAAACTATATTACAACTATGTGCAATCCACATACGGGTGACGGTGGACAATGCGGTTGATGTAGCTGTATTCCTTGGGGTTTTCCCAGCCTGTTAAAATCTACCGTACTCTTGAAATACCTTGGACGAGTACACATTTATGATACAGGCCAAGATACATCATCTCAAAAGCTAGCAGAAGAAGCAACACGCACGAAACACGAAACACTGACCAAATGGCCTGGCTGGAGGAGGTGCGTTGCCCAGTAATCAGGGTCACACTGGACTTAATCTTGTCAAGGTGTGGAGGCGGGTCGTCAAGGTCACTGGGCCCTCACGGGGCTTACACGGGAGGTCCCAAGCAGAGAACCTGCAGTGCTTCTAACATAGCTTAAGTTCGCGGCTCAAGTGTGGACTACATGGTCTACTACTACTCCGGTCTACGAGACGGGGTCTATAAAGATCGATCGAAGTTCCTTAGTTTGTTTAACTGGTGAGTGGAAAGCTTCAGGATCGTTCAGCTGTAACACCCTTTCAGTGCCTAGCTGCCATGCCACACGAAGGAAGCACGAGGGCCGGAATACTGGCAGGTTGCCCAAGCCTAGACAGGGGAAGTCGAGAGGCAGAGGTCGAGTTCGAACCACGGATCTTCCGGTCAGTAAATTTGCGCTCCAACCACTTGAGCTTCAGGATACCAAAGGGGTTAGTAAGTTAACACAGAGAAAATGTCCCAAGACTATTGAGGTAAAAACTCAACCGCTTGCCTGAACAACAGCTTTCCGTAAGAAAACTATTCAGTGTTAATTGTCCTGTCGGAAAATAACCTTTCTTATGACAGAGTAGAAATAATTAGGCTGTTTTGCGTCCCAAAATCGTAGAATGGTGGCCAAACTACATAGTAAACATGTACCAGGCAACATTGCGTCAGATATTACTTCCTGCTTGTGAAAACTTCAAGAGTTCTGATAAAAGGCCCAATCGTACAAAGCAGTAAAATCTAGCAAGCTGGGGTCTTGTAGCACAGTAGTTATTTCATCTTCCCCAGTATATCTAGAAAGTTAACATCGTACTTGTGTTTTATTCCAGAAAAGGTGAACAACCAGCGTTAAAGTGCCACGAACTATTACATCAGGGAGGAACATGTTGGTAAACCAAGTCGAAGGTGATAAAGTTTCTCAGGTACATAGGCGATGGTCCCGGAAATGTTTCTGTTCAAAACACCCGCAATCATTTCGTGCTCGCATCACACAACTGCCTTAACTGTATCAACCAATACCGCAGTTCATTGGACAGCGTTTGTTCCGAACTCTATTTGATCGACCTATGTATTATCACCAAGGCCACACTGATTTTGTGAAAAAGATATCCGCCTACGGAGCGGACTTTTTTCCCGTCATTTCTCACAGCTGCAAACTGCGTGTAGAAAAAAACGCTGTGCGCGCTGTTACTGCAGTTGGATCGGATGACCCGAATTGCGGATAGATGAAAAATTGAGCTTGTTCAAACGACGCTCATGTAAAAACATGGTCTAGTGTCCCCAATGCTGATAAGCAAGACGCTAGAATTAGAGTAGGCGGTTTGTGACAATCGATCCTGTGCTTTTTGTTTGGACTAGAAAAGGCTATCTCCCAAGCCGTCAACTGCGCATTATGAGGGTCTTGGCAATTAGTCAATAAATAACACGTCTGTGGTTTTGTACTCATGTTCTCACCGATCCGCCATCGAGTTCCGTTCAATCTGTGGAAAGAAGAATTCACCCTGAAACTGCTGGTTGAAACCCTCCTGGTAGGTCTATTGTAGGTCTAAGGCTATGCAGTATTGCGGCAACAGCCAGAATCGCGCAGGAAATTCAACTGTTTCCTAGCTGAGAACAAGTAGCTGGGATGAGCGTACCTGCCTAAAGGTCAATGTACCTGTCTTTATCTTCTGTAGGAGACGACAGATAATCCCATATTAAGCACCGTTTGGATTGAGCAGTGCCGCCCAGTTGGATTTTCGAAGAAACTGCAAGTATTCCAATCTCACCTAAGAAAGACCCAGTAATCCTACTCTCCTAGTCTATCTACCAGTTTAACCACAAACAAACACATCGGAAGGGGGAACAAGTAGAGGTTAAGAAATGCTCTGATACACCAGCGACGAAGTATGCATCCTGACTTGTCAAGGTCCTCTTGGATGACCGAATTACACACGAGCCATGGCGGTCTTCAGGAGCTGCATCTTATCCAATCTCATCTGCGATCATCGGTCCCTCTGCAGACCCGGTCACTACTTTCAAGTTACGTTCCAGAGCACATCAAGACCAGGAAAACGATTCAATAGAATGAATCACAAAGCTTTATTCCGCGTTTGTAGTCACGAGGGCATGGTTGTGGTAGCCTGCTCCGAACATCTAGTTTGAATTTCAATGCATAACTCTCTCAAGTCACTAATTTTCCATCCCAAACGACATTGTCTGTCTCTACAGTATCATGTGATTCCAGTCTGGCTTCCATCGTAAGAACGCAACGCCTAATCGATTTTATTGGTTTTCCATTAACGTAAAATCACGCGATTGATCCTCAATGTATTGACCGATATAGCGACTCGGGACATCCATCTTTTTTGTTATTAGCTTTGGGATCGTTGTGCATTGATTCACAAAATCTGGTAGGAACGATTTAGTGTGTTATGACAGAAGCTTATGACTTATAACGCCCTATCAGTAACACTACGGAAGAAGGAAGCAAAGAAAGCATTGTCTCTTATTTTTTCCAGACAGGTGGATTGTAGCTCAACCTGAAACCTGGTATAAAGTCTCAGGATGTGTGGTTTCCCCTCAGGAAGTTATTCTTTGAACTATTACTCAGCAGAGTCAGTGGATACATGCAATGTATGCTTTTCAAGCTGCCTTAGACTTGTTATTCTTCGTTTCTTCGTCCGTAACTAATCCGTCTCATTAGTCTACATTCCATAATTGACGCACAAAAGTTATCATTGGTAACAATGATACTGCAAAATCAGCTTGAAAGCTAAACATTCGCTGATTCTTTTCAGGTGAACGCCGTTGTATATGGGAGATACATGAGGTTAACTGACCCGCCACTCAGTTAGCCCACGGAAGTTGAAACCTGGATAGTTTGATTAGTTGTGGGTGTTTTCGCGGAACCTGTAGAGGTCAGGTTCACATCACTGTCGTTGAAAAGTCCTCCTCTTGAGGAAGCCCCAGACCCGAGTTTCGTTTCCATTAGAGCTCATCGAGAGTGTATATCCTTGTTTGTACCGAGATTGGAACATTGGACATCTGATATGCGAGGCGAGCGTATTGCCACTGCTCTAGCAACACACTGGAGGCATCTGGATTTTCACGTCTAAACTGGCAAACGTGTTCACAATTGAGTGGGGTGGCTGATTTGCCCGTCACCTCTAATGGCGATTCACTAAGCGTTTTGTTCATCGATTGACCGACTACTCCGCCCTTTGGTGTGGACTCACCAGAATAATTACACCAGAAAAGGGAGGACTGCTGGTCAAACGATGGTGGTGTAAATCTGAACTCTACAAGGCCAGCAAACGACCGCCTCACAGCTTTTGTTCGAGAGTTCAGCTAGACTCAGACTGTCTGTTGGTAAGAAAGGGGAAACGAGCCAAACCGGGTGAAAATCCGTTGGAATTCGGGTTGTTCCCATCCGTCCGCTTCTTCAAGTCTGGCGTTTGTTCAAGTTTGCTCCAGTAGCCCCCAAAATCCTACTGTGCCTCACAGGACTGCAAGGTCTCATTGTTACCGGTTCTCATCACAAGGCTTGCAAGTCATTTTGAACCGTCTACGAGTCCACGTTCTCGCAGTGGACTGTGAAAACTTTCTGTCAAAAAGTCATGTTGCGACGTGGTCGATAGGCCCAAGTGACATGTTTCTAAGGTACCCAGTTACCACCTAAGGACCAACCACTGATGACAAATGTCCCTTTGGTGCATGCATAACAACCGTCACGCCAGCGTTGGCGCTGTCACATCACCGTGAGTATACAAAGGCTCTGCCATGGAAGTGAAAAGTCCCTGAATTTATGCCGAGACAAGAAAGATCAGTGTCTTGGATTTCTTGAAGAGTAACCCTGGCTAGTTTTGGGATTTTGCGGGATAGGTAATTCGTTCACAGTCACACCACCGTCATTTGAACGGTCCACCTCCTGCTCTGGCGTAATTATTCCGGTGAGTCCACACTAAAGGGGGGAGAAGCACTGGACTCGAGTTTCGCTCTTATTAGAGCTCACCAGCGGTGCATATCCAATGGCCGTGCCGGGATCTGAACCCCGGACATCCGACATGCGAGGCAAGCGTGTAACCACTACCCCACCAACGCACGCTGGACGCATCTGGGTTTTCACGTCTGAACAGGCGAACGTGTTCACGCTTGAGCGATGTGACTGGTGTGTCCGCTCATTTAACGACCACCCAGTAGCGTGACACGCTTGAAACCCGCCGGGCAACTTTTTGGTTGAAGTTTTGGGGTACTAATGTAGTGTGATACGGTATAGGTTTGTGGCCAGATGACATCCTAGGCGGAAGCACATGGTGTGAGAAGCAGCTGTTTTGGACTAACTGTGAATAGCAAAAAAGTCCCGATGTGGAACGGGTTTCGAAAATGCAAACTTTGTGAATAGCAAGTCCCGATGTGGAACGGGTTTCGAAAATGCAAACTTGATGAGCTGTAGTATCGTAGGTCGCTGGTCAAAAACAAAGACAGACTGCTAGCCAATACCGTTGTCACTTGGACAGCGATTCACTACCAGATCACGTTATGCGAACCAGGCAGACGGAGTACGGTTGTGCTGTGTCCTATTGATCAGCCACTCGTGCTCAAGTGATGTTCGAATCGCGGTTCGAATGAACCAAAATAGGTTTATCAAACTGACACGGCTCATCAACTGTGCGTGAATCACACTCACCAAAAACTGAGTTCAGTTTCAGCATGAAACTCCGAATTGGAGATTCCCCGTTAAATGTGGACCCAAGCCTCTACCCGACCGACTGACTTTCCGTGTCCACGCTCTGAACAGCAATACCAGAACAGTTGTATAAAACGAAATATAGCAATCACAATGCCGGACGTTTCGCTGTACTGGCAATAGGTGTTTTCAACGGTATGAATGCCCCGATCAAGAGTTGTGCGAATGGGAGTCAATTTACGGGATGATCTAAAGTCTATCAGTCCTGACTCTTTACATCCATCAGGCTCCCCGATATGTGTTGATAACGCGAGGATATCAGGCTTCGTCCTTATTGGGAAT
>NW_008751665.1:1497792-1501114 GCF_000715545.1 Opisthorchis viverrini
TCTGGCGTAATTATTCCGGTGAGTCCACACTAAAGGGGGGAGAAGCACTGGACTCGAGTTTCGCTCTTATTAGAGCTCACCAGCGGTGCATATCCAATGGCCGTGCCGGGATCTGAACCCCGGACATCCGACATGCGAGGCAAGCGTGTAACCACTACCCCACCAACGCACGCTGGACGCATCTGGGTTTTCACGTCTGAACAGGCGAACGTGTTCACGCTTGAGCGATGTGACTGGTGTGTCCGCTCATTTAACGACCACCCAGTAGCGTGACACGCTTGAAACCCGCCGGGCAACTTTTTGGTTGAAGTTTTGGGGTACTAATGTAGTGTGATACGGTATAGGTTTGTGGCCAGATGACATCCTAGGCGGAAGCACATGGTGTGAGAAGCAGCTGTTTTGGACTAACTGTGAATAGCAAAAAAGTCCCGATGTGGAACGGGTTTCGAAAATGCAAACTTGATGAGCTGTAGTATCGTAGGTCGCTGGTCAAAAACAAAGACTGGTAGCTAGCCAATACCGTTGTCACTTGGACAGCGATTCACTACCAGATCACGTTATGCGAACCAGGCAGACGGAGTACGGTTGTGCTGTGTCCTATTGATCAGCCACTCGTGCTCAAGTGATGTTCGAATCGCGGTTCGAATGAACCAAAATAGGTTTATCAAACTGACACGGCTCATCAACTGTGCGTGAATCACACTCACCAAAAACTGAGTTCAGTTTCAGCATGAAACTCCGAATTGGAGATTCCCCGTTAAATGTGGACCCAAGCCTCTACCCGACCGACTGACTTTCCGTGTCCACGCTCTGAACAGGAATACCAGAACAGTTGTATAAAACGGAATACAGCAATCACAATGGCGGACGTTTCGCTGTACTGGCAATAGGTGTTTTGAACGGTATGAATGCCCCGATCAAGAGTTGTGCGAATGGGAGTCAATTTACGGGGTTGATCTAAAGTCTGTCAGTCCTGTCTCTTTACATCCATCAGGCTCCCCGATATGTGTTGATAACGCGAGGATATCAGGCTTCGTCCTTATTGGGAATCATCAGCAATGCGCACCCCACCGATCTCGAAGCAGAATGACATGATAAAGGAAACTACTCACAAGGTTGCTGAAAACTCTTCGTCAACAAACGACCGGTTTCACCCTTCTTGGTGCTCCCCAAGTTTCGGTTACGTTCACTTGAGTCTCTCGTGAAAACAAAACTGATTTGCAAATGAGTGTATTTGTCGCAGAATAACATCACTTACAAGACGAAATTTCCATCGAGGGCGTCCTATGTGGTCTGTTAGTAACCTCATTAGGTCAAACCAAACAAGCCGAATTTCCAAACCAGGTTTATAAATACAAACGAACAAAAAACACTGAGTGGATATTTGTATGCACATCAACCAACCGGTACCGAAATCTATCAAAGAACAGGACCCTTGTTTGACGTTGGTCATGAGACAAACCTGCTTGGTTAAGTCTGCGTAACGAAGCACACAGTTACTGGTATCTCCATGAGAAAACCGGGCTGAAGTTGAGTTTTTTCCAGGGAAACCTAACAGCTCATCTGTTACTTGTCAATATCTTATCTTACCAGTATGAATATCGAACATTATTGAAAGATTTTGGAGAGGGATTTTGGCACTTCGGGTGCATGATCGTTTGTCTATTCGTTGAGCTATAACTTCGTCTGAATATCTTAAACGAGGGATTTATCCAGGATGCATTCGAGTATCCCGTTTTAAATTCTAGTTAGTTCTACCAACACAGCAACTGACGCACGGCTTAGCTACGCACCCTGACAGCTCATTGATGACGCCATCACCTTGGTAATTAAACGTTTCCGGTCAAGCTGTGTGGCCAAGCTAACACAACGACCAATCATGAGAGTTGTAGAAACCCAGAATCTAATCCACTGAAGGTCCAAAGATCACGTGATCATTGGAAGGGATGGCTTCGATTTGGTTACTGAAAAGCAACCAGATTTATTCGGTTAGGGTAGAAAAGGTGCTTTTCCCGTTCAGGTTCACTCAGACCTCATTATGTCTAGTTCTGACAAGTTTTACTCGGGAATCGGAGCAAGTAACCCTTCTAAAAACAACTCTGATTCGGGGTTTTGATGACGTTTTCGATTTGCTGAGACAACGACAGACAGTCCTGGTAAAACCATAGGACAGTTTTACAAGATGGAAGATAACGTTGATAATCTTGATCACTGACTTCTCCGTCTGGTTTTTGCGCCGACGCTGTAGAGCTGTCACTGGGGTGTAATGTCGAGGCCATCATCGCGAGGGAACGTTCTGAAGAGGAAAATCAAACATGGTACTCCTTTCCTGATGTTGTCGGCCATTCCTCATCAACTCTCAACAGTGACAAGGCGATGCAGCTAACGAAAGGAGAACTTGGTTGTTGATCAGGTGGCTGTTGATCTGTTCGCCGACAACTCTGATTCGTGGTTTTGATGACGTTTTCGATTTTCTGAGACAACGACAGACAATCCTGGTAAAACCATAGGACAGTTTTACAAGATGGAAGATAACGTTGATAATCTTGATCACTGACTTCTCCGTCTGGTTTTTGCGCCGACGCTGTAGAGCTGTCACTGGGGTGTAATGTCGAGGCCATCATCGCGAGGGAACGTTCTGAAGAGGAAAATCAAACATGGTACTCCTTTCCTGATGTTGTCGGCCATTCCTCATCAACTCTCAACAGTGACAGGGCGATGCAGCTAACGAAAGGAGAACTTGGTTGTCGATCAGGTGGCTGTTGATA
The DNA here is from genome assembly GCF_000715545.1 of Opisthorchis viverrini. Taxonomy (NCBI): domain Eukaryota; kingdom Metazoa; phylum Platyhelminthes; class Trematoda; order Opisthorchiida; family Opisthorchiidae; genus Opisthorchis; species Opisthorchis viverrini. The sequence continues at coordinate 1,500,561 of NW_008751665.1, forward strand.
TGTTCGCCGAGCTTGGCAATTGGCTTGCAAACGTTTCGTCACCATACGAGGAGACATCATCAGTGCGCAGTTGAGTGAGTTGAAAGTTGAATTGAAAGGAGAACTATAGTATCACCCTTGCGTTTCACCATAACACCACCAGGGGTTCAGATTTCTCTACTGTAGGACATTTCAGTGACACTATCCAGTTGAAAGGTCTTAGAATGATGCATGCTAGCAGTTTCGCTTCCTCATCTCTGAATTCTTTTCTGCATTCCCTCAATGACGGAATTGTAAGGCCTGTCTCTTCAGAGACGTTTCCGACTGTCTGCTAATTCATTTTTGAACCTACCTGCCTCGGTTGTGATATCGACTTTTTGGTTCACCAACCGATGATCATCTCTTATCGAGGGATCTGCTTTCCTCAATCCGGTAAGGGTGTTATTGGACTGGGACTTCCTAAGGTCGCAGTCAGTGACTTGTGTTTGCCTGCCATTGTGGGCTCTCTGCGTACTTATGACACTTTTATGCGTGGCACATGGCGTTGAAGGTACATTTTTGCCATTTAATCTCAC
>NW_008751665.1:1501265-1540736 GCF_000715545.1 Opisthorchis viverrini
CTACCAAAGAACAGGACCCTTGTTTGACGTTGGTCATGAGACAAACCTGCTTGGTTAAGTCTGCGTAACGAAGCACACAGTTACTGGTATCTCCATGAGAAAACCGGGCTGAAGTTGAGTTTTTCCAGGGAAACCTAACAGCTCATCTGTTACTTGTCAATATCTTATCTTACCAGTATGAATATCGAACATTATTGAAAGATTTTGGAGAGGGATTTTGGCACTTCGGGTGCATGATCGTTTGTCTATTCGTTGAGCTATAACTTCATCTGAATATCTTAAACGAGGGATTTATCCAGGATGCATTCGAGTATCCCGTTTTAAATTCTAGTTAGTTCTACCAACACAGCAACTGACGCACGGCTTAGCTAAGCACCCTGACAGCTCATTGATGACGTCATCACCTTGGTAATTAAACGTTTACGGTCAAGCTGTGTGGCCAAGCTAACACAACGACCAATCATGAGAGTTGTAGAAACCCAGAGTCTATTCCACTGAAGGTCCAAAGATCACGTGATCATTGGAAGGGATGGCTTCGATTTGGTTACTGAAAAGCAACCAGACTTATTCGGTTAGGGTAGAAAATGTGCTTTTCCCGTTCAGGTTCACTCAGACCTCATTATGTCTAGTTCTGACAAGTTTTACTCGGGAATCGGAGCAAGTAACCCTTCTAAAAACAACTCTGATTCGGGTTTTTGATGACGTTTTCGATTTGCTGAGACAACGACAGACAATCCTGGTAAAACCATAGGACAGTTTTACAAGATGGAAGATAACGTTGATAATCTTGATCACTGACTTCTCAGTCTGGTTTTTGCGCCGACGCTGTAGAGCTGTCACTGGGGTGTAATGTCGAGGCCATCATCGCGAGGGAACGTTCTGAAGAGGAAAATCAAACATGGTACTCCTTTCCTGATGTTGTCGGCCATTCCTCATCAACTCTCAACAGTGACAAGGCGATGCAGCTAACGAAAGGAGAACTTGGTTGTCGATCAGGTGGCTGTTGATATGTTCGCCGAGCTTGGCAATTGGCTTGCAAACGTTTCGTCACCATACGAGGAGACATCATCAGTGCACAGTTGAGTGGGTTGAAAGTTGAGTTGAAAGGAGAACTATAGTATCACCCTTGCGTTTCACCATAACACCACCAGGGGTTCAGATTTCTCTACTGTAGGACATTTCAGTGACACTATCCAGTTGAAAGGTCTTAGAATGATGCATGCTAGCAGTTTCGCTTCCTCATCTCTGAATTCTTTTCTGCATTCCCTCAATGACGGAATTGTAAGGCCTGTCTCTTCAGAGACGTTTCCGACTGTCTGCTAATTCATTTTTGAATTAGCACAACGCTTGATGAGGGAAGAAATGCAGTCGGTTTGCCACAAGTGTGATGACTTTGAAAATCTGGTTATTTTAGAAGTTCACCCTCTCACCTGACCAGACAGTAGTTTAATAAGTAGTACAAGTAATGAGTGCAACTGTAATAGACGTCAGCATAGTTTCGGATGGGCGTGGAGTGATATTGTGGAATGAGAAGAAGCAGAAGTATGGTGCTGATAAACATTCCCTCGTCATAATCTCAGCCCTACCTGCCATCGGTTGTGATATCGACTTTTTGGTTCACCAACCGATGATCATCTCTTATCGAGGGATCTGCTTTCCTCAATCCGCTAAGGCTGTTATTGGACTGGGACTTCCTAAGGTCGCAGTCAGTGACTTGTGTTTGCTTGCCATTGTGGGCTCCCTGCGTACTTATGACACTTTTATGCGTGGCACATGGCGTTGAAGGTACATTTTTGCCATTTAATCTCACACCAGACCCAGTATGACGGTCACTTTGTGCCTGATGTGCGAGTCTTGACTGTGCTAGCGCACACTACGCCTTGAAGAGCATTCACCATTGTTTTTTCTTTCTTTGGTTGTTGGTCCTTAGACGCGTGTTCCCATTCCAAAATCTTTACATACTTTGGGATTCACCTCATCAGACTGGCACTGTCCTTGGCATATTCTCCTGTTACTCTTTCGCATTCGTCGCTTGCACTCACTTTTTATGTTTGGTGACCATGCCTTCAAAAATAAATAATAATAGTATGGTTGCATTAGGAACATTCAGGTGTACTTCGATGACATATTAGAGTACTGTTGTGATGTGTCTGTCTAAAAGGTGATCCCTGGATAAAATCTGTGATGAGTGCCATCGTGAAGTCTGGCTACAAAGTCGTTCAGTGTAACCATCAATCAACTTATAGGTAGCATCCTCGCCCAACCAAACCCAGCATACGGTACCGAAACAGTAAATCCATTTGCCAGGTTGGATGTGCTAACAATCCCGGAAGTGTGGATGCCACATGCACGCAGTACACAGGGCCTACGAACATAAACTTCTGGCATGGAAAGTTCCAATCGTTAGCCAGAGAGAGGCATCCTTCCCCAAAATGCTTTCAATCTGTTGCTCCCCGGCTACCCCGTGGTTTACACAACCAGTCAAAAACGGCTGGATAACCTCTTCAGGTAAACTGAAAATGACGACTCGGTAGAGAAATGCCCTCTCCTCATGAACAACATTCCTTCTCGTTGAGTGCCAATAGTATGCTCAAACAGTTTCGCTGACGTACAAACCACACAAATTCTGAAGTTGACTGAAAATAAACTCTTCACTACAGTATAGCCAGCCGTTACTGTGACATCACTAGGGATTTTCGCTAGAAAATTCGTCTCTTCATTTCGTTTATCCTCTCTCAATTAGACTGAGTTGACTTTTTCTCTCAAGGTCGAAATGAATTCGATTTTAAGTGGCACCCCTCCATACCAAGATTTCCACCAGGAATTCAAATAAATGACTAGGAAACCAGGCATCAGCCGAGGTGGAAATTGCTTTCCATAGCGAAACAGGGGCTTCCAATGTCGGATTGGCTTAACTGTGAGTGGGGTACATATTGTAACCGATCTGAGTGTACTTCTTGTATGTAAACTTCCTGTTACCCTTGGTTTAAATTCATAATGTCAATAGTTTCGGGGAGGGGGCACAATTAACAGCAATATCTCTCGACTAAACTGGTCTCCTACCACATTCATTGATTCGTCTATCAAAAACATTCTGGAAAAATGTTTCCGCCTATGGACAAATTCCATCATTTTAGGTCTGAACTTGAAGTCTTTCCTGTTAGAACATATCTCATATGGCACCCCGAAAACGTGATGTCTGGAAGAGCTGAACACTATCGGAATTTAGTGTGTGCAAATGAGGCCTTTACTCAAGACTAGTGCATCTCTTCCATTGTTTAAAAAGCATTTCAAAAGCACTGAGACTGAAACTTGTAAAGACTACACCACCTGGTTGGTTAAAGAGGACTCAAGCAATAATACTTGCCTTAATTTAACGAGTAAAACACCGCAGAAAAACTCTACCAGGCAACTTAGAAACGCACGAACAGATGGGAACATATTGAAAGTACAGCAGTGCAAAAGATCTCCGCGAGTCAGTGCAGATGGTAAACACCCAGCAGGCACTTTAGTGGACTCCATGAGAATCTCCCTGTGTGGTTCGGTGGAATAGTGGTGGAAGGAAGAAGGATTTGGATGCAAAGTTACTGGAAAACACCAAACGAACAGGAACAAACTGAACTGAATAGGGAAGCAAAACCTTCATATGCAACTTGTTTATAAAAACTGTGCATCCGTCTTCTACTCGAACAGGTCTTGCTGAACTTTTCTGGATACTCATTGACTATCACTCAAACGTAAACGAATGCTACACAGCGATTCCACAAATTCCGTAATAAATCTCACTTTTCATTAGGCAAGCCGCGGACTTACGAGAATACCAGATATTACTCGCATGCTCATCAGTAGCATCCACCGGTAAAATGGCTGTTGAACACGCGGTGATTGATCTGTCCAATGAACTTAGAAACCGACTTTCAAAGTTTTCATCACCATACGAGGAGACGCTGACGAATTTCCTTGGTCGCCGGGTGCCTCATAGGCTAACAGTGTGGTCGGCAAATTTTATTGTGAGTGATCACTGGTTACGACTAGTCCACGAAACCTACTCTTTTGTGAATGAATGACGAACGCAATAGACGCCGACCAAGAATTCAGAAGTCCCGAACACATCGCAATACAGCCAGTCTGAAGAAGCTCGATTATCGAACTGGGGACTGCACCATGGTAGTTATAGTGGCACTGAGGCGTTAGTTTCTGCCGCACGTTTGTCACCATCCAGGCTCTGTGATCGAACCAAAGGTCGTTGTGTGAACTCCTAGATTCTTCGGTTTTTCGCATTCGGACTCATAAGACAATAATATTTGTGGCGGAATCTGTTGAGCTTTATCGATCGACCCAATGCAGAATATCGGATGTCACCTGAGGTTGCCCTGATCAACAAGTGACACCGCTAAACGTCTTCTATTCGGGATGAACTCCATGAAAGAAGATAAAAGGGCGAACAAAATGTGGCGGGTTTAACGTCCAGCCGAACGGCTTGACCATGGTGTGCACACGTTACGTCATCAGTATACTACTGTTAGTTTTGACAGTAGACAGTATTTTTTAACGCTTGAGGCGCAAGTGCGGCTGGTGTGAAGGTGGTAATAGTAGGCTTCCGGTTCGGTGAACACTTCTTGTTGCTATACCCATTAACTGGAAGCTTCTTCGGGTTTCGTCTAAGAGATGTGTCTTCAGCCTGCACTTTTTGAGCTCTTTTAGTGCTGCGACGTTGAGGTTAACCTCAGTGTATCAAAATGCCCACTACCAAGTTCCTTTTACATCAGGGGTTGCTTCCAGTTCATCACCCTACTAAAAACCCCGTATCCGCAAGGATCCCTCAACCTTATGAGGTCATACAAATAAGCCACCGGTCAGGACAAACTAAACAAACCACTCAAGTTATACTAGAGGACAGTCAGTCAGAAGCTGTAGTCCAAAACTGTTCCTTTGTTTGCGTCCAATAGTCCGGGTCAAATAGCATGATTCATTTTGTTCCGTGAGTTAGACAAACCAAAGTGTTGTCACTCATTTCTATTTCTCCTTAGAAGCGACGTGGGCTGACACAAACATCTATGATCCAAATCAGGAAGGTTATCACTTTGATGGTGCTCCGTCGTTGATACTTTATCAACTGAAACGATTCGAACATTTTTAACCTATTCCATACAGAGAACCCTTTGTATTGTGAGCCATACTCATCAGATAGCTCGGACATACCTAATCCCTGTGCAGTACATAGCGTTATTTTTACTAACCCGCACAGGATACGTATCCGACTAAACTAGGTGCTACGCCAACAAACCTCATAACTTTTGTCTTGATGGAATTGTCCGACCAGAAATTGATTTTCAGGATTTACTTCATCCACAGTAAGTAGGGATGTTTCAAACAAAGTGATCTTCCATAACGAGCATCTTCTGAAAGTGCAACAACTCCAGGCTTCTTTAAACGAGAATTAACTTCTCAGCAGTTGAAAAGTCGTATGAGGAGAATCCACCTGCCAGACTTGTGTTATTAGCTATAGGTGATTGCGGAGCTCGTGGAATTGATGTTCACATCACTCTCGTTTGAGCTATCGTCCTACTATCACTGCGCGAAATTTTAAGAGGGACCACGGGGGGAAGACCTTGCCTCCAGCATCGCTTTCACTAGAGCTCGTCAGCAGGGGTTGGAACTCCGGAATAGTTGCAAATTTGTTCAACTTTGAGTTATCAGTCAATTTTTGGAAGGACATCATGTGTTTTATACGTACGTCCAAACGACATTTAAAAAGACCGGCAGATTAGCTGAAAACAGTGAGATACTTGAGGTTAACTAAGAGATCCAAGTATACTGAAATGAGAGATGAAATGTACCGGACGAGCTCGCAGCGACTGTTTCCACTGACTGATAACAGAGCGACATTAGAGACATGCTCAGAGCGTGATAAGAGAAATAAACTCATCCTAGGTGAATTTCAAAGACAGCTATTTCACATCCAACTCCTCCATTCCAAACAGTTTTAAGGGAAAAAGTGAAATGGGAGTTTCAACGAGTAAGACGTAATCCAGGTGAGAGTGTTATATTTTTCGCAACGCCTTTTTTGTATGGTCTAGGTGGGGTTGAAAATAGCCAGGCTTTTGGTTCTCATTTTTCGCAAAATCACCTTCCAACCACCACCCCGGAATTGTGGAAGATCAAACTGCTTGACCGAAGGATGCCTGTAGTTCAAGTTCTAAATTATTCCTTAACGCTGTCTGAGTGTATCCTAGACACCGAGAGACGTGAATAAAACATTTACTAACCTTTTTTATAAAATTATAATGTGTATGTCATGTATTCGTATACCACCCACTGATGAGGACTACTTGCTCCACCCCAAGGTGTATGTACAGTCAAGTTCAAATGAATGAGGTCATACTTGTTTCTGTGGTACGTAGTTCTTTCATCATTATTTGTGCAAGCAGCACTATGTTTCTACCCTATCTTTTATCCAGATACTGTTAGGACACTGTTAGATACTGTTGTTTCTATAAATTTGGGTCCAGTATGGAATTGCACTGCAGCTCATCCTGACTCAAGGCGATCTTTGTTGATCTTGTTTGCAATTCAAATCAATATGTTTCCCATTTTCCACTGACACGCATTTACTCGAGACCGCTTTTCATTTTAGCAGTGTGCTACCCGATCCGTAGTTACACGTAGTTCTTTGTTCAAAGTCATAGTAAGTGTAAAATTCATCGTTCCTTTCAAACGTCAATAATAATCGACTAATTTCAAATCGCTGTTGCCGTTTTGTAACCGACAAATTGCATTTTTGCCGTCAAACTACCGGGGTTAATAGTCCATGGGAACATCAATTAGGGAGTTTGTGAATGTCGTAAGATATTGGAAACAAAAACACACGAACGGTCAGGGGACCGGAAGATGAATCGTCAGATGGTGTGTTTTAACGTTATTCTATTGAAAAATCCTTACGAATTCCGCACTGATACAGACATCAATGATACTTTTTTGGTTGCATCATATGACATAGTTGTAATACACTACTCATAAGGTTGCTGAAAATTTTTCGACAGCCAACACCCGTTTTCGTCCTTCTTGGACTAATCAGGCAGGCACAGTTCACGAGTTTACGTCAACTTTATGTTTTACTTGGACATGAATGGCACGAACTTAGCTAAATGCACACATTTGCAAAACTGGACTCTAGCTGAATCTCTCGTTCATAGTGTTCTCAAGCAATTGAATGGGCTGCATCTCGGGGATTGTGTCCACCTCATGGGCCCCAAGAAGATCAAGAAGGTCGTAGGATACTGAAGATTTTTTAGCAACCTTGTGAGTAATGTATTACGTCTATACACGTATTGTGATATCTAGAATATCGTGCCAACTGGAACACAAGGCGGCCTGGTGCAGCGCACAGTTGACTGAAAACACTATAAACCTAAGATTCAGCTGGGTTCCAGGTGAGTCTCGCGCAAAACCAAATTTGTTTGCAAATGAGTGCATTTGGCTAGTGAGATATAGTTTTTTGAGATTCACCAAGAGTCTCATAGCGGAACAATGTCCTCTGGTAATCGAAAGAAAAGCAAGTGTGAAGACTCTTGACCAGACTGTCAACTGACCAGTCTTTAGTTTCTTGTCTTGTATCAACCGGAAGACATACAAAGTCGCACTCACCTACCGATTTTACAGTACAGCAACTACAACAGAAACAATTTAACAAGCAAACAAGGAACAACAATGACAAAACGAACAAATAAATAAACGCGATAGTAAAATATCAAATATGACAGCCGAACTCTAGACAGACTCCGATGATGCAGTCAATCCAACTTCAGTAAAATTAAAGAAACATGGAGGGAAGTCTGAACAAAATCATTTTGTTTATCACTGTCGAAATCGCATACTCCAAAAATGTGAGACTCAGTGGATCACGTTGCATTCGTCCTTCCACAAATTCAATCAGACTGCGCTCCTGTCGGTATTCACACTTTGTTTTTAACACGTGAGCAGACAACTTCGGAAAATTGTCAATGTGTCGCATTACAGATCAGTAGTAATCGATTTATTCTTCCAGTAAACAGAGTGCCAAACGAAAAGATCGACTTGCAATCAGCACTGCAGAAGAAAGCGTCCGTATCATCACACATTTCGTACTGCACGGAAACCCCTGGACAAACAGTGTCATTGTCGGTTTACTTTTTGTGCTCATTCTTATTTCTGTGTTTGATACATCTCCAACCTGATTTTATAAAAACAATCGTTCAGTTTTACCACCTTTCGGTGTATGAGGGTTGAGAGGCCGTCAGACAGAATCATTCATGTCGGAGTTAGGTTCGAACCAAGAATCCTCTGGTCAGTAACGTTCGTGCCTAACAACTGAACCCAGCTCAAGCTCAATTTACTTGGTATCCCATGGACAGGGCAATTATACCTCTGAGAGTTTCCTCCAGATTTGGCTAACCATAGTCGTAATGGGAGACTAAAAAAGAACACAAAATTGGCGTATCCCAGGGAACTCCGTTTACCTGAGAAACCCAAAGAAGGGCGAAACCGGTTGTGTGCTTTCGAGGAAATGTCGACAAACTTATGATTAGTGTGTCACGTTTATACAATATATGGCGACGTCTCGAATATTGTACCGACTGAAACATAAACGGCCTGGTGCATCACATTCATTTGAAAAAAAACGGTGCAACTGGGAGCAATGGCTGAGATTAAGAGGAGTCCCCCGTGAAAACCAAACTGGTATGCACATAAGTTTATTTGTCAAATTTTGTGTAATTTGGGTTCAAGTGGAACATAAAGTTGACTGAAGGGAAACTCGAGCATCGCGCCTACCCGATAAGCCCAAAGTGGAAAGGCGAAACCGGTCGTGGGCTGTCGAAGGGTTTTAAGCAACCTAATGAGTAGTGTGTACGGTTTTCAGCTTGTACCACTTACATATGATCAACCACAAACTCCGTTAGTGGTCTTCTAGGATGAGCCAAGAAAAACTGCGAAAAATTAGCAGGTGTTCGAAGAACCAAGCAAGCAGGAATCAAAACGAAATCAATGCTGATTTTATCAACTGCATTCGGTCATGAGAAAAAAAATAAATTTACCTTTGCACACGCACACGGCTCAGTTCGACGCCAACTTTGCGTAAGCACACAGTGATATGGGTGTGAAAAAAATCCCGTGTGGTTTCATTCAATGCGATCGATAAACAACAATCATCGATTTGCACATTCAAGGTCGGTAAATGACTGGTTTTGTCAGAGTGCTTTCCAACCAGTGAAACGTTCGAACTGAACGATAGTGAATAGCAGAAGCCAGTTTTAAGCACAGGGTGAGGACGAAAATGATAAACAGTCTCACTTCGCCTGTCGAGAACGTCACAAATTCCGACCAACTCAGGTCCGGCTGATCGATAAAAGGCTATCGGAACGTAAGTCGAAAGAGAAGAGGCTTCAGCGTATAAGGTCACGAGGTTCCACTCTTTATCATCACTTGAGTGTCGTTGACACGAGCGTAGGTTGTGATTCATCCTTACAACGACGCTATCTTTCGTCTCTCAGAGTGATGATCCGCCAACTAGTTCAAGTTCTAACGACATTCTCATCGAACCATCGAAGAAGCACTTGGTTGCTGCCCTCAGTAGGTGTGAGTACGATTTTCACTATAGATATTATCCGTTTCCAGCTGTCAGATGGCAAAATGCGTACAAATTTGACAAACCCCGCCACTACTCATAAGTAACCAAATAAAATCATCCGTCACATCCTAACTGCCCGTGGCGTTACTTGCCAGGTGGATCAGTCATTTTTCGTGCTGTCGGCCGCTTGGTCACATTGCTCAAAATGCAAACACGTTCGTTTTTTTCAGACGCGATACGCCGGATTCATCCACCGTGAATTGGTAGGGTAGTGGCAATGCGTTTGTGTCTCATTTTATAGGGTCAGAGTTCATAATCCAGGCCAGTCGAGGATATGAACTGTTGACGAGTCTTAGCAAGATAAAAAAATCGATGCCAGTGTGATGCTAAGTCTGTGGAAGTTATAAACTGACTAGTAGCTGAAGGACGGGATAAGAAATGTGCAAACGAGCTATGTGGATTCAAATACTTGGTCAGTGCCCTTAACTTCTTTGTTTGTCAATAACTATGTTTTCTCTTAAGAACTGCAGTTCACAGAATTCAAAGACACTGCAGATCATTTAGGTGCTATCCTTCCCTAGTTTTAGGTATTGGTCGAAGGTCTATCTGGCAGATGGATCCACTCTTCAGTGAAACCCCAAAAACAGTTGTTTTGTTCTTGCTAAGCGTCGGCAGTGGCGCGCGTTTCACGAACGAGCAACCTTCCTATCAGTAGTCGAGTAGTACACATTGTGCCACGTCTAGCTGATCGCGAGCACTCAGATGAAACATTGTACCACTGTCATGCAATCACGCAGTTCACAGTACGTGAACTAGCTCCTCGTGTGACCACCTCGTAGGTGGGAAAACCTCTTCCGTGCAGACAAAGTAAACAGCAAGTCCGCAGACGCAAAGACGAGAGTCGTGTGGGACACGCAGGTTGTTGCTTTACTGAACACTTGTATTATTAGCTGAGCCACAGGGGGCGCCACGAATCCTTAATCAGACTTATCGCCTACGGTTTCAGTAGCCAACGGTTTCTAACGGCTTTTTCCGCTGCTACTCAGCTCACAGTGTTAGAAATCTAACAACTAGTGACCACCAACTCTCAGAGGACACATATGACCCCTCTAACACACAGGGAACTCAAAATAACCGTCTGTAGGCAATCCTGAAGTGAATATAGCCACCAAGATGCGACCAGCCCATAAACAGCCTAGCAAGAGCCTGTCAACCATTATCCACCTGAATTTTCAGGTGGAATGAGCAATATGGAGCGACTTATGGTGTCTAGGCGGCTATTCCAAAGGCTGTGTTGGTAAAAGCTGGAATCAGGAGCAGAAACTGCAGCTGTGGCGGTGATAACAGTGGAGTAGCGAAACCGCAAGAAACTCCCCGGAGAATTTTTTAGAAAGCTGGTCGTTTCTTACCACCTACAGCATTACCACACTGTTATACTCTATCAAAGTTTGATAGGCAGTCCACACCTAAGACTGTGATAAAAATTAATGGAGTAGCGCAGATAGCAGTTTTCGTGAGCCTCAGTCATCGGAAAGGGAGTTAAAGAGGGAATCAGCTCATATCACAGAGTGCGGACCCTAGTTCGTACCTAAGTACGCCTTTGGGAAAGCCAGACTATCACTAATCAGGTGGGCTAGACTAGGACAACTCACGCCAATAGTGGCTGGTGTTAAAACTGTAAGTGGAGTCGGTTTGTTAAGGAGGCTGTACTGATCCCCAGCATACCACTGTGACGTGTCCGATGAAAGAAGAGCCATCTGCTTGTGAGAAATGATTCATATACGCTTTGAAATTCACGGATTTTGTAACTGCATAGAGCACATGATAGAAATTCAGTCCAGATCCACCAGTACCAAAGAGGATACACACTTGATCGGCACCCCATCTTCAGAGCAAATAACCCAGACGTTGGAAAAAGAATCATGCTGCAAACAAGGGTTCTGTCTGCGCCGCCTGAGTTGTTGACTGGGGAGTCGGAATTTCGGTAATGAGAAAAGTTACAATCCAATAACCCTTTCTCATGTCAATAACAGAGTGCATAGCTCCATGTCGTCAAAGTAATCTTGCTAACTGACCTATGACCTAACTGTCAGCTCCTGGTCGAAGTAAAACGACCTCTTGAATTGATGAAAGTCCTTGCGAATACCGTTCGGTTTACTCACTACTCCATTCAGGAGACTTTTGCTAACAATTCCTCATGGACTGGGAACTGCTAACGCCTAAGGACACTGAGACGGAGGTGGGAACATGCAGGGACTCCCAGAGATGTTTCCCACAGAATAAAAGAAACCAGACTGAAAAGCATCAGCAAAAAATGCCACCCATCGAATGTGCTTTAGCCACGTGGTAGAGAACAATCATTTTATTACACTGCAGGGAGTAGTAAAATTCATCCAGTTGCGGAGTTCGAGAGACAGCTGTGGTGGTTTTAGTAGCAGCGGTGTGCCGCGATTTTCCGTTGCTTCCGAAAAATAAAGTGAACTGGGTATCCTTGTAATTTACTACTCATAAGGTTGCTGAAAATTCGTCGACAACCCACGACCGATGTCGCCCTTTTTGGGGCTCATCAGGTAGGCGCAGTCCCCGGGTTTCCGTTAACCTTATATTCTACTTGAAATCAAATTGCACCAAATTAGCGAATATACACTCATTTTCAAATAGCGCAAACGACAGTTTCAGCTGGGTTCCAGGTTAGTCTATCGAAAAACCAAATTAGTTTGTAGATGAGTGTATATTCGCTAGGTGAACTGGGCTTCATGGTTATGCAGCGCTTTCAACGAGCCGATGGAGTGTATGTCATCCAACCTGAAATGCTTAGAAATACAAGAACCTAACTGGATGTTTACTTTGTCAATCGATGTCCCCATTGCATCCTTCCGCAATAACGAGGTATGCGAACAGGCCACTCACAGCAGCGGAAAGGAGGGGCTCGACAACGGTGAAAAAGGCGTCTCGCAATGGTTTGAGCGTGAAGTAGTGGTATACATTTTTTGTTTGGTCAGATCCTCCATCAAGATAGACCATAAACCCATAACATGGCAAATGATAGTCCTCGAAGATGGCTAGCCACAAGGGCATGGAGGCTTCAATAATTCATTCTTACAGCTCAACATTTCGGCGACCAGGACAGTGCTGTCCCAGACGTGCTCCTTAGAACCTTTTGAGAGACGGATGAAATTCCAAAAGAACAGATACCTGTTTCATTTCTTACCAAGGCGTTACAAATCATCCAATGATTGATCCCGCAGTCATAAGAGCAATAAGAGTATCTAAAGACCGAATCGAAGCCGCAGGTGGTCATCTGAGCTTCAGGCATTTCGTAGAGTATGGAGTAGGCTTTGTTTACGGGATGAAACTCAGTGGCCAGACTAAATATCCTTAATGATATAGGGACCCGGAAAACACCGTATGTACCTGTGGATGGCCGGCGCAGACTGCAGCAGCTAACGCACAACCGCAAGGGCTATCAAAAAACGTTAGTAAGACATACATCGAGACTTTGAAGAGGTCATCTCTTCTTTCCCGCACTGTCGACAGCACGAAATCAAAGAGTCAAGGGTTGCTAATGCAATCGACCACAGCTAGACGTTCACCCAAGCACGGGGATGGATGTGTTTGGTGTATTGCCGACAAGTCCAAACAAAAGGCCCCTCATCAACATTATGGTGGATCATTTTACACGATTAGTCAAGGCGGTGCGATCACAGATCAGACTGCTCCAAACAGCAAGGCGTTTTTATTGACGTCGTCGATTGGTTTGACACATCTGAGGCAGGGCGCATCCACCAGAGTTCATGTCCTGACTCCAGGGAATTTCAGAATACATTGGATCGCTACAGGATGAAGACATCTCTGTGTCAGTGTCAAGCCCAAGATGTAACGGAGAGGCCTAGCGGAACACGTAAAAATCGGGTCAGAGGTCAAAGGGACACATGTAGTGTTCTGCTCATATATCCCAATCTGAAGTAGTCTATAGCCCAGGGTTGAGTATGTTGCTTGATATGTACGTAGAAACTGAACGTGCAAAGCAGTTTTTCGGGACACTACGCTGGGAGTCGGAAGGTTCAGAGAAGACGCATCAGCGTTACAAGGAACTATGTTATACGTCTAACGAAAAGGCGTGCAAAGTCGACGATCTGGCGCTAGCATCAGCACACTCGGAACGTCACTGCTGTAAGAAGTGAACGGATCAGTTCACGGTACTAGATGCACTGGACAGGAGCTTCAAAGCGAACCAGAGACAGGCAAATGCTGGATCCGTGGGCAAAATCTGGTGCAGTTGTACCCATGGCCAGAAGGACCCAAAGGACGGATGAGTGTGATGGGATCGCATGAAACACCAGAGAGACAAACAGATGTCATTGGTTGCAGGCAGACAGAACTGAATCGCAGAAAACCCCACAGAGGTAGGATGGACTCGAACAAACATCATTTCGGGAGTTGGGCTGTCATGACGCATTGTAATACGGTCCGGACTGCAGCTTGGCGGAGTGGTCGGACGAAAACGCGTGTGCCGCAATGCGAATTTTCTTCGCGCAGCAAGGACCCCGAGGAAAACAACACGGAAATAGCACACGCCGAATATTGATTACTACATGAGAAAAGGGTTGGAAGAGGGATTTCGCCGGATTTAAACCGCTCCCTATTCGACTGGTTGCAGTAAACGATCGAACTGTCAGACAATGTTAGCGCTAGAACTGACGATCTTTGTCGGAACACTTCGTCGTTCCTGTCTTCTTCAAAATCGACGCTTGCAGTGTCTCTGCTACGTGCTGAGCAAAGCTAGCACTAAATTTACGAATATGTTGCCGTTTCGATCGCTGTGTTTAGTGTGATGCTGCCGGATGGGAAAACGAAATGTTGGTATCATTTGTGAAAGCCGTTGCTAAACGCATTGGACTACATCCATGGAGTTGAACTTTGCCAATGCGCTGCACTAGTTTTTCTGTGAACCGACAGTCGTGTTCGACAGCGATGTTGGATCCAACTCATTTTCACACAGAAGATGGAGGCCACAGAGTAGTAAAAAACAGGGCACTTTTTGTCTGACAATAGCCTCTTATGTCGTACCTACATTTGTCTTCGTGTTGGTCCGCATAATACCTTTTCACTAGGGTCATTCCATCATCCCCCGAACCCATCCCCTTTGCACTGGAGAGAATGACGACCGTACTGAGACCACTCTCTGACAAGTAGGTTTCTTTTCAGTCTATTCAGACACACACTGGCTCAAAGATTTGATTTCTGATCAATTCAAATTGCTGGAAGTATCTCATTATTTTGTTCTTCCCCTCATTTCAGGTTTGGAGGGTTCCCGTAGCTAGGTACCACTGAATGTGATGCTGTCATCACAAGGTGAATTCGATCCTTACCGGGGTTCGTTGCTTTCAAGGATCAACTATCTAAACTAAACTAGCCCATTATCATTTGGGCTAGTATTCGAACGACACTCGATTTACACTCACATTCTATGCGATCAGCCTCTAGGACCTCATTATCTAACAACTTCATGAGAACCCTGAGAACGTGTAAATGCTGATCGCTACAACCAGATGTTTCACTGAGATGCCCAAGGCCGACATGCGCTAGGAATGATTTTGTGAGCTGAGTTGGTTGTCAGTAGTTTGTCTTCACCACCCTATAACTATACCAAAGCTAACTAACTTTAGTAATGCACTACTCATAAGGTTGCTGAAAACTCCTCGACAGCCGAAGATCGGTTTCGCCCTTCTTGGGACTCATTAGGTAGACGCAGTCCCCGAGTTTCTGCCAATCTTATGTTCTATTTGAATCCAAATTGAACAAAATTTGCGAATATACACTCATTTGCAAGCTAATTTGGTTCTTTTGAGAGACTCACCTGGAACCCAGCTGAATCTCTCGGTGTTTATGTTTCGAGGCATACACGTATCGCCATATCCGGAATATCGTAGCGACTGAAACGTGAGGCGGCCTGGTGTACCACATTCAGTTGCCTGGAAACATCAAAACTGATAGATACAGCTTGGTTCCAGGTGAGTCCGTCGAAAAACCAAATTAGTTTGCAAATGAGTGTATTTCGCTAACTTTAGAATGGGTACAGACTCATTCCTGTTCTCGTTACCAATTCGATCACCGGTGTCCGTCGTCTGAACCTGGGACGGCACACACATGTGGTGTCAAGCATACCAGTACCATTACATATTGTTTCGCTTGCCTCTGCCGATCCGGGCGTACTCACACTATTGCCTAAACTGTGCGAGTTAATCCTTCGAATAGGGCCAACGCTGTCGAAAGGTCAGTTTAGCAGTCCATGAGAGTACTTTGAAGCATACTCCTTAATTATGTAACCAGATCCATGTAACTATCAGCAAGCGACAATAGTTCATACTATACTAGTTTGATGTTTGAAATGGGTGCGATGTGTCTATAAGGTGGGCAGTTTTGCACAGATGAGACGTGGAATTCTCTCAATCATCAATCACTGTTGCTGGACGAGGTTGATGTTTCCTATCCGAAAAAAACCCTTGTCGTACGACCTACATGAGATGGCTGAAGCGAACGGACAAAGTTAAAACCCTGTAATTATCAAAATACACTCATTTGCGAACCAATTCGGTTTTTCGGGAGGTTCATCTGGAACCCAGCTGAATCTATCTCTTATGATGTTTTTAAGCAACCATATGTGCTGCAACGAGATATTCAGTTGGATTCCAAGTGAGTCTTCACAAAAAAAACCGAAGTGGTTTGCAAGTGAATGTATTTCGCTAATTTCGTACAATTTGGGCTCCAATGGAACATATGTTTGACAAAATCTCGGGGACTGTGCCTACCTGATGGGCCTCAAGAGGTGCAAAAGTGATCGTGAACCGTGGAATTTTCAGTTACCTTATGAGTAGTGTATCACGCCTACATGTGTATCGCGATATTCCGAATATCGTACCAACTGAAACATGAGACGACCTAGCGCAGCACATTCAGTTTCTTAAAAACATCATGAACTATAGATTCGGCTGGGTTCCAGGTGAGAGTCTCGTGCTATTTGGGTTCAAGTAGAACATATGTCTGACGGAAACCCGGGGACTGTGCCCACCTGATGATCCCAAAGAAGGGCGAGACGGGTCGTTGGCTGTCGATGAATTTTCAGCAACATTATGAGTAGTATATTGCGTTCAAAACATTTCAGCTTATCTGGTTATACTCAGAACTAGCTAAGTGATGGCTAACATTAACCAGCATTGTGTGGGTGTTTTCTAGACGTGTCTTAAGTAGTGCTGGCCACTAGATGCCTTCTCGCATACACTGTAGGCTCATTTCTTCAGATGTAGTACGCACTTGAAATGACAAGCATTGGTCACCGGTTAGATATGTGAATGATCTTGGAACTGCGTGCCCATTTTCAACCTCTGGTCTTATTTCCTTCGGTTTATACCGAGTACCGAGCTGTGAGGTGGACGCACATGCGAGTGGCATTTTCCACTACTTGTGTGATCAATCGGTGTAGATTAATGTGACAGGTTAATCGGGGCGATGATTTCAATCCACCAAAAGGCTTTCACTTTGAGCCCTTTTATCAAGTTCTATTGAAAAAAAACTGCTAATCTCTACTATCAGCTTTCATGTGTACTCATGTACTCACATCAAGCACCATAAGTTGATTTTGCGATAACGCAATTTGTCGATCAGGTCATGGTGGTTGAAAGGACTTCAAAGTAATTTCAACTGCGATGTCACAGATAGATGTCACAATCACGGTGCCTTTGAACTGGTTTTGAACGGCCCAGTTCATACTTTCATTGATCTCAAAAAGATCAGCAACCATTTAGTGATATACTGATGGTGATGCATCAAGTAGCCGGTCCAATTCTACGAGCACCTTTGTACTACAGGGAGTGGTTGGTTGTAGGAATCTTGGATGGTCACTTGGAAACACACCAAGACCGGAATGTTTGAACCAATATTCTGAGCACAACTTTGTTAAATTCTGTGGTCAGTCGGCTTATGGTACTAGCTGAACAAGCACGGTATCAGAAAGTATTAAGTAAACGAGTTGGCTGGCCGTTTAAACTTTTTGTTTTGTTAGGAGCTCTGAGTGAATTCTGGTATAGTTCAAGGTCGTTCTATTTGCTTGTACTCAGGGAAGCCGTTAGTGGGCTAAAAGGTCACTTCAGCTATAGTAAATACGTTAAAAACAATGGCGGAACCAGTACTCCCATTAAATTCAATTGTGTTTGCCTTCAGTGCTTAGCTTAACGCGTAGGTCATGTACAAAGCTACCGCATTCCGCCCAAGAAATTGATACCAAAAAACACCAAAAGATGATCTTTCTAGGTCGTTCCGTATTTTGTGGTGACAGATAGGTGGTGACAGACCTTACGTGCAGTAAATTAGCAATACTGGCCCACTCTGGTTTACAGTAACGCGTGGAAAAGATTAACTGGAAGTCCATTTGTCTGGTGAGCACGCTGCCGCAAAACACGTGGAGGTATGGCGTCGGAGATATCACAGAACATCTCTGAGCGATGACTGAATTGATATTCTAGTGCACTGCAGCTTTGCGGAGCTAATTGGCTGAGTGCAAGATACGGGTAGAATTTTTAACTGGATGAGACTACTTTCCACCCTCATTACTTGTTTGCTGATCTACGTAAGCCAACATGACAAGACCTCACCAAGGTCTTCGACCTTGTAGTTTGTATGGAAATCAGCACACTTCACTTTCAAATTAAGCGAACGTTAACAGAAGACTCAGTTGACGTTCATATGAATCACTCGATTACCAGTCTTCAGCTGACTGTGCCGCACAGAGGTTATCCGGTGTTTGGATCAGTACGTTATCCAAGATATCGCAGTGTTTTCCCCCATCCGATACTACTGATTATGTCCAGGGCTTTGTCAACATTACTAGTAGTATCATAGGTTGAAGTCGTAACAGATCTGAAAAATCTTGTTTCAGAAGTTATCTGTTGACCACTCACATGGATTTACTGAACAAACAGACAGCCGAATGCGCGAAATCCTTTAGTCTGTCTATATCAACAAATGCGATCCATGTGGAGAGAATCCTGTCAGATCGATGCTGCCTGGGCGAATAAATCCATTCACCAGTTCCGAACGATTGCTGATGAAGGCTTTTGGACAGCTTCGAATGGGTGGTAAGTAAGCTTCAGGGCTTCGGAACCAGACAACTTTGCAGATTTAGAACTAAGTATTTACGAAGGTGACACACAGCCCGATGTACTGCAGACGCTTTACGCTCTCCCTCGGCAGCGTTTGTCTTTCTGCAAATAATTACGATGGAGCGAACTCGAACAGGTCGCCAAGACTAGTTAGATACGCACCAGTAAGCAGACCTTGTGTAAGTGATTTCAATGCTGTTTCAATACTACTCATAGCGTCGATGAAGTGCTTCAACAGTACTCCATCCGTTTCGCTCTTTTTGTATCTTGTCGCCGAATTTCCATACATCTTATTCTTTACTTGAACAACGTATCGATCGTATTTCTGCGATAAACATTCATTTAAAACTCAACTTGGTGTTGAGGAGAAAGTGAAGTGAAATTCACCCCAAACCATCGCCCCCAACATTCTTCAACTGAAAATGCTACACAAACATCAGTGTATCTTTCATTTGGAATGTCAAAACATCAAACTGGTTTGGATGTAAGGTCGCTGGATTCTCCTTGACAGCCCACCACCGTTTTGCTCTTCTTGGGGCTCATCAGGTAGGCGCAGTCACCGGTCTTCCGTCATAAACGAGAAGTGGGTCTCCCGCAAAGTCAAATTAGTTTGCAAATGAGTGTATTTTACTAATCAAACTGGTTTCTTTCATGCCAAACTGCTCATGAGGTTCGGAGCCTTTGCTGTCCTTATAGTTCGTTTTACATCCAGAAAAATGGAGTTCCGTACGCCTTCCAACAGGCCTGGTCACCATTTGAAAGCATTCGTTTATCGAGGAGGCAAAGGGAACATATGGTACATATTCCGCCAAATAACCTCATTTACAAAATAATTTGATTTCAGTGGATAACTTAACTTAATCCCAACTGAGGCATCTTTATCCTTATGAGTAGCACGTTCCGTCAAGAGAGGGTACCACGTTGCATCGATATCATAAAAACACGACAGTCGCCTTAGGTTTAGTTGAGTCTCCCGATAAAGCAAAGCAAGTCTGAAAATGAGTGTACTTTGCGAAGGTTCAACCTCAATTCATTTTAAACAGTTCGAAGCAATATTCCAGACAGATTGGACTAGAACGCTAAAGATGATATACACATCTAGCTGCCTTAACGCCAGATCAAACTACAACTTCGTTCACTGGTGTTGTTACTTATCTTAGATACGTACTTTTCATTCCGTCATATATGTTCGATTTAAAAGACTGAAATAAATAGTGTGGGACACTCGTTTCGCCCAGCTTGGAGCCCATCAGTTAGGTATACACTCTGGAAGTCAAGCTAATCAATCTTCGACTTGAGCAGCAACTTGTTTGAACGTTTGCTTTTGGGACCATATGCGTGGTGAATAAGCTAAAGCTGGGGAGTTGATGGAATCTCTCGCATTACGCACTGCTTGAGGATTTTAAGAAAGCGAACACTGTATAAGGGGTCATAGAAATCGAACTAATCAGGAGGTTTGGAAACTCCTGGATTCACCTGATACTGTCAGTGCGTTACATTGAAGTCCCTCTACATCATCGTGGTAAGTCACAATAAAGATGAAAGAGCTCGTGTTGCTAAGCCTCACAAAATTACAATAGCATCTTATATCGTTTACACTACTCATAAGGTTGCTGAAATCTCTTCGACAGCCCACGATCGGTTTCGCCCCTCCTATTCGGGCTCATCAGGCAGGTACAGTCTTCGATTTTCCGTCAACCTTATGTTTTACTCGAACTCCAATTGCACGAAATTAGCAAAGTGCACTCATTTGCAAACCAATTTAGTTTAGACGGAA
Organism: Opisthorchis viverrini; assembly: GCF_000715545.1. Lineage (NCBI taxonomy): Eukaryota > Metazoa > Platyhelminthes > Trematoda > Opisthorchiida > Opisthorchiidae > Opisthorchis > Opisthorchis viverrini. The sequence continues at coordinate 1,521,808 of NW_008751665.1, forward strand.
GATTCATCTGGGTTCCAGGTTAGTCTCCCGTCAAAACCGAACTGGTTTGCCGATGAGTGTATTTTGATAATCTCATATAGCTTTTTCACTCAGGGGCATGTCAAGGCTAGATGGAGCCCCTCGTGTTTAGCAAACAGCATTTTGATTTTGATGTACAGGACATTGTCCATCTCGTGATCCCATTGTGCACTTACTCACAAACTAACTAGTGCAGGACAACTGCTCGAATTCAGCCGCCCGTCACTGGTTTCACTTCAACTTGGTGTGATGTTTGTCTGTTTGTAGCTAGGGGTGTGAAAAGCTGAAACCGGTGACCATTGACAAATGCGTACTGGTGACCAGAGATGTGGTTGATTTTGAGCGGTTTCACATTTTCCTCGTCAGTGGAACATTTGTTTCTAGTTGAACTGTTTCCCATGAACGGTTATTCTGGCTGGGATCTTCATTCAGTCGGTCTAAGCTGTTGCTTGCGTGGGTCCGTTGTTTCCCAACCCCCTTTCTTTTATTGTTCCCTCGTGAACGTCTTACCAGGTGATCTGTCCGCTGATTAGTGAGCCCCAATCAACCGAACATTTCTCTAGGGATTTTGTCTTGTCAATCTATAGTCTTTCATCTGTTTTATTTTCAGCTGGAATCATCTGGGTTGCGTATCTCACGAAACTTTAGGCAGTCTCGAACCCATGATCTCTCAGCTAGAAGTTTGAACACTTCGCTGGTCGGCCAGGAGCGACCGATCAGTAATGCGATTAACTCACACTTGGGAAATAGCGTCGTCCATCCTTCACTCATGGGATCCACATCAAGTAGTCGTGTGTGTTGAATGGCTCCTCGAGTGGCGAAATGTCAACTTAACTAAAGGAAGGATGTGAATCATCTAGGGGAAACGATCATTCGAGCTTTCATTCTATCCGTACATTAAAATTGATTGTCACTCAGTTAACACATAGTTCGGCTGTTCCGTGGAGAAAATATATCTGAATTTGAGGAATCAGAAAGGGGTCTCGTTGCAGTTTCCAGCGCATTTTTGTTCCATTCATTGGGTTGCTGGATAAGTACATCAGAAACCTATTATTCGTTCAATGCTCAATGTACGCACTCCGGAATCAGTCCCATTCATCGGTCTCATGCACTCCCACCTGTATCTACGTTGCACGATAATTAGGGCGCGCAACTAAGTCTCTGTTCAAATGAATCTTCGAATACATTATGGACTTATTCCGTAGTTCTACCATCCGTTTGACTGACTTCATGATTCTATAACCCCGTGTTGAACGGACTACAGTCTACTGCGACGCATTCAAACTATTCTGCTGCACTTCGGTCTTCAGAAGCGCACTTTGTCCACAGGGAAAGCTAATGCGGCTCGAGTTTCTAAAACCAAGGCCGTGAATAGTCTGTTGCGTTGAATTCGTTCCCCGTACTATTGGCAGCCATTTTTCCCAACTGACTGCTAGCGTCGTAACCCTCATGCCGGGACTTCTCCAGATGTCGGAGTGCTTGATCCGACTAGAGGATTTGCTTTTTTATGGGAAGCGTGTCAGTTGTAGTTGTTGTTTGCAAGATTTGTAGAATTCACGTTCGATCCACTTGTGTGTCCTGGTGCAATCATTCTGGTGAGTTCAGCGCAAAAGGTGAAGCGCTGGAACCGAGTTTTCTCTGAACTCCGGACATGTGACGTGAGAGGCGAGCGTGTTACCACCACTCGAATAGCGCACGCTAGATGCACCTGACTTGTCATACCCGAACGGGTGAACGTGTTCGCACTGGAGTGATGTGGACTGTGACTGAGCTTCCATATTCAAGTGGAAATCTTTACGGTTGCTCTGATTACATACTTATCTTAGGCGACTGTCCAAAAAGAAATCACTTGATATTCCACCCCGTCTCGAACACTGTTCATGTGACATTCGATCACGTGGAAATCGTAATTTCCCACATCGACCTTCAGAGTTTTTTTCCCCCATATGATCTCCAGTACTTTGATCGACCATGCTAGCGTAGATTCAACACTTCGTTAACGTAGCAATAATATCAACCAAGTCATTGAGGTTCATTTTTCGAATAGCACTATTCATGAGGATGCTGAAAACTCCTCGACAATTCACGACCAGTTTTGTCCTTCCTATTCTGGCTGATCGAGTAGACGCAGTCCCTGAGTTCCCCTACAGTCAACCTTATGTTCTACTTGAACCCAAACTGCACAAAGCTGGAGGATTGCATTGGGGACAAACTCAGATGAGTCTTCAAAGCAAAACGGTGAGCAAATGAGTGTGTTTCAATATGGGAAGTTTTTGTTGGTTGCATGGAAACAGAACATCAATGTCAGGAATATCGAGGGGAATTCACCGATTCTCGCATCATGTCCTACGTGGAATGAATCTGATGAGAAACGAAGAAAACATTAGAAATCCAAGTAAGACATACTTATGTAGATTGTTGCTATTGTGGGGAAACTCAAGATTCAATCAGGATTTCCTCCCATAAGTAAAGCTAATCTGTGCTGAAGAGCCAAAAAACACCGTGCAATGCTTTTATCAATTTGGATATCAGTACTAGTGCCTATTTCACGCAAGTCCAGAGAGATTCGAACGTGGCTAATAGTTCAATGTTGGACCGTTCGGCCACAAGTGGCTGGTCGGCGGTGCAATAACCTCACATTTAGATGCAGTTTGGCACCACTCATCCGGAAGCCACGTCATGCGGTTACTTGTTGACTGGTTCCTTGAATGATGACTTCCCAGATGGAGGTTTCACTCGCCGTCGGAGTTACTCTTCCGTCTGGACTACTTATAGGTTTTTGGTATTGAGTGAGTCCATTACTCATTCGGAAGTTTCATAATGTACTCAGATATTTATGGGCTGGCTGGTTGTAGTGCTGGTTAGGTTGGTAGGTCTCGATATACCGTGCTCACCACAGCCTACACGCAGACCACTCATTAATGTATGCTTATTGGAAAAACCGCTCATCCCTACCGGAATTTGGATACACAGTACTGTTTCTTGTAACGACCGTGTGGTTGTGCACAGTCGGCACAGAGTTATGCCATTCTTTCCTCCGGAATACCACATCCTTTTGAGATGACCGAACTCACTAGACCCTTTTGGGGTCATAGTAAATGGAAATAGACCATCATATATCCGACTGCTCATTGTGTTCGCCTACTTGACCGAAGGCATTCTGCAGCGCTCCTGTGCTAGACGTTCCTTAACCAAGCCGCAGTACGTCCAACATAGGGTTCGATCGGTCGTTTTAAATCAGATTATGCGCACTCCATCGCCCTGTCTAACAACACCATAGGACTTGAGACCTCAAGGTGACTAGATACAAATCGATTCGGCGTAAGACGACACACTGACGCGCACTATCAAACATTACAGCGAGTGTTCGAATTGCTGCTGTTTTCGGCTTAACGGGATTAGATACACCGGGCATAGATCCGCGATAGAGAGTAGGACGTAGGATAGACGTCTTCCAGTGATAACATAGTGCTTCGGACATACAGTGCTTGACTGGGAAATTTACACCCCATCCATCTGACGCGGCTAATCAGCCCGAGCGGGATTCTCAGCTTATTCCAGCGAATCAATAAATATGGTTTGATGCTCTGCAGCTTAGATGAACACACTTTGACCCATAAGTTTTCACTAAGACGTAAACTAGTGCATAATAAACTGGGTTGGAACGATCGGTTGAATCATATGACCAGACTGATTCTGTCTGGTGTGACAAAGTCAAATAGTGAAGTACTCGAGTTGGACAGATATATTCAGTAGACATTTCGTCCTGTCGGTGGAACCAATGTACGCCAAAACACTGTTTCATCCTTGTTGGGGAGCATTAGCAGCGCACGTCTCACCAAACTCAGTGAGCTTTGAACTCGTGACCTTCCGGTCAGTAACTGAACACTCAACCGTTTGACTACGAGCTGTTGATAAGTTAAGTTCTCACCTAGACAGTGCCACTCATCCTTCCACATCACCTGGTCACGTATTGACTGACTCCTTGAGTTGTGACTTCTCAGAGGGGAAATTCACTTATCTTGTGGAAATATTTTTCCTTGAGCTGAATATGGATATCTGTTCAGATCTCAACTCACTTGTACGCACATACCAACAGCAAATGTTTCCATTTACGTGCTTTCACCTCAGAGACAGTGGGTTACAGGTCCACACCTGACACAGCTTAAAGACTTTCCGAATGATAGAGTTGTTGCATAATTTCTGGCTGCGCAGAGCACCAAACAAGCGTACAGAAACACCCAACCAGTAGTAACTCTTTCACATTCGTCCAAATGAGTCCCGATCCTACTGAAGTCAAACATAATGAAAGTTATGCGTTTTCGTGACACAAGAGAAGTCGGATAATCGAAACGTAAGTCCTTGGTCCTAATCACAGGGTTATCCGGATCCAATGAAGAAAAATACCCTTGTATATGTAATACACTACTCATAAGATTGCTGAAAATTCTTCGACAGCTCACGACCGGTTTCGCTCTTCTTGGTGAGCCTCAAGAAAGGTAAAGAATTTTCATCAACCTTATGAGTAGTGTATTACGTCTATATATGCATCGCACCATCTTGAAATTCGTACCAACTGAAACATGAGGCGGCCTGGTGCAGCTTGCTTGGAAACATCATATACGAGAGATTCAGCTGGGTTCTAGGTGAGTCTCTCGAAGAAACAAATTTGTTTGCAAATGAGTCAACTCGCTGAAACTGTCCCCACCTAAACGGTGTCACTTCAGTGATAATCGAATTGCGACGAATCTATCAAGTTACACTACTTGATTCGGTTGACATAAGTCTATAGGCGACGGAGAAAACAGCTGCACAGCAGTGAAGGTGAAATGTCACCATTTTCATACAGGAACTTCGGTGAAAACAGCATCTGGTTGAAATAAGCAATGTGGTTTATACTGCATCAGTTGATCAGCGACGGAGATTCACTAGACTGAACCATATTGTTACATTGTTGTGGGACGTACTGATCTGCTCAGCCTAGTTCTCGAAACCGAATGAGACGAAACCGAATGAAATACGAGTATGACACTTTTTTCTCACAACAATAACATTTTGTATCAGTTTGCAGTCTGGCGTTCGTAGCTCCAGGGATGCAGGGTCTGTCTGAAAAAGTCCGCGATCAATAAGCATGCTATTTTAGGAAAGTTAACCGATTCTGGATAGCAGATCTACACACGCCTGTCCGTATCGATTGCAGTCGTGTGATAGTGTTCTATTACTAATCTATACCTCGTGATAATCAGTTCATTCGCCTCTTGGTTGAGAGGCTTTTTTTCCAAGTCAGTCACAAGTCAAGGCAGTAAAGTTAAGGCACGCATCGGTGATCCTCCAATCCTTCCGTGATACTTCACACCTCATAGACAAATGAGTAATCAGGGCTGGTTTGTGAAACAGTTTACCTTTATTTTATACCTGAGTATTTCGAATAAGGGAATAGTTTGGAGGTTGGTTTTCAGTTTGAAAGATACAGGTGTTCAGATGCCGTGCCGCTCGAAGGAAGCACGAGGGCCAAGTTACTGCCAGCTTGCCCAAGCCTAAACAGTCGACATGCAGATGCCGGGTTCGCGCAGTCAGTAAATTTGCGCCTTTACCACTGAGCCATCCCAAGCTCTTGTTTTTAAGAATTATAGGAAAAAGGTAGGTCACCGGATTCCATCAAGTTCATGTGGAAGTAGGATGTACGATTTGTTTGTTGAATTCAACTAACCTCGACCATACACTATTCAAGAGATGGTTGCTTGAGAACGGAGCGCAAGTACGCAATATCTGGGACCTATTTGTTTCGCCGTACGCACTGAATTCGGGTGTGTTTATGGTACAAAGTTGATCGTCAATTTTTTTTTAAAAAAAAGCAAGAGTGATCGGTTAGTACTCATTCTGAATGTCATTGAGGTGAAAACCATATGTTCATTAGCCCATTCGCTACGTCGTGGCTCAAGTTCGAATAACTGACACCGTACCGTTTCTTTACCCTTTTTTGAATCACCTATATTGTATGCAATACGTATGAAGCCCGAGTTCCACATGCTTTCTATTGAATCAGTCATTCATGACGACAAAAAACTTTGCTCGCACCATACAAAACTACTGCCACAGCTGAGCAGACTTTCTTCCATTGGTACTCATACGACTTTCCATGTTGAGCATACTAATATCACTGACGTTTATGATCGATTGAATGTGCTTTTCCCCAACTGCAAACACTTTTTCAGTGGTGAATGAAATTTCCTCATGCAGCCTTGCTTCTCCAAATAACGTTCAAATAGAACATAAGGTTGTTGGAAACTCGGGGACTGCGCCTACCTGATCAGCCCCAAGAAGGTGAAACCGATCGTGGGCTGTCGAAGAGGTTTCAGTAACCTTGTGAGTAGTTTCCTTTATGAAAACGTTCACTCTCATTTCTAAAGTAAGGGACTTGTTCGGCAAATTCAACACTGTTGAAACAATTCATAGCACTGGCAAACTCCCGGACGGGAACAACCGAAGCGATCGAATCACCAACTATGCCCATTCTTCTTCATTGATTCCCACATTACGTTGTTAGCTCAGCTCTATCCTCTAACATTGTGACAGGAATTACACCCCCCTTCCCAGTTAGAGAGGTCAACCAGGGGCGTTACCAAAATCGTAAGCAACAGGCCGTACTCAGCCCTCATACGACGAACTAGCCGAAATACAAACCGATGCGTGGATCGTTGCGTGAGATATCTCGTTTCACCTTCATCTGAGGTGCTGACGGAGGCAGTTGGAGGAAAGCAGTCACCAGCGCGTATTGCTGACTTACTTGTCTATGCGTACTTGACTAGGTGGTAGGCAGCTGCTCTCCGGGACAGTTCTACAGCCCATGTGTATACCTACAAATGACCCACCCTTACACTCTGAATATTCCGGACTGCAGTCACCTTCCCACAGACCGGAATGACTGTTTGCCGCCAGAAGCCAGCCGTACCTGTCAGATCCACTACGGGCTCAATTGTCTAGCTGCCCCCATTGGGTTTGGCTGTTATGGGCCAGCAGCTGAGCATGCTGACAACTGTGAACCTGTCACCATGTCCACCTGCATATCTCATGCTGCCAAGTTCTTCATCGATACAGTTTGCTCAGCACACAGGCTCAGCACAAACGTATGTATTGTCTGTGATGTTCATCGGTATATTTCGATGTGCCAGGAAGATGCCCAAACGGATGTTAGACCACTATTCGTACTTGCCAGCTAAGTTTGGTCAGACAGTTGGAGTATGACCTAACTAGACGTCACATCAACCAGTAACAAAAGGTGGACGTCATCTTTGGAAAGGACCGAACTGAAGTGGTAAATTTTGACAGTAAAGTTTTGCGAAATCATGTTGGGAATGTAAACTTCGGTCACACTGGAAGGCGTGGGGAAGTCGTAATAGACAGAGTACTGTAACATCTACCAAAATCAGCGAAATACACTCATTTGAAAACTAATTTGGTTTTGCGAGAGACTCATTTGGAACTCAGCTTAATCGACGAATTTTCAGCAACCTTATGAAGTAGTGCATACGGAATCTACCAAAATTTAGTCGTGATCCAACTGGGTTTTTGTACGGATTTTACTGCATCCGTAGACTGTGCGACTTGGACAGTCGGTAGAAATAGGATTACACTCTTCCAAATACTGAATTCCATCTGGTAGTTACCAACTCTTAGGCTACTCATAGCACCACAGCTGTTTGGATCCCTATGTACAGCGTGGTACTTGACTGCTGACGTCACTCGAATGAACAGATCCATTGTCATTCGCTTGTCCTATCAGCACTGGACTGCTAAGGATAGAGCAGTGACAGCCTGCGCGGTCCGCGCACCTCAATCTTAACCCAAACATTGCTGGTGTACTTTAAAGACGCTCAGAACTTCTGAGTGTCCTTATGACCTCAACTGCGGTAAACCTGATTGATGCTTCACAAAGAATAGCCTAGAACATCTAATGAACCTTGATTCAGGTCAGTTGTGCACTTTCGCTATTGTGCTGTGTGTCGGGTAGGGTTTTCTGAGCGAGCAGGCAGATGTTGGTTGCCACTGTTTGCTACTAAGATGCAAGTTGCACACTGTCCTCCGTATTCATGGGTCAACAAAGCCGCGTTACTGAAATTTAAAAAAGTTAAACTCTAGCCAGTTGCGAGCGGTACTTCATCTTCAATATGACTCCCTCCTTGTTTTTTTCGAGAACTCAAAAACACAATAGCTCCAAGGTTAGGGTTGGGCCAATGTCCAAGACATCTTTGGTAAGATACTACTCTTTAGTTTGGTGAGCACAGTTTTTGAGGCTAGTCACTCCAAGCTAGCTCTCTAGTTTCACCTTGATTGTTAATGTTCCTTCTTTGAACCACAAAATAGAGAAGAATAAAGAAGTTAAATTTTCAGCGAAATACACTCATTTGCAAACCAATTTGGTTTCGCGGGAGACTCATCTGGAACTCAGCTGAATGTTTAAACAGTTCTTCAAAACTGAATCCGAAAGCAGCTGTAAAACTGCACCTTCGGTTGAACAAAATAACGAATTGAGAATGGATTTGAATCGCTAGTAATCTACGTCTTGATATGAAAACCTTCTGTCAGATGTCAATTTAAGAAATAAGACTGACGACTGGATCACCTCCACTAGATGAAACCAAAACAAGGCGAAAAGGTTGTAATCAGTGAAGTTGGCCTATTGCTAACTATTCATAGACGAGACCTTTTTGCACATACTTGTCACTGGTCTTTGAATCGGTTTTGTTGCGAGAGCAGGGCAATGGCCAGCTGAATTTTAACCGTGCCGATGGCATTGTAGCCCTAAAAACGCCCCACAAAACTTCTGTGGCATCGTTCAGCAGTTCGAGTCGCGTTTAATGCATCTTGCATGAGCTAAACAAATTTTCATTATGCTGTCTCGTCTCGCTTCTCGCTGCACATATAAATGCAAGCCCACGCCCGATCATGTTCTCATGTGACTGACTAGGTTACGATTGATCGGCTGACAGGCGCAGTCATCATCGCCGGCGCCTAATGAAACCTAAGCAATTCCTAGTTCCAAGGACTTGTGGAATGAGACACTTTCCTCTCTAATTAATGCCTCTGGTCAGAGTTACAACAGGGCTGATTTGGTTTGGAAGGAATCAACAAAACACCTGGTTAAGACGAAATCGATGAAGGACGAAGTAATTCCGACAACGCCACTAAAAAATCGAAGAGGAGGGTGTCAAAGTGAAACACATGCCTCACCAACCGATCCTTCCACAGAAACCAACAGAGTCACCCCATAAGACGGATTGATAGGCCGAGATTACACTCTGGAAGACTCCTGATGATTCTCTACCGATTAAATTGCTATTTGTTAGTTCTTGTAGAGGGATCGTATGTTCAGTCAGCCGTTCTAGGAGCATACATTCCCTCGTGTTTACCTGCGGGGCCTGTGCTGCTTACAAACCATATGAGCCGTCCTCATAAGACGTCTCCTCTTTACACACACTGCTCCTGGACTAGTTCAGTGTGAGCCACTGTAAAGTAGAGGGGATCATTGAGGTTTTCTATTCCACTCTGAATGGCATCATATACAACAGTGCTACCATTTGCACCATTCCGTTGCATTTATGTCCCATGGCTGGGCGCACAGAACAGTTGCATATCCACATACATTTAGCAGTGTGTCGTGCTGGACCTCGGCTAGCTAACTGATCACGCAGCTGTTAATCTGTTTGTCGAGCTTAACAACTGACCTGCTGACGTATCGTCACCATTCAGGAGGACATCTTCATTGTGCCAGCCAATCTAAGCACCATCATTCATGCATAGAAAGTGCGGTCCTGTACTACACTGGTCACAGTAACTCACGCATACATTCGCAGTATTATCGGATTCACGTTCAACAGATGAATAGGCCCCGTCGCCAAGTTCAAATTAGTGTAGTATCTCTCGGGAACTTGAATGATGGAGAGGATTGCGGTGGGTCCTCTCCATCTATTATGCGACCGTCAGATTTAGCCCAATCGACAGTGATCTCAAAAGTTATCCGGTGGGAAAATCGTCTAGCCGGTTGTTGTGCAAAGTGAACAGGACCAGCATGTTCTCTGTCATCATTCGGTTCGGAAGTTTGTATTCAAGGGGACCGCCTCTCTGTCGCTTAGTAACTGTCTGCTGACTGACCATAATGATGAGTTCCCTCTGCATGGAACTAGAATCAAGCATGAGTAAACTGGTAATTAAATATGGAGTCATCTCCAAGGACAACGCGGACAACAACAATGCTCAAAGCCCAAACCGGTAAAATGTCTGATCGACTACTTCCCATGTTCCTGCTGCAAGCCGGAGAAACAATGACGTTAGTTTTTTCAGCTCACCACTTCGCGAATTCTTTCGTGTCTGGGTAGTCCAAGATCAATAGGAAAGAATATGTCAGTGATTTGTAGGCGGGATACCACATAGTTGATCGTCGGTCTTTTGCGTTCCAGTGGCGAGTTGATCACACCGCTGATCAGCCGCTCGTGGTCAAACGGCTTAGTGTTCAGACTACTACCTGGGAGGTCACAGGTTCGAGACTCCCTGGAGCTCCGTGACATGCGCACTGCTGATGATTCCAAATAAGGATGAATCAGCTGTACAGTGCCTACAGCATAGATTGACGTCACCTGAAGGGCGAAATCTCCCCACTGAAGATTTTCTGATCCCCTCACACTCTCAACAAGTAACAGTTGTGTTTAGAAAAACTGACTGAACGTGACTTTTTGGAGATGTCCACCCTCGTGTGCCATATCGAACCAACCCCCTTTACTGTAGTTGTATTTCGGCGTTTTTAAGGCCTGCTATTTTTGGGAGCTTTCAACTTTTCTTTGATCAATGACAAACTAGATGTATACCAGTTCGTCAAGAAGTGATCACTTGACAGTTTGTTTATTACGTCCAGTGTATCATTTCGATTCCTATCCACGAACGGATGACAGATTTCAGCACAGATCATTTTCAGTGGTACGCATCGATGATACCAAGTTGTGGCAATCAGCTGGATCGCTTCTGCCAGTGTAACGGTGATACTACTGATGGAGAGGCACTCGAGTAGTATGTGTTGTTCGTGGAATTTTGCTTTGCGTCTCTTGGAAAGGAGAGATCTGTTGTGGAATTCGTGGAGTAACTTTGTAACATTTGCTTGGATTTGGGCGAGGAATGATTGAAGTTAATGAGTATCCAGGGAAGTTCAAGAAGACGCTTTCAGGAAAGATGGATGTTTTTGTAAATAAAATGCGAATTGGAGTTTTGCTTCCCTGTCCAATGGTCTGTAACCGGTCAGTTGGCATTTCCTAATAATTGAAACCGCAGCGAAGTTCTTCTTCCTTTCACCAGTAGGCCCCATCTGAACAGCGGCAAATTATGGTCCACAGCCTGCACCTTCTCTCCGACTGCTTGTCTACAAATTTCAGCTTGAAAACTGGCCTGCAATATCAGTAAGATCTCATTACCTCCAAACCAAATTGTTCCTGAGTACGGCGTGTCCCTCGTTCGCCGAGAAACACAATGACAACCAAAACCGTCACCTCAAAACATGGTGTATTAGACACAAAGACAGTGAATCCGTAGTCACTTGAATTACACTGGAACCCTTGGGAAAAACTATATAAGCTGTTTCTCTCTGGTCACTCCGACCTGACCAAGAGTAGCTCCTGAACACAGTAACTGATTCCGGTAGCGTGCGAAGACTTGGAGCGAACTATGCGCATACTTTTGTCAAATTCCTCAAACGAATCTCGTCATCTAAGCATGAACTGAGGCTTTTCGAGTGTAACATTTGGGATGTTGAGAGGGAGAACGTCATTAGCAAATCATCTGGTAGTTCTGTCAGTCCCCTACATACAGCACCAAAACAATTTTTCGGTGCCCAGTATGGAAAAACTGTTTGAGATGAAAGCAACTCCAACTGCGTCATGTGGACCTTCGCACTGGATCAACAAATTCACAATAGAACAGTGGATAAATCCAGCATGAACTGACTAGTTTTAGGTGTTTCTTGTATCTGTCCGGCTAAAGATGTTCAAGTGTTTTTAAACCACCAAAAGCAAACCTCAGCAAGCTAGCAAAACAGGGACATGAAACCACGTGACGGCTCATGCAGACAGTTCAAATGACTGCGCCAGTGAAACTAGCCCATTGGTGAATCAACGCCACAATGATGCGAATAGCCGCTGATGAACTTACTGTGAAAGTTCGAGACGCGTTATGTACAGGTCAGATTTAATCAGTTTATTCGGGTTGAAGGAGATGAACCGACAGCGTGCATTCAAAGGCCCGAGTTGTATGCATTAGCCAGACGGAGGTCAGGCCAGTAAAAGATTCAGCAATTGGTTGTGCAAAATTCGAACAACGCACGAATAAGCGCTACTGGATCCACTGGCCTGCGAGCTGAAAGTCCATTCGTATCATCGAACAGAAGAAGTATCGGATCTTTTCCAGATAAGCCTCGCCAAAAAATTAAACCCACCACCCAAAAAATTAGAAAAAAAAAGAAAAGAAATTTGTACTTTTAGTTTTTTGTTGAAGAGGGTGAATTTGGGACAGGTTATTAATCATTTACATGAAAAGGTCCGTTTTTCGGTACCTTTGCCTCCAAACGAACTTACACAAATAACTGTCCACTGTAAATCTCCTTGCGTGGTTTTTACGGCGAGATATTAGCGTTTCATCGCTCTCGACGTGCAGACCTGGACCACCGATAGCTGTTGGAGTCTGCAAAAGCCACCAAACGCAAACTTCGCGAAGAAAGTTCTTCCAGTCAACAGCGGTCGTGTGGCTAATAGATAATTCCTCTGAGCAGAATTTGATTTTTGCCAGATTTTTGGACCAGCAATAAATGAATGGAATTACTGTCCTAAACTCCATTCTAGACCGCTTCAGCCAAGTTCCCATTCGAAGACCAATTTCTTGGCGACACTGTCGGGCATTACACCTCCACCTGTCAGAAACAGTTGAAAGTGTCATTTGGTGGCCATCGTTGCATAAACATTGCTGATGGACCACTCCGTGGCTTTGCAAAAAAAAAGGAATTGTTTTCATCAAAAATAGATTGAGGTTGTCTGTGTGCATTAAGTCGGAGCTGGTACAAACTGGCACACGCACTTTTTGCCTTAGTGGTGGGGCTTATCTGGAAAAGATCCAATGCCATCAGTTCATCAACCTAAAGTCGCAGGCCTCACAAATACAATATTAGAACACAGTGTGTCATGCGTCACAGTGCTGTCAGACCTGAGCAGCTAACGTGCGTACTTCCATCCTTTTCAACTGACTAACTGATAGTTGTGTTTGGATCCCATTTAATCAAGAGCATCCATCTGCGGTTGAGGCTGCGAATACGATTGCGCTGTACTTTAAACTTGATAGTCTCTCGACAGCACTTCAGCAAAGTTGTCGATCCACTGAGCACTCAGACACGACGGTATCTCCAGACCGTCAGTTTAGGGGCTGAACACCACGCAGCACGCAGTGCGCACATGCAAATGTCATCGTATCAAACACTTCTGTCACACGGTCTCACAAGCCCACTGTCGGTGACTCATCAGAGGAGGCTGTGCGGGCAAGTAAATGAACCGATGTATCGCTCACTGGATACGCTCATCCCCGTAGGTCGAATGTAAAACAGGTCTGGTCATGCAAGGGCTGGATCGTGACGGTTACAACCAGGCCTCAGTAGGTTCAGCGGCAGCTTCAATGACCTACCTCCACATGGCATAATGAAGTTGCTTCACGTAACACACAAGTCATTCGATCGACCACAGTGAACCTTGCAGTGCATCTGTATAACTGCATTTTGCACCAAGTCATGAGAATACAAGAACCCCGTATGCCAAACGAAAAACGGGTGCCCCGAGTAAATACTGTACACTACGCTTCAAGGATTTCCCCCAGTCACTCGGTGTAAATTGAGCCGATAGTCATTTAAAAAATAGACCGTTTTGTTCAGTCCTACTCTTTCCGCGTGTGATAAAGCATGTAAGAAGAGATGTAATCCTTTAATTTGCGGGGTCGACGGATACCGCATTGGTCTCAGTGCATAACAGCTGATCGTATCTGATTCTTACCAGTCAGCTGATGATGACTCGAAACTCGCTGCATGCTAGTTCATTTCCCAACTCCACCAACTTCTGTCGTCCTACCGTGTCCGAATTTGCTGTTGCTGTAGTCTGGGAACAATTGAAGTATTTAGGTTCCCTTACGTATTGCAGTCGGCTTTACTCAATTCCCCACTCCAGTTTTTATGGGGCCATATTGTTTCTCTTTCTCGAAGCAACACAGGCTAGATAGATCGGCCTGAAACCTAGTGATCAACTAGCGCTTAGCAGTAATGAATCTAACCTGCTGACATCATGAGAATTCCATCATTCATTTGCTCGCTCTGCCCGTGTGCTTTTGATCTCCACCTGTTTTACCCCCCATACCTGCCATTCTTGATTTCCGTGTAATCGCACCAACAATCAGAATCACGAGACTGCAACCCACGCGACCGAGACAACATTCCGCTAGCTGTTGTCTGGTTTGCGGGCCTTGGCGCTGCACCGTGCCAGTCACTTGCAGGTTTGTGCATTTGCTGACGCTATGGACGTGAGCAACCGGTGAACTCTTTCTTTCCATTCCGATAGTCCACTATCCAGAAAGAGGCCAGGTGGTTTCTCGGGTTTCATCCATCGCAGTTCTGCGCAAACTTGATGGCTGGTGGATTGCGAAAGGTGTTGTGTACTTCTATTGATATGATCATAGTTGAGGGTTAACAACTGGCTACGGCGTTGCCAACACCAGAATAAGCAAGCCTCCAAAACTCAGAAGGACCACGTGTTGTTCAGACATCTAGTAGTATGTGCTGTCTTTGCACGCAAGGATCAAGTCAAGCGACCTCAGAGACAAAGCCTCGCTGTGGTGTAAGGACGGAAGAATCACGTCTAAGGCCATCAGCTTGCCTAAATGATAACCTACAACTGTCAGTTCAAGTGGGCACGGCTGAACGGCTGAGACCCAAATTGCCACTCCATCATACAACTCAGGATGCGCATCTTGGTTATATAAAAATGGTTATCTGTGTGCTAGCTATTATACAGTCCGGTCTGCACAACGATGGTCATTGCTTTGCACTCAGAAATCTCTGGTGTTAAGATGGGTCATTTGTGTAAGCATGTATGACACACTAAACTGAATTTAACCAAGTAAAATAAAAATATAAGTTTTCGCAACACAACATTATACTATACTATACTACATCATACTACACTATACTATAGCATGCTATACTGTACTATACTATGCTATACCAGAATATACTATACTACACTACACTATACTATACTATACTACACTATACCATATACTATACTATACTATACAACGTAACACAATGCGATACAGTACAGTAAAGTACAGTATACTACTATACAAAATGCAACGTAATGAAATGTAGTCTAATGAATGCAAAGTAAATTTGAGTGCAGTTAAACCGGGCGAACGAGCCAACCCAAACCACAGTCATTCAGTGGCAGTGAGAATCACCCGGTAAACCTACATGAACACGTGAACACAAGCAAACGCAGAGTCAGGTGTTGTATTTTGATCCAGCTGATGATCAATCGTTAAATTAATTCCCTGTATGATGACTTGGCCTGTATGAGACAAAATGGATCGGTTTGACACGCTATTGGTGTTTACTTGTTGGCCTGTCTTCATAGTTTTATTCCAAAATATACGTAACCAGCGCTCTAGCGTCTTGTCTACAAGTTCATCGGTCAGGAGGGATTCGGTGTTCCGTTGAGGGAGGGAGTTCCAGTCCCACAGGATCGTGTTCTTTGCCTAATGAACCAGAGGGTCACAAAATCTTGTAGGGATTTTAACACTAGGCGTAAGAAAACTCCGAGCATCTCCCATAATATGAGGTGTCCTTTAGTGAACATCTCCAAGTGAAAGTTCCTTTAGATTGTTCCTGAGATATTAAGGCAACAAAAGGTCATTAAAAAAAACCAAGATGTTTCACTTTAGAGTATGTTCAGTTAGGTGATCACAGCCTCCTGAATTGATCGGTCGGCTGTGAACCGCCTTTATCAAATCACTGACCGGTTATCTCAATTTTAAAACGACTGTGTTCCCCCAGGGGATGCAGTGCAGCAAACAAGGCCCGTTTTCCGCGACTGATCAGTACCCCACAAATTATATGATATGTGTGGACATATCCTAATACAGAATATATAAAGCGAGCGCGTAGTCAAAAGTTTAGTTTGTCAAAAAAGTCAAGTCACTGTCAGAAGTACATTGGGTGAGTGACTACGCGTGGGGCCAGAATAAGTTCAAAGTCCGTGCATTTATGACTATTGGTTGGATTGAAGTTGGTTTGTTCGCGACCTTGGCTTGTAGACGCTTTGTCACTATGCAAGAAGACATGGGGTGCAGTTGGGTGGTTAGTTCCCTTGCTTCTGCGTACGGTTATGTAGCCTCTAAAGCTTATTTTATATCGGTAGCGTGACTAGTCGTTCCAAGGTTGGCTAGTCTGTAAGATGATTAACTCATTTTGAATTTTCTGCTGCGTTGTGGTCTGACAAACTCGCACTTGATTGGTTTCTTAATTATCTCTATTTCAGTAGTTTCGTCCGGATCAGTCGCAAAAAGCGAACAGAACTACTGAAATGGGTGGGCTCAGCGAACCCTCCAATTGCAAGATAACCGGCCACGCCGAAACGAAAATTCAAAACGGACCGATCAAATTACATATCAGCCAATTCTCGAACAGCCAACTACAGCACTCCCTGAAGGCCGTATAAGCCTAAGTAGAAATGGAAGAATCATCCGCCCAACTGCGCACTAATAATGTCTCACTCCATGGTGACGAAGAGTTTACGAGCCAGTTAACAAGCTGAACGGACCAACTGATATCTGATCAACAGCTGATCATTTGATAGACGCCCAGCAGAATGTGAAAGGCTCTACTTATTATATGAACTGTTTCTGATGGGTCCATATTCTCCACGAGTCAACGAATCGCGGGAATCGTGTTCATGCACTCTGTCAGAGAAAACTGTGCTGTAAAACTGTGATACGATGCATACAAAATGATGCATACACAGCTGGTGTTCGTGTTAGGGAATTCATCTTCCAGTTGTGAACTGATTACCCACAGAAACTTCGTTTTTGATGTCACAATTATGGATCACATAATTGGTTTAGTTTTTCAGTTATCAGTTCGGTGATTGTTTCCCATTATATAGAGGAATGACAGAGACTCGCTTCTTACGAACCGAGTAAACTTCACACATTTTCCTAATAGTGATTTAGAACGGGTCGGGTAGATATTCTGCGTAGCTGTTTGTCTATGAACATCTGTTTCTTGATGTAAACGGTCGCTGGAACAGATGCTCGATGACTTTCTAATAAAACTAATCCTCATGTTGCGGTGGAAACTGTTATGTCAGTGTACTTGAGGTGTCTTGAATCCAAGTTCTGTGAAGGACGAAGTTCGGTTGGCTTATTCATTGTGGCGTCAAAAAATGTCTGTAGAATGAACCAGTGCCTATTGCAGAACGCAATATGGGTACGGCATAGTATGCGCAGAAAACCGTTTCTACAGTTGCGCACCATCTAGGGAGCTTGATTTAATGATCAGTGCTCAGAAAGCAAGCGGACAACCTAACCAATATCGCTTCTTGTAATAGTTTAGGTTTGCTGGGCAGTCTACCGTGCATAGATTTTAGGTTTCACTTTGAACCTAGGTGATTGATACAAGATATGCGGCTGAGATACTATCTGAGTATACGCACCCGAAGTCTTTTGTTAAGTCGAGAAGACTGTCGTTGTATTCGGTATGGTTCCGTAATAACAACAAATAAACAACGATTATTGATTGAATAGAATTTTCAATGGTTAATACATAGCAATGGTTCAATACGAACGTACATTCAAGATTGTACCACAGGTCTTTGAGCAGATCCGACGTAAATATCAAGGAAAATACAGTTGAGGTTTATACTCCAAGCAGTGTCTGAAATGTGGAATGAGAGTCATGAAGTGTCGGTAGATGTGGAGGAATCAACAAACGTTCACCGAACGTTAGATAGATCACGCATGATTTGCACAGCCACACTATAATAGTTACCAATATGTTCCGGGTGTCCAAAGGTTCACAGATGTTCTGCGAAAAGCTTAGTAGTTGGCGCGCTGAACCACATCTTCGACTGGGTACCCCGAGCTTGTCTGGGTGAGCTAAGAGTTAATCATCATCATCATCATCATCACCATCATCATCATCATCGAGAGTATGAAATCAGTATTCAACACCGATGCCACTGCCATAAGGGTTCAGTAACTCTAGACAGGGCTAACCACCCTGTTTGCTTTCAATGTGCTGGTTACTTTCGGCAATATGCAGTACGAATCATCTGGTGTCTCCTTACTAACCAGTACAAAGGAGAGACTCGTGGGTTTAGGTATGAAGAACCTGGCGAGTGCTGTAAATCGAAAGCTGGCTTGGAAGCTCACCGTTGAGTTCACATCCAAGAATGTGTTGGCTAGAACGTGATTGCCCGTTCGGGCTGCGCTGATTGTTTCTGTCTTTTTCCGGCACGCACACCTTGCCCATCATAATGCAGATAAGCTTGGCCGAGTGAAGAATCCCGGTGTCGGCAAGTCCCAACAAGAGTCACAGTCACTCCCGCGCCTGGTAAACAACTTATATCCGTCTTGTAACACGCAGCCCTAGCAATATTTTCTTGATTAATCAGCTACTAGCATTAAAACCGGCTTGCATGTGCTTAACTGGCAAGAACAGCTGGAAGACTCGTCCTTTAGCGATCTCAAACAAACCGCTCCATATTTGTCAGACTCTGAAGACAACGGCCTCTGGTCCACACAAACGGTGAATTGTGCTGTGTCATTATTGGAACCCAATTCTGACA
>NW_008751665.1:1540745-1552356 GCF_000715545.1 Opisthorchis viverrini
CGGCATTCGCCCGGGGTTGCAGTCTAGTATCATAACACCGGAGGGAATTCTTCACTTCTGGATTTCTGTGCCTCCAAGAAATTTCCACACGCAAAACTTTTCCCCAGATGTCGTCACCAACTAGGTGTTGGTCAACCGATAGCAGATCCACCCAGCCAACTACACGACCATCAGGATCCCATACCACCAAAGAGAGTGAAATGCAGCGTTTGTTGTACTAGATGAGTCGTGGAAGGATTTATAGAAAGGTAACTGCGGCCTACCTCTGGACCCCGAGCAGTTTTGGAAGCAGGTTCTCTGCTCCAGAACACGTAGATAGCGGGCTGAGTCGCGCAGTGCTACCGTCCTATTGGAGTTTAATCCAGCTAAGTAAAGGAGAGGAAGTCGGCCGTACGGTCCGTTTAATGGGCATTTCGTCGCCACGTCCAGGATGCTCCGCCGGTTCAATGCTAACGTGCTCGCTGGGTATTTCAACTTACTTTTATTATCTGCATGTTGTCCCCCACATCTGTGTCGTGCTCGTATTACCCTATTTCCAAACGTCCCAAATCCGACTTCACCGGACCAACTGAGGTCGATTCTTCGTCTTTGTTTGGCGCTTCCATATGGTGCTTGCTGATTGCTGAAGCCGTAGATGGCAACTTCCCTCGCTCAATTTTTCATTTCTACATTAGGACGGTTGGCTGGAAGCTACACCGTTGTTACATGCTCTGCTTTTTCACTCTTCAGTGACTGCTTCCATCCTCCGGTTGGTGTTCGCTGATATCTTGAAAGCGTTTGATTCGGCTTCGCATAACACAACCGTCATATTTGCCGAGTTGCTTGTAGCACCTTCACCTCTAGTTCGGTACATCTCACAGTCCTATGAGAATGCTGTAGCAGTTTTCCGCAATTCCGCGGGCCACCGAGGGGCGAGGCAGGGAGATCCACTCTCCCCATTATTGTTCATCATTGCAATAGAAGAGGTTCTTGGATTGTCGATGCCGCAACTAGGATACCAGTTCCATGACACCTTAATGGATGGTTTTACTTCCCCTGATGACTCGGTCGTGTGTGCAGAAGGTAAGACTTGCCTTAAACAGAGGCTTGAAGCTGTTTTGGTTGGGAAGAGCTTGTTTGACAATCAACATGCGAAAGTGGTGGTGATTTGTGGAGACAGAAAACATCCGGTGACTGGGACCTCAGTCGAATCTTTTGCTTCGCCGAAGAACTCATCAATCCGACAGACACCGTGACATACTTTGGCGTCGACTTTACTTTCAAGAAGAAGAGAGTTTGCAATCACTGGTAGCTGCTGCCTAGACTGTTTAATGAGGTGAGCGTGTCCCGTCGAAGCTGCATCAGTGAATAGAAATTGATATTGAATCTGAAATTTTCGCTTGTGCTCACGCAGGCCCACCAAAGCAAGCTCAGAAGGTTGGGCGATTACATCTGGCAAACTATTCGTGTCTGACTATGTCCACTGAAGGACATCCCAATGAGCTGCATCCACACCTATGAACAGCATATCCCAACCATTCACCCATTCCCAAGTAGTAGAGAGCATGTGTGGAAAGGCTCCCGTCTACCCAGTGCCGAGTACTTCCAATGCAGTCGATGATTCTGCGTTTGGTAGGGTTGTTCGGGATCTCGACCTTCCGATCCGAGGCCATGGTGCGTCGGTGAACATTGGGGAGGAACTGGTGGCTGCTTGGGGCAATAGTCTACCCGGTTTGCGAGTTAGTCTGTTCGCCTCATTTGTATTGGACTTGCAGAGAACGTCTTCCTTTGAGTATCCAGCTCCGGCGCAACTTGCAAATGATAACTAGAAACCCCGAGTTATCCATGGTGACCAGATGAACTAATGGCTTAAAAACTTCGGTTAACCGAAAAATTTGCTGCACATTGCGCGGTCCTGATGGATGCGCTCATCATACTGAGGTTGCAAGGGAACTATTGAAACTCCTCTTTCGTCTGGGATATACCATCTTCGAGGAGTTGAGGGCACCCTCTTTGACGTCTTTCATCGAACTTGACCTAATCGCTATTCGGGAGCGCCATGCAACTGTTGAAGATTTATTAGTATTTTTTTATTAGTTTCCACAGAATTCATGGAGAAACAGATAGTACCAGGTCAACGAGACAGCCAACTGTTCACCATCGACCAGCTGGAGTTTCCCAAGCACTCTCTTGACGTCCTTTGGGGATAATATATCAGCCTCATCGAAATACATTTATTTGCAAACAAATTTGGTTTTTCGAGAGACTAACCTGGAACCCCGGCTGAATCTCTCGTTTGTGATGTTTTCAGGCAACTGAATGTGCTGCATCAGGCCGCCTCATGTTTCAATTGGTACGATATTCGAGATATCGTGATACATGTATAAACATAATACACCGCTCAAAGGTTGTTGATGGTCACTGATTGGTTTCGCCTCTCTTGGGGCTCATCAGATAGACGCAGTTCCCCAGTTTCCGTCAACCTTATATTCTCCTTGAACCTAAATCGTACGAAATTAGCGAAATACACTCATTTGTGAACAAATTTGGTTTTGCGGCAGTCTCCCATGAAAACAAAGTTGATTTGCAAATGAGTGTATTTCTCGCAATCAGTTCACTTCAGGTTCAAGTAGAACATAATGTTCACGGATACTCGGAAACTACGTTTACCTGACGAGCTCTAAGAGAGGCAAAACCAGTCGCGGGCTGCCGAAGAATTTTCACCAACCTTATGAGTAGTGTATTGCGTCAATATGTCAACCTCTTCCGTCATGAATATTACTCCCATAATACTCAGGCTCCAGCCCTCAGTTCCAGTAAAAAGAGCACAACGGTTCAGCTAGTATTACAGAGTGAAACTATTTGTCACAAAAGAAATCAGATAACTCCTTTTTAATCTAACTCTTGGAATGAAGATTTTCTGACTGTCGGTAGAGAGTGATTAATTCCTGTGTTGTAGCAGTTTACACCAACACCTTTTAGGCGTCTGAACGATACCTACCTACCAGTAGCTGATTGTGGACTTCAGATAAGTGGTGGTAGAGTGCATCCGCTATTAATCCACTGGGCAGGGATGTGACGAATCAGCTGTGAAGTCCGAGTGCATTGGTCTGACGGAGAGTAGACATCTTCAATAACACGGTCGATTTCGTAGCCCAACCTCATTAGAAGAGGTAAAATGTACGCCAAGCGTGTGGCATAGTGGGTCGTTAATTGCACAAATGAACTGAACAAACGAGTTCGCTAAAAACACTAGTTAGGATGACCCGATGACAGGATGATGATCTAGGGAACACCGTTGAGGCCACCCGTTATTTCTGACTTGCCCACGTTCAATTCGCTGCATTCGAAATCCTCATCAAATATATCAAAAGACTTGACTTCAGAATAGTCTCTGTTTTACTACACACAACACTTCTACGGTATCAGTGTTACCATGTTGATCGAATCGATCAATACCTTTGAGCCTGATTCGGCTTGCATCATGTTGGACTGTTGGCCTACCCCCCGAGCATGCCAATCGGAGTTTGAGCCTTTTCTCACTAATCAAGGGAGTCAGGCTTAGGTGGGTTATTCCTCCTTTTCTGCTCAATTTAATGTAGTTTCTAAACAGTTTCTGATAGCTTTAAAGCAACTTGCTGGTCGCCAGTTGGTCTTCAACTATCCTGGTTTGTCAGCTTGAAATCCGAATAGGTTTGTGGCTTTGTTCCGATACCGAAAGCCTTCGTTTCAGCAGTTTCGTTCCTCACTTGTTTCCCGAGCTACCCATATTCCGCGAAATTGCGTCACACTTACCAGCTCCAACCGGGTCACGAACGCGACGTCATCGATGGCGACTAACAGTTACTGGTTAGAAGAGAGCTGAAGGATAGCGTTTGTTGTCGTTGGTAGACGAGTGAATCATTTGTGTCCACAAGGATGTCATGGTAATTGACAGATGTACTGCAACGAGGATTTGCTGACTCTAAATGTTCATGAACAATCTTTCGATCGATTCTGTCGAGGAAACCTAGGGGACTGTCACAAGCTCGGTACAAGAGTGCAATGTGGAGGTATCTCAAGGCCAAAAACGGATGTAAAAACATTCCTTGGTCCATATTTGAGGGTCCGGTGGTAGGTTGATTGGTTAGCTGAGAAATTTGGAAGAAAATCGATGGCCTCACTGGTTTTTCGCCCTGCTACCAGCGACGTAATGGGATTCATCTGAGTCTCCCGCCAACACCAATGTAATTCGCCGATCACTCACAGCTCGGTGCTTTAGTATAACATAGGGTTCGTGGGAACGCTGGGAAGGCCTACATCTCTCTAATGAGTCCCAAGACGAACGAAAATTGTACTGGACTATCCAAGAGTTTCCAACAGGATGATGACTAGTGTGGTGTGTCAAGAACTAACGGTCGGAGAGTGATGTATCCAGTAGTATCAATCATTCCGGTTTGATTTATTCACAAACATTTTCGGAAGTACCCATATTTAAGTGTGTCAGTTAGATTTCGGGATAGTGAGTGTGGATGAACTGGAAGGTTAGGCGGTTATGCTTACGCCCATGGTATTAGGGTCACCATCCTTTAGTCGCGTGCACATAAAACAGCAAGTTCCAAACGGATAAGCCCAGTGGAAACCTCAGGGAATCCCGTTTCGTTCAACCGAGTCCCCGATCAGACGCCTACGTTTCGCACGTATCCATTCGACAGTAAGTCACGTGGAACACTAGCAATCAGTTGCAAGTACATAATAAGAGTGTTGGGGACGAGGTCTACCTAACGCGTTCCAGGAAGGACGGAATCGGTAGTGAGCGATTCACAGTTTTCATCGATCCTAGTGATACCGATGAGGTGTAGCACGTACTTTTCAATTCGAAGAATGCATTAAACAAAATCATCACCGACATTTCCACTCTGGGTAGGTTGAATGAAGCTTAGCAAACAAAGAGACCCCACTCAAATCGGGTCGCACGCATTGACGCGAATTCTCACGAAAATCACGTTCTTTGAGACATTTCACTCTTCCGAGGTGATACAAACATACAAACATGAATACATGCACGCACACACACACGCACACAAACAAACGAGACAAAAGTACCTAGGGGGCAGGATTATTTTGGATGAGCACGATAACACCTTCAGTGAACACAGGAACAGAAACTTTGGCGTAAAACCTGATGTTTTCGTCCACAAGTCTTCGTTGTGTGGAAACCTTGGTGGTGGTGGTGGTGGTGGTGGTGGTGGTGGTGGTGGTGGTGGTGGTGGTGGTGGTGGTGGTGGTGGTGGTGGTGGTGGTGGTGGTGGTGGTGGTGGTGGTGGTGGTGGTGGTGGTGGTGGTGGTGGTGGTGGTGGTGGTGGTGGTGGTGGTGGTGGTGGTGGTGGTGGTGGTGGTGGTGGTGGTGGCGATGCTAAAGTTGGTCCTTTGTTTTGAAGACCTGCCAAAAGCACTCACCCAGTCGCTCGTCGGTGCTCCTGCAACCTTGGACTGTTGTGCACCGAAATAGTATCATCTACATTTACAACACACAAACACGCATAGACGCATCGACAAGGAGAATGCCGTGGACTTCACCTCGGCACAATCGCACGTGAAGTCAGCACACCGTGTAGGTCCAGACGGAAAACAGTTTTGTGGTAAACAAATCTTTATGCGTAAACATCTCCTCTGAAAGCGAATGAGTACCTCATAGGGTCGTATAGTCTAATTTTGACGAGAGTTAATTCGGTTTACTATGATGAATTCTTTCATTTCAGAGGAGCATTGTCGTTCTAAATCACAACTGGTGTGCGTGCGCTTGTAGTTTGTTTCGTAGCTCAGCAACCAAAGCAACGGATTTTTCGGTTGTCGGTGTAGTTTTTTGTGTTACAAAGATCGGAATATGGGTGTGTTTAGGTTAGCTCGGTGAGTGCTGGATGTTCATCGAATCTGACTTGGTCCAGAACCCTCGAGGTGAAATCTGTGCGCTCCGTGTGATATAGAAAAACAGATATCAGTTTTTGGGGATCCGAATGTTAAACCGAGAAACCCACCATAATAAATAGATAGCAGCAAAAATGGCAGAACAAAATTTCATCGGAATACAAACAGAGAGATACGCTGGAGACGGACTACGAACCCATGATGTCCAACTTATTGGATGGGTGATCCGACGGTTGAGTTATAAAGGATGTTGGCCGACATCGCACGGGTGCACCGTGGTCACCAGCTAATTTTCTGTATCTCGGCTTAAAGGATCCGTTAGCAATACTGGTAACCCTCTTGTGTGGCTTTTACGGCAGCCGATATGAGTGACATCGGATGGTGTCTTGATAGCTCAGGTCACTCTTCCGGAAAGCGAGGGTTCACGGGATCGTGCCCCGCGTTGAGAAAATCTGCACATGTTCCTCAAGAATCCAACCATAGGAATTATTCACATCCACGAGGACATCAAAGTTTGGTACAGAAACTTTGATCCGTAGACAACTCGCTATTACATGAGCTTAGAAAGTTGCCAAGTTGTTAAGGCCTGGTGTCTGTGATAGACTCTCAACGATAATGCAGACGCAAAGGCGAGTTCCTCGGACAGAACATGAGTCCACGACCTCTGGTTCACCTGCTGAGTCCTCTACCACCTGGTCATTCGCCGGCGCGTCCACACCGGGCATCACATGTGGAACTTAGTTCCACGCATAAAAGTCAAGATATTCCAAACCTCTACATCAGCTCAAAGGGGAGGCATGCACGAAGTGCAGGTGGAAGAGGTGCGCTATTATGCTAACACTTCAAGAGATTCACCGGTAAATCCTTTACCTGGATGATGAATAAGCAATTGGTGTTGGAGTCCATTATTACGCCGTGATAATCCACAGCACAACATCATTGTTCAACAGTGATCCTTCGCTACCGTACGTTCGGGTCGGTTGACTGCTTGCAATATGCCTCTGCCCACGCATCTGCTTACCCAATAAGCAATAAAATGGGTGCAAACTTGGGGGTTATACCTTTCTAATGAGCCCTAAGAACGGTGAGACCGGCAGTGAGCTGCATACGGGTCATCAGGAACTTTATAAACAATGTACCCCCAACATATCGAGAAAATACACTCTAGTGTCTGGAATACCGTGCCAATCGAAACATGAGGAGGCCTTTGTGGAAAAATTTTTAGCTGAAGGATTCAGTTGCCACTGATTTGAGTCTGCCGTTACTGGGACAGATTCATTCCATTGAGGCGGATATCGGGAGTATAGACCTGTGAGCAGTAACGCGATTTGAGAATAATTTGTAGGGAACTGAGATACCGAAACGGTGTTACCTATAAGTGTTGTTATTCACCAACAGAGTTTTATTGCTCATGCTAGTATTTATAGCAGGTGTGTGATGGGTGCAACCAATTTGCATTTCCTTCACAATCTTTTATACAACGTGTGATTATTGACCTTGAGAATCCTGTATGTACCAGTGTACATATGCTCGTTTTTTGTCAGTACGACTTCTTTATAACGATATATTGATTATCACCAACACTCACAGTTGCGTAATTCACAATGCGGAACACCATTCTTTGATGCCGCCTACAAGGTTGTTAAAAAGAGAACGTTTAACCCTGAAAATCTGGATACAAATGGATTTGCGTCGAGATTCAAGAAGACTATTTTAAGTGCCTCTAAATACGGTGTAGTGGCAGTGATTCTCCGGCACATGAGGAGAAAATTGCGGTGTTTCTGAGTGTCGCTGGGATAGAAGAGTGCTCTGTTCTTAAAAAAGTCTATCCATTCCGATCAGCCCCGTGGGATGAAAAGGTGAGGACTGTCGACTATCTCCAATTGCCTCCTCGGATGATGTCCACTTGAACCTCACTTGGACTGACTAGAGACGCTTAAAAATAATACGGCTAAACGATATCAATGTCGTTTATGTTGTTAGTTTCTATCTAGGTAGTCTGACTGGGTGTTGGCATCCAGGACGTTTGTTGTAGGCTAGACCTAGGCTCTCCTCCATGATCCAGTTCTTCTCAGGCAACTAAATGTGCTACACCATGCCGCTTCATGTTTCATTCGCTACGATATTCGAGATATGGCGATACATGTATATCTTTGAAAAAGAACTACTCATAAGGTTGCTGAAAATCCGTCGACAGCCCACGATCGGTTTCGCCCTTTCTGGGGCTCATCAGGTAGGCGCAGTCCTCAGGTTTCCGTCAACCTTATGTTCTACTTGAAACTAACCTTATGAGTAGTACATGACAAAGATATTCCTGTGACTTGTTTTTGTATGTATTCGTTTGCCTTCTCTATCTGAGTGTTCAAAGAACGGTTTTCCAATAATTCATTTCAGTCTGCTCTCAAAAGGATGGATGGATTCGGGGTTTACCAGGGCGACAACATTAGTAACACCAGAACTATTTTTGTATCACTTAACCCACAGAAACGTACCTTTAGTACCACATTCAAGCAGTTTTTTTATGGGTAATGACTGTTTCACACTGAATTTTTCCTGTTTTCTTTTCTCGTCTGACATCAAGAAATCGGAAAATTACTTCTACTCCTACTGCTCAAATTTGGTTCAACTTTTTCAACCATGCCGGGCTCATTGTTTGCAAATACAGTTGCGTCATCTACTGCCAAATAGCGCGTACTTCGTTTCATTCATTCTCGACATCCTTAAAAAAACGAAGGTCACTTAAACCGGCTCGTTATCTTCAACCGATAGGGACGCTTAACTTGGACAGAGCTGTTTTCCAGCTGCTTGTTTCCAGAAGGTCAAGTGGTACTGGAAGTGGATTGGTCCGGTCACAGTGCGGAGCGTTAGCAGTAGATTGCGCTGTGAATCAATCAGCAAACTTGTGAGTAGTTTCCCTCGCGATATCTCGAATATCGTGCCAACTGAAACATGAGGCGGCCTGTGTGCAGCACATTCAGTTGTAGAACATCATAAACGAGAGATTCAGTTGAGTCTCTCGTAAAAACCAAACTGATTTGCAAATGAGTGTATTTCTCGAAAGCGTATAAATACTTCCTCTGGTTCACAGCTCCAGATTGCTTAACCATCAATCCTTATCTGTCTTCAACCTTTTAAAACTTCTCCAGCGCTCACCTGTAGCCTTTTCTACCCATGGATATGATATATAGTACCAGTAAAACAGTAGCTCGATATAAACAGCTCAAAGAACAGGGTGTATTTAATTGTTCAGTCATTCCCTCTGTGATCCCATCAAGTAATTTCCGATAGGGGATGGCGTTTCTACTCCACGTAACTGAATTGCCCCTGCGAGACATTGTTTCCCAGAGTCCTTTTTGTTCTTAGAGGAAAAATTTCGCGGTCACACTTTGATATTTCCTGCATTTTGGTAACTGAGTGGCCGCTTCCTCATCATTTAGACCCGGTACTACTCGTGATCTGTACTCTGGCCATCTCAGTGTTGACAAAATGAACCTGTTGACCTTGGCGGAATACATTCATTTGCATACCAATTAGGTTTTGACAGGAGACTCACCTGGAACTTAGCTAAATCTCTCGTTTGTGATGTTTTTAAGCCTACCTGACGAGGCCGAAGTGGAACGCGAAATCGGCCGTGGGCTGTCAAAGAGTTTTCGGCGACCGTATAAGTAGTGTAATATATCTAAAACTGTTGACCTGTTTTATCTGTTTGTGACCAGGACTCCATTAGGACACTGTGGTATGCCAAACGGTGGATAAACAAGCAATATGCTTCAACCTGGATGCATCGTTGTGAGGTTTGTGAGAGAACCCGTGCTGACTAGTTTTGAACAAATGATGAGTTTTAGTGCTTATTGATTCTTAGTCTCGGTGGCCAGAGTTGTACTTCCCGACGACCGCAGACTCAGAATGCACAGTTCATGTATTACGAAACACGTTCTGTTGAAAGTGCGTGCTGTACGCAATAGTTACTGACCTTTGACTTTTAACGGGTGCAGTGGCGAATCAGCTAGGAAATCAAATAATGAAACTTTCTGACTGTTCCGTGCAAAGTAAAATGCATTTGATAAAATGTGTCTGACGTTACAACCCCATCTAGCTCAGATAAAGCTGATGTTTCCAAATTCATTCCTTTGTTCAAGTTCATTCTTTGTTATAAGACGTCCTGGGCTCACTGCCGGCCAACCACACGGAGTCTGGAAAGACCTACAATATCATTCGATCTGAGGTGGATGCGGTCGTTGCAATTCCACCGCTTGTTTTAATTCATTTTTATATTGCCGTGTGATTAATGACCTTGAGAAAAGTGATTACGAAAACCTGTGTGGGCCAACACACGTATGCTTGTACACGTTTGTGCTTGTGTGTCACCACGGATTCATCAAAAACTGCGCATCGATTAATGCTGAAGTCCGTAGCTGCATAATCCATTCATATGTAAGAAGGGACCTTCAGGACAAAGCTTCATGAAATATATCAACTTAGTATGGGAAGTTCAAGAACAAGACGGAGTGCAGTCATATTTGACTTGATAAGCCGACGCTACGGATGCTGTGGGAAACGTTTTCAAGGACTTCTCCAGGTGTAACGGTGATACTATACTAGGGGGAGGCATGCGAGTAGCATGTTTTCTGTTTGTAAATTCGCTTTACGTCTCTTGAAAAGGGAGATCTGTTGTGGGATTTGTAAAGTTGCTTTGTAGCATTTGCTTGGGTTTGAGCAACAGTCAATGAATATCCAAAAAAGTTCAGGAAGACGCGTTCAAACAGAAAATGGATATTCAGTTTTTTTGAACAAGATGCATATGAGAGTTTTTCTTCCCTGTCCAACAGTCTGTTCGGTTGGCATTTTCTAATAAGTAACTCCGCAGCGAAGGCCTTCTTCCTTTCACTGGTATGTGGACCTAAGAGCTACATGACACCCGGGGTGCAGAATCTCAGGAATAGGACATCTTAGAATGGATTATATTAGAGCGTGGTGTTCCGGGACTGAGTGAAACAAGGGTGTAACTTCCTCTCGGAGATGAAGTGTCGCATAGATGTGGTGCCCACAGACAACTAGTCTCGGAGACATAGTGTCTTAAGGTGGCATTTACAGTGGATTTGTATTCCTGTGAAGAAAGTGTCCGCGGTACATCGACCCAAGAATAATAGCCAAACTGGCGGTCAGTTCTATCTGTCCCCATTTTGGGTCGTGCAGCTGTAACACCCCTTCGGTACCTAGCTGTCATGCTGCCTGAAGAAAGCACGAGCGCTCATATGCTGACAAGTTGCCAAATCCTAGACAGGACTAGTCGAGATATAGAGGTGGGGTTCGAACCACCACTCTCCCGATCAGTGGGTTCATGTCCTAATCACTAGGTTATCTTGAGCTCTTTCGGTACCTAAGGGGCATACCAATCTCTCACCCCCCCAGTAAAAATCTCCTCATGAGACGGCTGCCTGGAGCACATCTGCAGTTACACTGACAGGTTGTTAGCCGATCGCTCAAATGCCGCTTTCCTCTCACAGCTTTGAAGCGTCATTTTATCTTTTCCCTCAACTCCAATCCGCACTTTAACAATCCATTCAGAAGTCATTACTACCTTACTGCTTTTATTGTCTATCCATCGAAAACTTCAACGGTGAAGTATCTAGGTGTGACCCTGTTTTTGGCACACACCTCCCTCCCCCTCCCACACACAAGCATCTGGAGTGCCTTTGGTAAAGTTCGATGTCCAACCATGGGA
>NW_008751665.1:1553062-1557057 GCF_000715545.1 Opisthorchis viverrini
TCACTGCCGGCCAACCACACGGAGTCTGGAAAGACCTACAATATCATTCGATCTGAGGTGGATGCGGTCGTTGCAATTCCACCGCTTGTTTTAATTCATTTTTATATTGCCGTGTGATTAATGACCTTGAGAAAAGTGATTACGAAAACCTGTGTGGGCCAACACACGTATGCTTGTACACATTTGTGCTTGCGTGTCACCACGGATTCATCAAAAACTGCGCATCGATTAATGCTGAAGTCCGTAGCTGCATAATCCATTCATATGTAAGAAGGGACCTTCAGGACAAAGCTTCATGAAATATATCAACTTAGTATGGGAAGTTCAAGAACAAGACGGAGTGAAGTCATATTTGCCTTGATAAGCCGACGCTACGGATGCTGTGGGAAACGTTTTCAAGGACTTCTCCAGGTGTAACGGTGATACTACTGATGGGGGAGGCATGCGAGTAGCATGTTTTCTGTTTGTAAATTCGCTTTACGTCTCTTGAAAAGGGAGATCTGTTGTGGGATTTGTAAAGTTGCTTTGTAGCATTTGCTTGGGTTTGAGCAACAGTCAATGAATATCCAAAAAAGTTCAGGAAGACGCGTTCAAACGGAAAATGGATATTCAGTTTTTTTGAACAAGATGCATATGAGAGTTTTTCTTCCCTGTCCAACAGTCTGTTCGGTTGGCATTTTCTAATAAGTAACTCCGCAGCGAAGGCCTTCTTCCTTTCACTGGTATGTGGACCTAAGAGCTACATGACACCCGGGGTGCAGAATCTCAGGAATAGGACATCTTAGAATGGATTATATTAGAGCGTGGTGTTCCGGGACTGAGTGAAACAAGGGTGTAACTTCCTCTCGGAGATGAAGTGTCGCATAGATGTGGTGCCCACAGACAACTAGTCTCGGAGACATAGTGTCTTAAGGTGGCATTTACAGTGGATTTGTATTCCTGTGAAGAAAGTGTCCGCGGTACATCGACCCAAGAATAATAGCCAAACTGGCGGTCAGTTCTATCTGTCCCCATTTTGGGTCGTAAACTGGCGGTTCTATCTGTCCCCATTTTGGGTCGTGCAGCTGTAACACCCCTTCGGTACCTAGCTGTCATGCTGCCTGAAGAAAGCACGCACGACGGGATACTGCCAGGTTTCCTAAGCCTAGACAGGGGAAGTCAAGTAGCAGAGGTCGGACCTTCCGGTCAGTAAATTCGCGCTCTAACCACTGAGCCATCTCGCCCCCACCCCTCAATGACAAAGTCCTTTCCAATGAAGACTACTTCAGTATACTGAAGTGGTCCCCCAAGGGTGGAAAAATCGTAGTCTATAGATGACAGGCACTGCGGCGAAGCAATCACTGCACTCATGAAACTGGGTGGCGAGATCACAAAACAACATGCTTTTGTAGTAGGCGTGGGTAACTAATTTACTCCTTATTAGAAGCTCCTTTACGATGCCATCGCATCTCGACGGTTCGCGACCAATCTCAGTGGCCGGACGGGTGCATCTTGCACTACAACAGCGGTGAGACAAATGCACTCCCATGAAACAACACGGATATACAACACCATCCACATCACCATCGGACCCCACTCGCCTAATACAAGGGCTGACCGCACAAAGAGAACAGACAAAAAGATAGAGGAACTTGGCCACTGTCCTCTGTCGTTTTTGGACACCGGGGCACCCCCCCCCTCGCAAGTAACTTGCGTACATCAGTAAAGCACTAATTTTCAATATTAGTGTTGTTCTCAATCAGGGAAAATGAGGAAACGTTACGTTATCACTTACCTCACAAGATGACAGCGAAATCAAGCGCGTATCTTGGAAGTGACCAGCTGCCGTAATTCGTTCATTCCGAAGCACACGAAACCATTGAGATGACGGTGGGAAAGGATGACCCTTAAACGCGAACTCACAGTCCCGATCGGCTATGTAGGAGATGCTGTCAGAGGTCAGTAAATCTGCATCCCCGTCGAATGCAAACGTGGGAACAGGCGTGGCCAGAGTCACATCATACGTTGGCCAAAAACTAGACAATACCGGAGGACTTTCCAGAAATGAATAAGTCAGTGGAATGGGTGCACAGTCAGCGACAAAAGGGAGGTGCCAGTAATCAGAAAGCACAGTCCAAAGTTGAGGAACCCACCAGTTCATCACGCTGTTTACGCCCAGCTCAGCTTGTTCGTCAGCGAGACCAAGACCGCAATCCGCTGAACTATCGCCTACTGGTGAGAAAATAGGCAACGGACTTGCTCCCAGCTGCACAAGTCGACGATAAAGCTTTTTTGCCACAATATTGAACTTCGGGTACGATGAATCACCCAGACCCAAAACAGCAAACCTTAGATTAGTTGAAAGTGCCCGACCGATTGGAAGATTTCGACTCATCAGGCGCCGCCAAAATTGGCACATGTTGTCCGGTGGCACTCCATATCCCGTTGTGGAGCACACAAAAACTATCGGATCACATTCTTTGGCCAATCGGTTCATTGGTGCATACGAATCCAAAGGACAGAGAGAAACCAGTAAATTCATACTCTGGTTCTTAGGTAATGAAGACACTGGGTTAGATTTTGTAGAAAATAAATAATAGGCTTGGGATACAAGGCGTTCTGCAACGGACCGACTTAAACCAGTTTGACTTCCATAAAGAACAACCAGACGTGGTGGTAGAGTCGAATGAGCGCCAGGCAAACCAATATTTTCAGGCCTTGCAAATCCATCACAAAACTCTACAGTCATCTGATCCTAGAAAGAAGTGCTGAAATGAACAAACACCGAAAACCATGGAGTTGAGACAAGTGAAGCTCCGCATAAAATGTAACTGCATGCGATACTTGATCTCATGAGGTATCACGTGAATGTGCTATGAAACTAAGATAGGTAATTCTCCAAATGAATTCAGTATGGTGCGGCTTCCGTGCAGCCGGGAGAAAACATTGCGAAAAGCAATCACAGGGTCGTCATTGACATCATCATCAACAGCGGAAAAAAGAACAACGGTGCTTCAGTGTCAAGCATCCCGGGGTATTCAGATAAGGTCTCACAATTAAGCCAAAAACAGAGGGGAGGAACCCTAGTGCATACGTACAAGCTGGGATTCTCTTGATCCTCTTATTAACACTGAACTAATTTGTATTACGGCGAAATCCTTCCGTATTCAGGGCATCCTGATGCAGTTAAATGCGAAACAAGTGGAGTTGTAGTACTCAGTGCTTCCTGAAAAAGCTGAGAAAAATAAAAATCTCACTTCATTCACTGTATGAGAAGCTGCTATTTTTATCATCGCTGATCAAGTAAGCACGTGCACATATTCGAATGCGTGAGACCAGGCGACACAATGACAGGATGAGAGAGGCCGAGAAAACTCTTGACCTGAGAGTGTAGTCATGTCCATTTTCACAAAATCACAACACTGTCTAACGGCAGCCCAGGGGGCAGTTGAATCGGCAACGACAACTACAAGTATGCACGCAGTAAAGGCACGGTGATGTTGTTCGTGTGTGCTCCGCCCTGAAAAGTATGCAAACTCATCGATTGTGAAGAGTTGCTTGTTTGTTCCATTTTGGAACAGAAGAAGTACCGCGACTGGTCCGTACATAACGATACTGGTTTCATTCTAGAGTAAATCGGATCGAGGCGCAGCTGCATTCGATCATCTGTCAGTCTGAATAGGAGAGAATGGGAAACAGTCACAAATGCAAACGAAAAGAAAGTTCTATTTCGCAGTGAAGAAAAGAAAGTTCTTCAGCAAGACTAGGACCCAGAGACCTTCGACTCGCCTGACAAGAAAGAGAGGTCACTGGTTTGACTTCTGTCGAAGGACTCTGCTTTTTTCGAGAAATACACTCATTTGCAAATCAATTTGGTTTTCACGAGAGACTCAACTGGATCTCTCGTTTATGATGTTCTACAGCTGAATGTGCTGCACACAGGCCGCCTAATGATTCAGTTGGCACGATATTCGAGATACCCGACCTAAAGCTGCCACCTTGACGTGGTGGTCGGG
>NW_008751665.1:1557287-1560441 GCF_000715545.1 Opisthorchis viverrini
TCACTGCCGGCCAACCACACGGAGTCTGGAAAGACCTACAATATCATTCGATCTGAGGTGGATGCGGTCGTTGCAATTCCACCGCTTGTTTTAATTCATTTTTATATTGCCGTGTGATTAATGACCTTGAGAAAAGTGATTACGAAAACCTGTGTGGGCCAACACACGTATGCTTGTACACATTTGTGCTTGCGTGTCACCACGGATTCATCAAAAACTGCGCATCGATTAATGCTGAAGTCCGTAGCTGCATAATCCATTCATATGTAAGAAGGGACCTTCAGGACAAAGCTTCATGAAATATATCAACTTAGTATGGGAAGTTCAAGAACAAGACGGAGTGAAGTCATATTTGCCTTGATAAGCCGACGCTACGGATGCTGTGGGAAACGTTTTCAAGGACTTCTCCAGGTGTAACGGTGATACTACTGATGGGGGAGGCATGCGAGTAGCATGTTTTCTGTTTGTAAATTCGCTTTACGTCTCTTGAAAAGGGAGATCTGTTGTGGGATTTGTAAAGTTGCTTTGTAGCATTTGCTTGGGTTTGAGCAACAGTCAATGAATATCCAAAAAAGTTCAGGAAGACGCGTTCAAACAGAAAATGGATATTCAGTTTTTTTGAACAAGATGCATATGAGAGTTTTTCTTCCCTGTCCAACAGTCTGTTCGGTTGGCATTTTCTAATAAGTAACTCCGCAGCGAAGGCCTTCTTCCTTTCACTGGTATGTGGACCTAAGAGCTACATGACACCCGGGGTGCAGAATCTCAGGAATAGGACATCTTAGAATGGATTATATTAGAGCGTGGTGTTCCGGGACTGAGTGAAACAAGGGTGTAACTTCCTCTCGGAGATGAAGTGTCACATAGATGTGGCGCCCACAGACAACTAGTCTCGGAGACGTAGTGTCTTAAGGTGGCATTTACAGAGGATTTGTATTCATGTGAGGAAAGTGTCCGCGGTATATCGACCCAAGAATAATAGCCAAACTAGCGATCAGTTCTATCTGTCCCCATTTTGGGTCGTGCAGCTGTAACACCCCTTCGGTACCTAGCTGTCATGCTGCCTGAAGAAAGCACGAGCG
Source organism: Opisthorchis viverrini (assembly GCF_000715545.1). Taxonomy (NCBI): domain Eukaryota; kingdom Metazoa; phylum Platyhelminthes; class Trematoda; order Opisthorchiida; family Opisthorchiidae; genus Opisthorchis; species Opisthorchis viverrini. The sequence goes on from NW_008751665.1 coordinate 1,558,370, forward strand.
CTCATATGCTGACAAGTTGCCAAATCCTAGACAGGACTAGTCGAGATATAGAGGTGGGGTTCGAACCACCACTCTCCCGATCAGTGGGTTCATGTCCTAATCACTAGGTTATCTTGAGCTCTTTCGGTACCTAAGGGGCATACCAATCTCTCACCCCCCCAGTAAAAATCTCCTCATGAGACGGCTGCCTGGAGCACATCTGCAGTTACACTGACAGGTTGTTAGCCGATCGCTCAAATGCCGCTTTCCTCTCACAGCTTTGAAGCGTCATTTTATCTTTTCCCTCAACTCCAATCCGCACTTTAACAATCCATTCAGAAGTCATTACTACCTTACTGCTTTTATTGTCTATCCATCGAAAACTTCAACGGTGAAGTATCTAGGTGTGACCCTGTTTTTGGCACACACCTCCCTCCCCCTCCCACACACAAGCATCTGGAGTGCCTTCGGTAAAGTTCGATGTCCAACCATGGAATTCCTCATCTGTTTTCCTAATCTAATTCTTTTCACCAGAATATTAAAGTGAAACGGTTTTCAGACTATTAACCGAGAGGTCTAGGGTTCAAAACTCCATTGAGCTTCGTGAGATTCGCAAAACTAGTGATTCATAGTGTGAATGAAACCGCAGTAGAGTGCCTCTCGATCTCCAGCATAGAGTGGCTTCATCGACAGGATTAAATCTCCATTGAAAATTACCAAATTTCCTCACCCAATAATCCACCTTGGAAAAGCATCGTCGGTTTCGTTGCCAGGTCAACAAAACACCTCATCCAGTATAGTAGCAATTCTTGGATGACATCATCATAAACTATGGTCATGCGTCCTTCAGCTTCACCTGGCGAATCGTCTCCGACGTTCTTCACCATCTCCACTTAGACTGTTCTGCTATCAGCCTCACCACTCTACCTGACAACTTTGTATCTTACTTACCTGTTTAAGGCTTTCATATTGAGATATATCAGGCAAATTTTTTAAGGTTATCGAAACATTTCATCAGTTACCACGTGACATAGTCGTGAATTTGCATGCTGGAATTTCATCTTAGGCTCCATGTTTTCCAGCCACTTTTGAGTAGACTTGGCCTGGTTAGGGCATGTTTGGGTAGTTCAGTTTATTGGAGTCACGCGTTTGAATTAGACAGTGTTCATGAACCAGTTAAGTAGGTTTCAATAATTTTGATTCGCGTAGCACACTACTCGTAAGGTTGCTGAAAAATCTCCGATGGCCCACGACCGGTTTCATCCTTGTTGATGCACTACAGAGGCCTATAGAAATGGACACATGCATCGTATCACGTGACTTATCCTTCAGACGTAGCATATATGTTGGGTGCCTTCAACATTGATTATTTCGGAGATAACTGTTCAAAATACACACAGCAGTGACGTACTGCCCTGAAACGCTCTCATTCAAGCTTATAAACATGATTTTACCAGACGGAAACAGCCAGGATCTAAATTCCCAAGGGTCCACACTGGAGAAACATAGTCTGACCATTGCTGAAAGCACACTGATCCAAGCTCCAAAAGACACTCAATCACCCTGACATAACACACTACTTACAAGGTTGCTGAAGACTCCAAGACAACCCAAAACGGTTCCACTTTTACCGAATATACGCTCATTTGCAAACTAATTTGGTTTTTCGAGAGAATAACCTAGAACCCAGCTGAATCTCTCGTTTGCAAATGAGTGTATATTTGGTAATTTCGTGCAATTTGGTTTCAAGGTTGACGGAAATCCGGGGACTGCGCCTACCTGATGAGCCCCAAAAAGGTCGAAACCGGTCGTGGGCTGTCAACGGATTTTCAGCAACCCTATGAGTAGTACATTACAAAGGTATACGGTTCCACTTTTCTTGCAACCCGACATTTAGGCGTGGTCAGTCCTTTGTTCTATTTTAACGCCAGTCAGAGACTCAGCAGAATCCAAATCGGCCTTCTTGTTTATAATACTTTTAATCCTACACTTTGCATGCTATGCCAAAAAATATTTTGCTATCTAGAATGTTGTATTAGCTGAAACGTTCGGTGGCTAGTGTGCAGCACATTTAGTTATATATACATATATAT
>NW_008751665.1:1561492-1576281 GCF_000715545.1 Opisthorchis viverrini
TGCGCCTACCTGATGAGCCCCAAGAAGGGCGAAACCGGCCGTGGGCTGTTGAAGAGTTTTTAGCAACTTTGTGAGTAGTTTCCTTTATGAAAAAGACTCTGTTTTTGTTTGTACAACATGGCTTCGATCCACATCACCTCGTACCAAGCTTTATTCGGATACGTCAACCATATCAATGCATTGGTTTCTGTGAGGGACTGGCTAATGGTCACAACAGACGTAACTTACAATGGAACGGAACCCCAGAGCATAGTTGAGAAATGGGGTAGCATCTGCGACAGCTCGGTGGCGAGTTTGAGTCCCGTCCAATAACTTCATTCTTTAGTGAATATTCACTCATCTGCAAACTAATTCGGTTTTTCGAGAGACTCACCTGGAACCCAGCTGGACCGCATGTTTGTGATGTTTCCAGGCTGTCGACGGATTTTCAGCAACCTTATGAGTAGTATATTACAAGCATAACTTCATTCTTTCTCTCCACATGTCGTATACTTGGGTCCACATGCTGCAGGCAGTATTCGGGTTTGGACTGAACATGAGCGCCAACATCTTCCCACAGAAGTTGTTCAGTTAAAATGTTTAACCATAAACCCCGCCTAAAGTCGTGTCATGAAGGTTATGTAACTCGTAGATAGAAAGAATACCACAGAGGACCTAAATGTTTTTATCCTCACTGCAACTTGGCCTTACAGGCGCCTATTCGAACTCAATGTGTAGTCCAGTTCTTGAAGTCTGTCTCGATCTGAGCTGCTTTTCAGTCAACCAAGGGATGCGGATGAATACTGTGAGCTGGTCAGAGTCTCATCGATGGTGGTACATGAATTGGAAAGGGGGGACAATAATTCTGGAAAATGCAGAGGTCTTAGGACGGGGACTGAGATCCATATCATGGTGGCTGACGGCCGAGGGCGTAGAAGTCAACAAGCATCACAGCGTGAATAGAATCGAGGATGTGGAACGGGCGTGCGTATGGAGAGCGGTCTTAGGCAAGTCGAGTTGGCAGGCGACGGTGTGGAGTTGTCAATATGCGTAGAGTGAAGAGGGGCTCACTCTCTTACATAAAGACGGACAAAAGTTTAAACGACTCTCAGGAGGAATCTTTTTACGTGAAGCAAACCGGAAGAGCTACACCCTAAGCTGAACTCAAATCCCATAGGTCTTAGCACTTTTTGCCGTACCCTTAACAGACACCCAACACCGACTTAGCCTAAATTAGCTGAGTGGTTCTCTACCAACCTCGTAATTTAGTCACCCAACCTTACAAAGCTTCTGTACCAAAAGTGAAACGTCGTCTATCAATAAATTTGCCAAACTTTTCCGAAAACGATAACTCCTCATTCGGTTCCTAGAGTCCATGCTTAGTTTATTGTCTCGTTTACAAGAAAGCTTGTTGAGACCATTTTACCGCAGAGAAGTAGCATTCTTCTGGAAAAAAACTGAACAAGAGTGCACACCCTCCTAATGACTAAAGCTCCCCAAGCACAAATCGTGTTCTGTTTGCTTCGAGATCGAGGAAGTAACTACATAAAAGCTGGGCCTTTACTATACTGCCTGATTTACAAAAAGTATTCATCGCCGTCGTCAAAAACAGCACACCATGTGAGAAAAGTGGTAATTCACTGTCGTACAACCATGTCAATTTATTTGAATAAGTTCTTATGGTAGAAAGAAAAAAAGAAATGGGGCAGCGAGACATCCTGGATAGACAGCATGAATATCACTGATATCGGTTAGCCAGCATATCGCTGTGTTTCCAACGAACCACCGAAGGCCCATCAAGTGAGCCCTATCCTGTTAGACGAACAGAACCAACAACACCCAAACTTTTCGCAGCATCCTTCATTCTCTGTCTCCATTTCATATCCAGTCCACCTCCAGGTTTTCGTTACTCCAAATTAATTACCGAAAATAACACGCTTTCCGGCATGACCCAGCAAACTTTTCTTGCAGTACTGGTGGATGCGTTCTTTGGGTGAAGCACGTTTGTTTCACCAAAGACCAGGAGCATTATCACCTCATTTCAACTTCGACAGTTTCAGTCGATTCTAGTCACATTTTTGAGGCATCTGTGGTCAGAAATCAGAAGATGGACGAAAGAGCTTGGGTCTATTCTGCCGGTGAAGTGTTACTGTTTGGCGAGTTCTGCTTTGGAAACGTTAGCCTTTCTATCTTGCGGCTTCCTCAAACGAGATTTGTAGGCGTGATTTGTTTTTGCTCAGGTTGTGCTTATGCTTTGACAGAATCAGAAAAAGTTTAGTTAACTTGAAGTAGCTTCCCTTGCAATTCAGAAGAGATGGAGCAGTAAATCTCTTGAACAGATAATCTTTACAAAGTTCTGACCCGATCTTGAGAGTCTCGTCCACAGAAGCACTTTCAAACTTGTGGGGTTTATCAGATATTTCAGATAGGATCCATGAAATGAATGTTTAGTTAGGGGGTCATCATGTGTTGGCTTTCCTATTAGGATCCAATTACCACGTCTTTCAAAGCTAGATGACTTGATTTCGAGAACTGCCTTGCTTCGCCTTAGTTGTTGAATATGGCAAACCGTGGGTGTTCGGGCTGTCGTCGTCGCCAGCTACTGAACCTCAGGAATGATTTGATGATTACCAAGTCGGAATTCGACAGAGAAGTCTCGTTTTTTGTATTTATAGTCGGATGTGGAATTTGTTCCCTTCCAGGCTATGGACGCAGAATACAAACTCTACACCACTGAAAAATTCGAAATTTCTATACCGATTGGATATCCGAGATCGCACCAGCCTTACATCAATCGTAAACCTTCCAAGTGAATCATCGAAGAGGTACTCAAACGCATGAATACCACAGCCGTGAGCTTCTGTTGTTTGCTGTGAACACTCAGTCACGAAGTCTATCGATTTATATCTAAGGTGAGACGTCTCCACTTCCTATCGCAAAAGCTTTTTAATGACATTTTAGGTAAATCCCATGAGATTGCAAGGAAGGTCGTGAAACTTACCTATGTAGCCTCTTGTCAAATGTTGGAATATTTTCTTACGACGGAATTCAGGCAGCCGTCGAGTATGTGCTGGTTGTGGATGGCGTCAGCGTGTCAGTAACGAGGTGATTAGAAAACGGGTATTTGGTTGTGCTGCAGGCACCTCAATCCGAGAAAACATCCAGCATCATCGACTACGATGGCTCGGTCATGTGCTACGCATGCCGATGCATCGTCTACCGAGACGAGTGTTGTTCTCCGTGCCTCCTTCAGGGAGGGCGCAACCGCGAGGTGGACAGCATATGACTTGGCGGAAAGGCATCAAAGAGATCACGAAAAGTTTGGGTGTTGCTGGTGTTGTGTGAATTCCAGGATGGGGTCCCCGCCACCCCGCCTGTGCTTGGCTGGAGACGTTGCAAGAAATGGCGGCTAATCGATGTCAGTGGCGTTTGTGCTGTCAGTTTCTTTCCAGATTGTCTGATTGAGTGGTTGGAGGTGTAGGCACTTCAGTATGCTTGATAAAGGCCAGCACTAGGTTCCCTCCCTCACCCATGCGCGACTTTATACCTCGTTTCATACATCTTACCAAACAAACTTTACAAGTCTCCCATAAAACCACGAAGGTCTCAAATTTCGCCACGCTCACTACGTTCCGCAACTAATCTGCGTCAACCAATCGGCTTATTCCGAATATGTCCTTGATACACCATCTGCTTTTTCCACCGGCTTGTACAGTACGTTGTTTCTCACAAAAATTCACCACGCATCCTAGTTGGACGGTATTTTAAATGATTAGGATACCTCGAACCGGGACACACAGAGAATATCTTGTAATGCGTCATCCTTTTTGGTCTTGGATTCTAATGATATACGTCAACTTTCCATACACACTACTGTACGTGTTCGTCTTCTTGGGTCGTTTCGCATGCGATCAGACAGCTCGGCTGTCCATCCAGGGTAGCCAACTGGACCATGTGCCGCAGATACCATGGCCCTACTACCCATCGCATGCGCTGTTCAGCACACTTTGTAGGTCACAGCGGGGCTGGATCCAACAGACATGTGATTTGACCGACCCCGATTCTGAGTGACCTGCACGCAGGAACACCAGGCCAACAAATTTGCGGCATCATTTTCGAATACTGACTGGCCCAGCCAGTTTTTAGTTTGTTTCTATATCCGCATAGTTGGGGAACTATTTCATTCCGGAACTGACAAATCGCCCGACAGATCTCAATGTCTCAAGTCGCTTGTTTCACCTCAGTCTACGTGTTGATCATTCCTAATCCATAGCGTTCGAATTAAGCGGGTAAACTCGATCAAAGTTGGTTAAATTGACCAACTGGAACAGTTGGAAAACGTTGAGAAAATCGGCTCATCTTCAACGAAGTTCATTGCAGCTCTCATCCGACGGTTGAACAGAAATCCCTCACCATCCCTTTGACGACCACAAATCAGCATTAAAGTGGCAATCTTGTCCCTTGTGTATCACTTTTATTTGCATCCATGTGCGACAAACGTTGGTCTAATTTATGGCGTGAAATGCAGCGAAATCTCCTGACCTTGATCCCATATCTTCGACAACCCTTCCCTTTTTTGTAAGGAAAACAAGGCTGTCATTCAGCAGCGGATGGAAAAGAAAAGAGAACATGCAAGACACGTCAGACTCCTTGTTTTTGTTCATTCATTTTTTTTAGATCTAAAAACAGGTAACGGTTCAGTAAGAACATGTACATTTTTAAAAAGAAAAATTGGCCTTTGAGTCACTTGGAATTTTGTTCAATTATATATTTTGAAACACACGGTGCAGAGGTGAGGTGTCAAGAGACCGGTCAAAACAGGAACTTACTAGAAAAGGATATGCTGTGGACACTGATGGATTGCCCAGTGCAAGTTGTCCCGGTGCAGGATATAATATCTGATGAGGGCGAATGGGAAGAACGTTTCGTTGGTGCAACTCAAATTTAGACTGTAATTGTGCGCTTGCAATATGCCGGAATACAAGTTCTCCTAGCCAGCCAATCAGATTTGATTACGCGGGTAGTGCATAAGCACTACTCACTTACTTCAGGTGTCAGTAGATGTTATTATAAACCCGTCTGTGGAGCAGTAAGGTAATGTATGCATTACATTTCAGTGGAAACCCTAAAACTATGGTCATATCCCGAAAGTGTCAGTTATTCGAGGCCTTTCACTCATACTGGTGCCTATCAGGTCAGCACGGAGGGATGATAGCATGCATAGAAAATCACTACTCAAACCGTCCAGGGCTGACACATCGCTCATAACATCAAAATCCTCTACCAGGAATAGCTATCTCAATTTGCACACGTAATCAGCGAGGTACTATCTAGGCCATTGTGGCCTGTTTGTGCACACCAAACACTAAAATGCCTATTGTGTAGCTTCCTCTATATCTGCTGTGCATATTATTCCATACGCTTCAACTCCACACGATCTATGTGGGTTCATTCACAAGACTGCTATCAAAAATCAGTCAGTATGTGAATTGGTCACTCTGTTAGACTGTCATTCACAGCATAATGGTGAGCAACACCTAAACTTTTGAAGAAAAAATGGCTGTCATGTAAAACACCCAAAGTGAGAAGAACTGAAGTTCAATGTACACATCCCGGCCAATGGATAAGTCAACTTTCGAGGAAGTGCTTTCGCTGTATCTGCGGTTTGACACTAAATTAGCATCGGGTTTTCACTACTTATTGATATGCAAGTAGTTGACAAACAAGAGCATAAACGTGAATGCACCCGACAGACGGTCAACAGGGCTCAATTCCTCAATTCCTCAGTTTACCATGAATACTGGCCTGAGGGGGGAAGCGAACTAGCACGCAAAACATTCATCGACCGTGAGACTTACAGAATTCGGAGCAGTTGTCCCGGCCATCGGAGACGAGTTAGCGGCGGGAGAAGTGCAGGCCGCAACTGCGTGCGGCTGCGGCAGCCGCGGCCGCCGCCGCGTTGAATGGCAGAATCCCTCCACTTTGCGCCAGCAACTGTTGTTGGAACAACTGTAACTGCATATTACGGATGATCATGTTGTTGCGGCCATTTCGCATTAGTTGTTCCCTCAAATGTTGCGGAGGGTGAAGGTACTTGCATGGAGGATCTCGCCGTTGGCATTTACCCTGGAACAGTCGAAAGACAAAGTTGTTCGCGGTAACCGAAAGTAGAGGGTGAATGCAACATTACCAAGGATGTCAATTCAATGTTTTATCGCTGTGTATAACAGTGAACACACTTGTCGAAATTGAAGCATTCGATCCTGAAATATTCACCGACTCGCTTGGTGCTCAGTATTCTGTCGCCTGCCAACGCCCAAAAGTCTTCAAGCAAAGTGATTCATAAAAAATACACATGCATCGCGATATCTTGAATATCGTAACGACTGAAACACGAGGCAACCTGATGTAGCACATTCAGTGGCCTGGAAACATCACACACGAGAGACTAAGCTGGGTTCCAGGCGAGTCTCTCGCAAAACCAAATTTGTCGGCAAATGAGTGAATTTCGCCAATTTCGTGCAATTTTGCTTCAAGTAGAACATAAGGTTGACGGAAACTCGGGAACTGCGCCTACCTGATGAGCTCCAAGAGGGGAGAAACCGGTCGTGGGCTGTCGAGGAGTTTTCAGCGACCTTATGAGCAGTGGATTACAAAGTGAAACTACTTTAGGAGTGGGCATTCATCTACTTGGTATACTTTAATAAACACCAACGTTGTGTATGCAAGATATTAAGGTAAATTTTTCAGCTTCTCGTATCCTGGACATTGCAAACACTGCTAAAAATGGTTTCATAGCCTATTTTATTCACTAGCCCGATTAAAATTCATAATATCGTCATGAGAAAATAGATCGGCTAAACAGGTCAAGAAACACAAGTCTGAATGTGACCAAAGGTCTAAACGAACCTATTCACAAGTGCCTGATTCCTACACAACGGATATAAAACTGTGGAGTACAATTCAGATGGAAAAATCACAGGTGGAACATTACCACATTTAACTGAAACAAACCGATTGCACCTACTGCTGTCGCACGCCACAACTCAGGTTCAGTAACACCTCCATTCCTCCCAACTCCCTTTTAATTCAAACCATTTTGGAAAAGGCTCATCAGAAAATAAATGGGTTTCCTTCGGTACCGATAGTTTTGAGTGTTTAGGGACCGAAAAAATCAAACACTGCAAACGGCACATACTAGTATCATTTATTTTTGAAGAGCATAGTCAAAAACATAAAAAGCGAATGCAAGCAACGAATGTGGAAGGGTAACAGGAGAATATGGGAGAAAAGAGAGAAACGTCTCATTCGAATTCATGCCAACAACAGTTCCAGTCTGATGAGATGAATCCCAAAGTATGTAAAGATTTTGATATGGAAACACGCGTCTAAAGACTAACAACCGAAGGAAGGACAAACAATGTTGAATGCTCTTCAAGGCGCGGTAGGTGCTAGCACAGTCAAGACTCGCACATCAGGCATACTGGGTCATAGTGGGTCTGGTGTGAATTAAAAAGCAAAAATGTACATTCAACGCCATGTGCCACGCATAAAAGGTGTCATAAGTACGCAGATAGCCCACAATGGCCAGAACAGGAACACGACCGTTCAAACGAGAGTAGTTTGACTATGAACAAAATACCTATCCCGCAAAACCCCAAAATTGCAAGCAAACACAAGTCACTGACTGCGACCTTAGGAAGTCCCAGTCCAATAACAGCCTTAGCGGATTGAGCAAAGCAGATCCCTCGATAAGAGGTGATCATCGGTTTGTGAACCAAAAAGTCGACATCACAACCGATTGCATGTAGGGCTGAGATTATGACGGGGGAACATTCATCAGCACCGTACCTCTGCTTCTTCTCATTCCACACGGTCACTCCGCCCATCCGAGACTATGCTGACGTCTATCACAGTTGCTCGGCGATTCTCTTGTTCGACAATCACCAAAACTTATTTTTACTTGCACCAGAAACAGACAAGAAAAGTTCACAGGGTTTTGGTAGTCTTAAATCAGTGACGAAAATCAACTAGTGAATGTCGGGCGAACCTAGTAAAGTTAGGTAGTAGGAGCTAGTCGGAAACAATGTGTAATTTTGATACCATGGCTGGAGCAAGCCGGCGGGATCATAACGGAACTTTGGATGTCAGTGCCGATTGAAGGACGTTCACTCGAACAAATCACGTGACACTGGTCAGAAGGTAGGAGAGGACCTCAGATAGCGGTATTGTTTCAGTTTAGTGCGCACGGTTTGACAAAAATAGCCCCTAATGAATGGCTGGATTATCATGAGTTGCACGATTACTGTGATTGAAGAAATCGACAGAATGAACTTGGCCGCACGGACTTATTTAGCAATGAATACTATTCAAGCTGCAAACTGCGGAGGTTCGCGCCCAACCCCTTTTGGGCGATTTCTTCCCATGTGAAACAGATAAGAAGGAGGAATAAAGTTCATAGGTGATATAATAATCGCATAAGCCATCCCGAGTGGTGTTTTAGACTTTACTTTTTTCTGGGGATGACAACGGAATACAACTTGAATTGGTCCGGTGCGTGTTGCTCTGAAGAGGAAGCATTGCTCTGAACCGTATCATGTCTGATGTTTGAATGCGTCATTCAACCGGCAGGTATTTTTTTAGTTTCCAGCAACCTTTCCATGGAGAAAATACCGTTGAACCATCTATACCGATTACAGACAACAAATCGATCCATAGAAACCAGACTACAGACCTAGGAGACTTTTCAATTCGTGTTCAGTTGGCCACATCCGAGTGTGTCCAATTCTGACCACATCATCATTGAACATGATAGAAACGTAAACAATTCGCCTTTTTGTCAAGTCGTCTGCTGTATTTACCCGCGAGAATCTGTTCGGGCATTCTGTTGTGTACATCGATCAGGGCAGGTGAAGGGCGCACTGCATTTGTTTATGTGATGGCCAGATAGAGGTGACGTGTACCTAGGACTACAATTCACTCTTTTGTTTCTGGTCTACCTGGTCATCTGTGACAGTCGTGAACAAGACGAGGTTGAGTTTCAGAGAGCCAGGAGAGACCAGGATGAAGAAAAAATAAGTTTGTTCTCACCAGCTGCGAACAATCAAACTGAGAGCATTCGACAGGAATCTCAAGGGATTTCAAACCGGACAACTTAGAGAACCCTTCCACCGCAACAGCTGAGGTACAGATGATTTCTGCCCCGAGTCACTGATATGGACAACTGCTCCAACTGTTAACGTCCACCACTGAACAGCAGAAGCAATTTGGGCAACTATAGGCAGGAATTTGTAGGAATCTATTTCGGAATTGTTCCAATGCAGTGGAAAGAAACACAAGCACTGTGGAATCCAGGTGAGAATCGCACACCGACTAGGCATCGATGAAGGAGAAGTTGACCGCCAAAAATTTGTTAGGCATTGGACGTCATGGAGTACCCAATGATTATCGAACTAGGTGGTTTCGTTTTTGGCTAGATGTTGTGATAAAGACGTGAGACCGAAACGCATAGTCGCATAGCACGTTTCGACCTTGGGTGATCGTACAGAAGTCACGTCATGTGACCCTTTGGCCATCACTTTGCGTTTGCTAATCATTACAGTCAGATTGATCTCTTTATTAGATCAAACGATTAACACCGTTGTTTTAAAATGGCCGTGCGAATCCTGGAACTAATATCGAATGAATCATGAACCTAATGGTTCCGAATAGGGATGAAACAGCAGTATCTCAGTCGCTCGGTAGGCGATAGATGGCGGGTTAGAGTTCTGTCCGAGGAGTCTGTCTGGTGTGTGTTTGCGTATGTGTGTCCGTCTATGTTTCTTGGGCGAGATGGCCCAAGTGGTTAGAGAGCGAATTCACTGACCGGAAGGTCCATGGTTCGAATCTGTCCTCTGCCTCTCGACTTCCCCTGTCTAGGCTTGGTCAACCTGGCAGGATCCCAGCCCTCGTGCTTCCTTCGGGTGGCATGGCAGCTAGGCACCGGAAGAGTGCTACAGCTGAACGCTTTTTCTGTGTTTCTGGGTTGACAAGCAAGAAGAAAAGTGAAATCCCTTGTGCGAATGAACTTCTTGAGAACAAGCCACATCCGTCCCAAAACGAACTGAGAAACTAACCGCGGAACTGTGCATGCTGTCTGTCAAAAGCACAAGTCACCCAACCATCCACCAGTATGCACTTTAAAGTGAACAGTGGATTTGCATGATTATTTCAACTGATTCGGTTCCTTTGTGGTCTGTTCATTACAAACTGGTCATGTTGGTCAACCCGTCTATATAGGTGACGTACCTTGAGAATCACTTAAACAAAACATTGTCGAGTCGTTCATTCAAGCCCGATAGAACGGATGATATGCGATTTCCTATCATACTGTTAAACAGTCCTCTTTCGCCGTTAAAGGATACCCCAGCAAGCCGCTGCAGTGTAAGTGACGGTGTAGTCATATGATCTGTCGAGTGAGATCGTGCTCAATGGTCATCGGGTCAACGATCCGAACCGAAGTTTGGTGATGGGATGAGTGCTCAGTATCCATTATCTTGAGAACCATCCGCTGTGGACTTTCTACAGTATGTCTGTCATGTCTCTCTGGAACACTGTCAATGACCAAGGATTGACGAGAAGCGAGCTATTCATTTTCATAAAGGAAACTACTCACAAGGTTGCTGGAAACTCCTAGACAGCCCAAGGCCGGTTTAGCTCTTTGTGGGGTTCATCAGGTAGGCACAGTAGCCCACTTTCCGTTAACTTATGTTCCACCTGAACCTAAAATGAACAGAAGCAAATCACTCATTTGAAAACGCGACACAGAGGACATCCATAAGCGTGAAACCCAGCTGGTGTAAGTTGGTTATCCGATCCTGACTGAGATACAACTCAACCGGAGGTTTTGCCGCTTGGTATAAAGTCGTCCGACACTTTTTCTGGTGACAATCGTATAGATAAGGAAACCTCGTTTGAGAAACTTTATACCAGCCTTTGTTGCGGACTCGGAAGCTGAATACGAAGCATTGCTACAAAGTTTGATAGTAATCTGTATCAGTTCATTGAACAAACAACCCTCTGAGAAGTAAGAAACGTCGTCAGATGAAAAAACGCGAACTTAAGAATTCACATCGGACAGAGAATACAGTGCAGTTTTGTCGGACTCTGAAACTAAATAAACAAGATGGACTGGATACACTAAGAACTTGCAGTTGATGTTTAACTGTCATCCTGAGAAGGAGTCAATGTATGTGTCCGAAGAACAGTTTTAACAACTCGAGTAAACTGGAGTGCATATTCCACGACTTGGCGCAAATTCGCAAAACAGCTGTTCCTTTACATTACATCCTCGATATATAAGACTATCTAATGGCTATCGACGAGTCTTAAACCTGCTCCCGACCTGACCACTACTTATGACTGCATCAAACGCACAAGTGGTCTGCAGTCATCGAATGACACTGTGTTTTGATGAGATATATCACCTTTATTTATCAGTTGTCTTAAGTAAAAACCATAGTAACATACTAATCGTTCAGGTGTGACAATCTTTCGGTGCCAAGCTGTCATGCCATCCGAAGAAAGTACGAGGACCGAGATACTGCCAGGTTGCCCAGGCCTAGACAGGAGCAGTTAAGAAATCCAGGGTTGTATTCGAACCACGGACCTTCTCGTCAGTAAGTTCGCGCCTTAGTGACTGAGCTATCTCGAGCTCAGAAACGGCGCACTTTATACGTGATACCATTTTAAAAGCACAGCGAAAGGACCGTCTAGGGATTGCACTAGTAATATACAGTACTTATTTATCAGGACGCTAGCGTCAGATAGATAGAGACGTTATGGGATTACACTAGAGATCAATCCTAGCTTATACACTTACGTCCAATCAACACGGTGACATCCCCTCTGGAGGTTTATGTGCGAAATGTGAATGATGCTCTATTGATTCAATGACCGAACCCATGTTAATTTCAGAAGTATTTAACGAAGGCCACCCTTCCATTCCAACTTTCTCTGTCTAGGCTTGGCTAACTTGGCAGTTTTCCAGCCCTGCGGTGGCTTGCCAGTTAGGCACCGAACGGGTGCAGATGGAACCGTAAGACATAGTATCTAAAGTAGGGTTCAAGCTTCGTTCCTGTTCATTACCATCATCATCATCACCATCTTTGACAGCAATAGTCATATTGAGGTGGAGGGGAATCTAATATGGTGTCTTTACAACAGGCTAACAAATAAATGCACAGATGTCACACTACAGCTGCTCTCAAGCACCCTTCGTGACCACGGATATCTCGAGGTGAAAGAAGAGTTGTCAACAGATAGTCATTTCCGTACGTATCTGCCTTGAAAATGGAGTAGTTGTACCACTCGTTCACGCTTATGTTCACGAGAATCTTTAAACGCTCATCTTACGCAACCACAGATTTTAGCAGCTGCCCCACTGTGAGACCGAGGTCAGAAATCGGCTGTGTCAACGTACCACTCTTACGCGTTTCTATGAGTTTGCTCGTGACGGGGAACCCTGTATCGGTGAGCACGTTTTTCAGACAAATGCCTGAGCATAGTTCATCATGGCTGGCGAAGGATCTCATTTAGTAGGGCACCAACCACATAAACATCCACGAGGTCGGCATAAAAACTGTCAGGATGTTGAAAACGATTTGCAAATGAGTGTATTTGTCGGAATCAGTCCAATTTGGGTTCAAGTAGAACATAAGCCTGACGGAAACTCGAGGACTGCGCCTACATGATGAGTCCCAAAAGGTGCGAAACCGGTCTAGGCTGTCGAAGAGACTCCAGCAGCCTTGTAAATAGTTTCCTTTAAGTTCAATCCCATGTTCTCACTCAGAGTTTATCCGGATCGATTGATGTCTGACCCACATAAAAATAGAAGTAATAGGGCCAAAGGTGTCAAGTTTTAAATTTCCTTTATCCAGTTGAAAGTTTTTCGAACTCCACTTCATATCTATGAATGTTTCCGGTGCTGACTCGTACTTACTGCCAGTAGAATTGATTGCGTTCTTGTAAATCAAAATCCACCTGTAGATACTCGCCAAACAAGTCCATCTGTTATAGATTCTCGTTCGAGATCGATAGGAACTCTGTCGTTTCTGATGAAAACAATTTCTTCTCAAGTGACCATCAATTTAGTAACTCCACGTCGCGAAAACCACCAGAGCAAAGTACATTTTCCGGGAATGTGAAGGACGTTGTGCTAGTAAAAAAATGTTGTCTTATCACACATGCACTCAGTAACGGCGATTGTTTTTGTTTACGTACGCTGCCTAAAGGTCAACCCACCGCTGAAATAATAAATAGGCAGCCTATCGGGTTAGAACATGACTGGCCATCATGTGCGTAGAGAGCATGCGCGTTACAATAACACCACGATTTGGATACCACATTCGAATCAAGTTCGAGATGACCGTTTCAAAACTAATTGCGAGATGTATATCCGTAATGCACTACTCATATGGTGGCTGGAAATTCTTCGACAGCCCACGACCAGTTTCGCCCTTCTTGGGGCTGATCAGCAGGGCACAGTCCTCGGGTTTCCGTCAACCTTATGTTCTACTTGAAACCAAATTGCACGAATTAAGCGAATATACACTCATTTGCAAACGAATTTGGTTTTTGCGAGAGACTCCCTTGGAAGCCAGCTGAATTTCCCGTTTATGATGTTTCCAGGCAACTGAATGTGCGCACCAGGCCGCCTCGTGTTTCAGTCGCCACGATATTGCAAGATAGTTTTGGGAAGATGTCACCTGTTCGGTTTGAGACACCCCAGTTTGTTTAACTGCTCAGCAGACGGTCATTCGTGAACTACCCTTCCTTGCACACAAATGTGCTTTTGACGGGGGACTCAACTGAATTCCAACTGGTTCTCTCTTTTAACTGCTAGCAGACGGTCATTCGTGGACTACCCTTCCTTGCACACAAATGTGCTTTTGACGGGGGACTCAACTGAATTCCAACTGGTTTTCTCTTTTATGATATTCTTCAACTGAATGTGCTACACCCCATGTTTCACTTGGTCGATATTCGAGGCATTGCAGTATATTTTCTTGATTGTTCGCAAGTTTACTGAACAGTTGTTGAAGAGTTATCAGCGACCTTGTAGATAGTTTCTTTCGAGGAAAAGTAAACGGTTACGTAATACGCTACTCACAGGGTTACTGGGATCAGGTAGGTGCAACCCCCTAGTATCCGACAAACCAATGTTCTACTTGAACCCGAATTGCACGGAATTCAGTTGAGAACACCATAAGCGAGAGATTCAGCTGATTTCAAGGTGGCTTTCCCATCGGAACCAAATTGGTATGTAGATGAGTGTGTATGTTGAAAAAAACGGTTCTGGTTTCAACCTATATGTGACACATCACCGTGAGTTACAAGAAGTAAACAACCGTAAAGTTGATCAAGACGCACAACAAATGTACAATGAGTATAGTCGGTCACTAACATCTTGAAACTTGCAGTACCCGATCGGATATCCAGTTCTGCGATCAGGTAACTTTGTTTCATCATTCTAATCTCTGACAATGACTTGAGTAATGATATATTTAGTTGTCCGATTCTAGCGCACAAATTAGATTCTCAGTTGCCAATCCGAATGGGCGAGTAGCTGAGGAGGCTAAGTCAACTTGGCAGTCAGATTTGCTGCATAAATTCTCACCCACACCGTGGTTTGCGATCAGTGTTCAGTGTTAAGGACTCTCCCTGGAACCCGCTAGCCAATCACAAGGTTAAGATGCAGTTGGATAGCGTTACTTAGACTGCATCGCACCCACAGTTTCTACGAAAGTAAAATACAGAGTCCATTACACTGA
>NW_008751665.1:1580303-1678886 GCF_000715545.1 Opisthorchis viverrini
TCATATTGAGGTGGAGGGGAATCTAATATGGTGTCTTTACAACAGGCTAACAAATAAATGCACAGATGTCACACTACAGCTGCTCTCAAGCACCCTTCGTGACCACGGATATCTCGAGGTGAAAGAAGCGTTGTCAACAGATAGTCATTTCCGTACGTATCTGCCTTGAAAATGGAGTAGTTGTACCACTCGTTCACGCTTATGTTCACGAGAATCTTTAAACGCTCATCTTACGCAACCACAGATTTTAGCAGCTGCCCCACTGTGAGACCGCAGTCAGAAACCGGCTGTCTCAACGGACCACTCTTACGCGTTTCTATGAGTTTGCTCGTGACGGGGAACCCTGTATCGGTGAGCACGTTTTTCAGACAAATGCCTGAGCATAGTTCATCATGGCTGGCGAAGGATCTCATTTAGTAGGGCACCAACCACATAAACATCCACGAGGTCGGCATAAAAACTGTCAGGATGTTGAAAACGATTTGCAAATGAGTGTATTTGTCGGAATCAGTCCAATTTGGGTTCAAGTAGAACATAAGCCTGACGGAAACTCGAGGACTGCGCCTACATGATGAGTCCCAAAAAGTGCGAAACCGGTCTAGGCTGTCGAAGAGACTCCAGCAGCCTTGTAAATAGTTTCCTTTAAGTTCAATCCCATGTTCTCACTCAGAGTTTATCCGGATCGATTGATGTCTGACCCACATAAAAATAGAAGTAATAGGGCCAAAGGTGTCAAGTTTTAAATTTCCTTTATCCATTTGAAAGTTTTTCGAACTCCACTTCATATCTATGAATGTTTCCGGTGCTGACTCGTACTTACTGCCAGTAGAATTGATTGCGTTCTTGTAAATCAAAATCCACCTGTAGATACTCGCCAAACAAGTCCATCTGTTATAGATTCTCGTTCGAGATCGATAGGAACTCTGTCGTTTCTGATGAAAACAATTTCTTCTCAAGTGACCATCAATTTAGTAACTCCACGTCGCGAAAACCACCAGAGCAAAGTACATTTTCCGGGAATGTGAAGGACGTTGTGCTAGTAAAAAAATGTTGTCTTATCACACATGCACTCAGTAACGGCGATTGTTTTTGTTTACGTACGCTGCCTAAAGGTCAACCCACCGCTGAAATAATAAATAGGCAGCCTATCGGGTTAGAACATGACTGGCCATCATGTGCGTAGAGAGCATGCGCGTTACAATAACACCACGATTTGGATACCACATTCGAATCAAGTTCGAGATGACCGTTTCAAAACTAATTGCGAGATGTATATCCGTAATGCACTACTCATATGGTGGCTGGAAATTCTTCGACAGCCCACGACCAGTTTCGCCCTTCTTGGGGCTGATCAGCAGGGCACAGTCCTCGGGTTTCCGTCAACCTTATGTTCTACTTGAAACCAAATTGCACGAATTAAGCGAATATACACTCATTTGCAAACGAATTTGGTTTTTGCGAGAGACTCCCTTGGAAGCCAGCTGAATTTCCCGTTTATGATGTTTCCAGGCAACTGAATGTGCGCACCAGGCCGCCTCGTGTTTCAGTCGCCACGATATTGCAAGATAGTTTTGGGAAGATGTCACCTGTTCGGTTTGAGACACCCCAGTTTGTTTAACTGCTCAGCAGACGGTCATTCGTGAACTACCCTTCCTTGCACACAAATGTGCTTTTGACGGGGGACTCAACTGAATTCCAACTGGTTCTCTCTTTTATGATATTCTTCAACTGAATGTGCTACACCCCATGTTTCACTTGGTCGATATTCGAGGCATTGCAGTATATTTTCTTGATTGTTCGCAAGTTTACTGAACAGTTGTTGAAGAGTTATCAGCGACCTTGTAGATAGTTTCTTTCGAGGAAAAGTAAACGGTTACGTAATACGCTACTCACAGGGTTACTGGGATCAGGTAGGTGCAACCCCCTAGTATCCGTCAAACCAATGTTCTACTTGAACCCGAATTGCACGGAATTCAGTTGAGAACACCATAAGCGAGAGATTCAGCTGATTTCAAGGTGGCTTTCCCATCGGAACCAAATTGGTATGTAGATGAGTGTGTATGTTGAAAAAAACGGTTCTGGTTTCAACCTATATGTGACACATCACCGTGAGTTACAAGAAGTAAACAACCGTAAAGTTGATCAAGACGCACAACAAATGTACAATGAGTATAGTCGGTCACTAACATCTTGAAACTTGCAGTACCCGATCGGATATCCAGTTCTGCGATCAGGTAACTTTGTTTCATCATTCTAATCTCTGACAATGACTTGAGTAATGATATATTTAGTTGTCCGATTCTAGCGCACAAATTAGATTCTCAGTTGCCAATCCGAATGGGCGAGTAGCTGAGGAGGCTAAGTCAACTTGGCAGTCAGATTTTCTGCGTACATTCTCACCCACATCGTGGTTTGCGATCAGCGTTCAGTGTCAAGGACTCTCCCTGGAACCCGCTAGCCTAATCACAAGGTTAAGATGCAGTTGGATAGAGTTAATTAGACTGCATGGCACCTACAGTTTCTACGAAAGTAAAATACATAGTCTGTTACATGAGTTACATTCGCCAACGCTGATTACAGACTACCCCAGTAAGATGACGTTGACAGGCTGGCCACAGCAATCACACAAGTTATGGTTAATAGCTATACAGTCTACGCCCCGGATGTTTAGCGCAATTCACACTGTTGGGTCCGCAACCCGGTAATCACCCACAACGAGCCTATGGTTAACAGGCTAACAAAAACCGTCATTTCGCGGATTCCACCAGAGCTTTGCCAGACAGTGGGTCCCTAGTCGCCCATCAAATTTCATCTTACTTTCGACAGACTGAATTTGTACGTATATGTGAAACCCGGAAGCCGGTGTCACAATCTGCACCGAAAGCCTCAGAGTTGTGTACACTCGACGTGGATACAGGAGGTTCCCCTAGAGAGATAACCACATCTGAAGAGTCCCCCACACAAAAGCCATATTGTCTCATCATTAAAGCACGGATTCTGCAACATCACAAGTGAAGCAAAACCCATCGGGTGTATGGAACAACCGCAAAGCCAGTCGGTGGATCAAAAAACCCAATTCACCGCATCATTAACGATAAGCGTAACTGGATGAAAATGGCAGAAGTTAAACTGCCGAGTGTTCATGCGAAACCGTGAAATTAGGTACCCCATGGAAACGAGCACTCGTATGAGGTGCGGAACAACAACAGCCTTATTTACTTCACGTAAAACACCATCGTGGCAGCCCATCATCGGTTTCACCCTCATTGAAGTTCATCGAACAGGCGTAGTCCATTTATCTAATTGTCGGGGGGTGAGATGTGGTTAGAGCGCGAATTTACTGACCCGAAGGTCCGCGGTTCGAATCCGACCTCCGCCACTCGACTTCCCATGTCTAGGCTTGGGCAACCTGGCAGTATCCCAGCCCTCATGCTCCCTTCGGGTGGCATGGCAGCTACGCACCGGAAGGGTGCTACAGCTGAACGGTTTTTTTTACCTAATTGTCCACTTGAAAACCAAATTTGCAAATGAATGCATTTCGTCACTTGCCTATAATTTTGTGCTCACGAAGCATATACGATTGCTGGAAACTCAGAGAACACATAGGGTTTTCGGCAACATCTGGAATATCGTAACCCATTAAAACACGAAGCAGCCTTCTGTAGCACATACACTTGACGAATATTATAAACGATCAATCCCGTTGAGTACGCCACTAGCAACGAAGTAATTTGTAAACAAATGTAGTCCGCTTGTTTCTGTCATCCATGGTGAGCTCTATCTGAACCGACCCTGTACAATCACCAGTCTCCGTCGCATACCTGCTTTCTGGTAAAAAAAAACTAGTCCAATGATTCTATGTAGTGAGTGGGTTACACAACTTGTTCCCCGCATCTTCTACTTAGTCCAGTCGGCGCGTGCTGTGCAAGGGACTTCCCATAAGAGTATTTCGGTGTTCCCTCTTCGGAACAAGAATCGCTCGACAGTAAGAGGGGAAAAATATTGACTGAGGTCGATTTGTAACGTTCTGTCTGTGATGACGAGCACAATATGTGTGTAGTAAATGTAGTCCAACTGAGATTTTCGCCTTGTGAATTCAATCCGCGTGGAAAAGCCGAGAGGTAGTGCGCAGTTGCTTCATCCCTTTTCGAGGCAGCATGCATCACACGAAGATTTGGGGAGCTTCGAACCCGCAACTTTCCGGTTGGTAGTTCAGCTCTAAAACTATTCAATCGCGAACCACTGTTTAGCAGTACGAACGAATAACGCACACCCAGACAGGATTTAGCACCATTCATCCTCAGTCACGGGATTCACACCACGTGATCACGTGTTGACTATGAGACTTCTTAACTAGAAGGTTCACTCGATTTGTGAGCCCTTCTCCCTTCTGACCCATTTACATATTCCCTGTTCAAGCATTTCAAATAACTCTCCCATGGTTAGATTATTCAGTGAAGGTGCTCAGATCACTCACGCGTTCGTCCTATCCGTAGACAGAAGGCGACATTTCTGTGTAAATAGTTGGTATGTAGGTTGCAAAGACTACTAGGGTGGGCAAAATTTTTCTTGTTCCATCGAATGAGGGGATGCTTTGTGTGATTGGCTTCTTGAGCTTCTCCTTACCGGGAGCCCGAAATGGTTCGGTGGTTTAAGTGCGCATTTACTGACCGGCATGTTCGTGGTTCGAACCCAACCCCGGACAGCTTGACTGCCCCAGTCTAGGGTTGGGAAACTTGATAGTGGCTTAATCCTCGTGCTTCCTTCGGGTGGTATGAAGGAGAGACAAAGACAAAAGGACGCCAAAACGTCACTAATAGTGTGACGGTGATACTACTGATGGGGAGGCACGCGAGTAGTATGTGTTGTTCGTGGAATTTCGCTTTGCATCTTTTGAAAAGGGGAGATCTGTTGCGGACTTCGTGGAGTCACTTTGTAACATTTTTTGGATTTGAGCGAGGAATGATTGGAGTCAATGAATCTCTATGAAGGTTCAAGAAGACGCGTTCGGGAGAAGATGGGTGTCCACTTTTTATAAATAAGATGCAAATTAGGGTTTTGCTTCCCTATTCAATGGTCTATAACCGGTCAGTTGACATTTCCTAATAAATAACTCCGCAGCAAATGCATTCTTCCTTTGCCTGACACTTCGCGATTACCAGCTCCAATACATTGCCAGTATGTACCTGCATTATGAAGGAAAGCCACGTTGGTGATGATTGCTTGCCGACTTTGACAAACACCTCTTCTGAGAGTAATAAATATCACCAGAAAATTATCTGGATGGTGATTGCAGGCTTCCGCCGAACTTTCTGGAACAACGGGAACAGGTTCGCTGATTTGTTGACCACAAAACGCACTGGCAACAACTGAATTAAAGGCATTTTCAAGTTAAAACGACCGTTACTGTACAATGTGGTAGGAATACGTTGCCTCCGATGGGACAGTTGAACTGCTTCGTCGTTTCAACCTCACTTTTGAAGGTATGAACGGAAATCCTCATATGATTTTCAATTTTAGGCGATGTAGGCGAACTGACTTCTTCGCTAGTTATGTAATGTATGCTAGTCACCTTTGATTTCCCCATTCCAAGCAGAGTCCCTCTTGCAAATGAACCACTTTGCGCCCGTCCGTCTGTGGGAGACGTACCAGCCCCTTCAGAAGGGGTCAGAGGACTTTAGCAATTTTTCGAAATGACGAATTTTCAGCAAAGTTATGAGTAGTGCATATCTAGAATATCGTAGCGACTGAAACATGAAGCGGCGTGGTGCAGAACATTCAGTTACTTGGGAACATCACAAACGATAGATTCAGCGGGGTTCCACGTGAGTCACTCGAAAAACCAAATCAGTTTGCAAATGAGTGTATTTCGCCAAAATTTTCACTAGTTTTCAGTAGTGTGTGACGTCCAAAGGTCAAATCAATTTCACGCATCGACTGTGCATTTCATCGTGATGCAGGATGACGAGGAAAAAGTTAATCTTCCCATTGTGCCTGAATAAAAGCCTACGACAATTACTTAATATGGCAGTAATAGTTAACCAAAAGATGTAGTCTTTCCTTACGGCCAATGACGATCCCTCATCAATGCTGTTGCTTTCTGTGTAGCTTCCTCACCCACTGCCAAATCAGACAAGCAAAACAAAGTAACACCGGTGAACCGATTTGACCAGTGCCTCCAACGCGTGGCTGTCATTCTCCCTTACTCTCTTTGCCCTCGGTGAACGAAACTGAAGCATAACTGCAACCATTGTACTTTTGGGCACCGTTTGTAGCTAAATAATCGGACCAAACTGGACTACTCTAGCTCAGATAGTTTTCTACAGATTATGGCAAATCTAAAGACGACAGGTCAGTCTGCTCAGAAGTGGAAACTGACAGATAAGGAGAAGGTGATCTTAGGACCATGGGAAGATTCACAAACGGTCTACTTCGATCGATGAAACTCCGCGAATTAATCGGGCATTTAGGTCCCCGGTGTATGGTGTCCGCTGGGTGAAAATCGTGTCAAACGGGATTACGTTAAAAGGACATAATCGTCGATTTAAGGTTCATTCAACTGTCATATGAAAATTCATTGGAACACGGAACCCTCTGAGAAGAAATCAATTTGGTCAGGTCCCACGGGCACATACAAGGAGAGACTCCCACCGGAGACCCTTCTATATTGACTGACCCATCTTATAGCGCTTGAGGTGATTTGACCTTGTTACTAACATGCAAACTGAAAGTCAGTGGATTCCCAATACAATCGTCCCAAACTGCACTTTACGCGTTACTGAATCGGTTGTGCTTTGTTCTTGGTCGGCCAAAAACATGCATGATGAGTGGTAATCCCTGTCTAGGCGGTTTGAAAAAGTGCAATCAATCATCGAGTCTGGAACAAGCGTTCCTCCCGTCGCGGCCTCTTTTGACAAAAGTAAGGCTCATAACGCAAATTCCACATCTCTTTGGAAATTTCCGACGAAAGTGTAAATAAAGCGCTCAGCTGTAACACCATTCTGGTGCCTAGCTGCCATGCCAACCGAAGGAAGCATGAGGGCTAGGATACTGCCAGGTCGCCCAAGCCTAGACAGGGGAAGTCGAGAGGCAGATGTCGGGTTCGAACCACGGACCTTCGGGTCAGCAAATTCGCGCTCCAACCACTTGGGCCATCTCACCCGGGACGAGGTAACAAATGGTCGATCAGAGAACAAACAATCTAACTTGTTGTGAGACAATCTAGACAAATGACGAATTTTCCCTACTTAGAAATGAGTGATAAGCGAAAAACGTTAGGCTACCGATAGAGGCGAGTGTGTTGGACCGGGACAAATCTAAGCAGAAAAGAATGTGAGAACGAAAATAAATCGGATCGAGATACGGCAATTTGACTGCGAACGCAAAAAGCGTTGTCTAAGACAAAGACGATTCTTTTGGTCAGAGTTCTCAGCAACCTTATGAGTAGTGTATTACGCCTATACTAAGTATTGTGATACTGGCCCAGGATACAAACTAGGACATGAGGCGGCCTGGTGCAGCGTATTGAGTTGAAGAGAGAGAGAGATCCTCATGAACGAGGGATTCAACTGAGATTCAGTTGTCTCTCCCGTGAAAATCAAATCGGTATGCAGATCAGTGATTTCACTAAGCCTGTCCCACAGTTGTATAAGACTCGAAAGTAAACAAACAAATGGGAGTGCGGAACACGCGTAGTAACGTGGAAAGAATTGGAGCAAAGTGTGTGAGACGGAAAGCATTATTGGAGCGCATGCAGCTTTTGAAATTGTGACAACTAGCTTATTGTTTTACAATGTGTATTAGCGTGGAACTCAGAGCACCATAAAAACCCAACCATTGTTACCAGTTCCGATCAGTTGAAAGAACAAATTCCAGGTGGATATGTCCAACTCCGAGAGAAACCAGAATATCACACGATAAGTTCTACCAAAACAAGGCGCCTCTTCTTACGTGAACATTTTCCAGCAAGATATTTGGTGTTCACAGAAAGCTGAATGTTCCAACGTAGCATGGTGAATCGTATTTTACCCGAACTACCTAGCAGATCTGGTCCTACGAAAGAATCATCAAACTATACGAAAATAATAGGATTTCAATAAGTACACTGGCTCAGATACTATTCAAAATGTGTTTCCCCATCTGCCCTGAGGCCTTCCTAACCCACGTTGTCTCCGATGGAAACAGTCAGTTCACTGATATCCAACCAAGAGGAAGCGAACGATTTACACGTACACTCCACGACTTGGCTATTTTAGGCAAAGGGTTTTTGTAATGAACCATATGTGCCTTATACGCATTTTCCACATGTTTCTGTAGTTAATACTTGCTAGTTTGCAGGAACCAAACCGATTTGAGGCTGTAAGTTTCGCTCCATACGGTAAACAACTATGAATAACGTGTGCGCGGAGCATCAACTATGATGTTTAGATGTTTAGACTAGCGAGCTGTCGGCCGAATTATCTGCTAACCACACAATCTGTTTATCGGAGATTGCATCTAGATGAGACTATGGTGTTTTTGTCTGGTCAAACACCGTCCAGGGGCTGAGGTGAGGATATGAGTTTATCCCCATGACAGTGTGCTTTTTGGTTGACTAATGGAATTACATGTTGATAGTTGTCTCAAGGTTGATGATGCCCTGGACGGGTACTGGTCGATGTAGATTGTGCCGGACAGTGAAAAAAATATGTCAATACAAATTTCGGATCAAGATTTTCGATTATTTGGAAATTTTTACATCAGTCAGTTCGTCGTACAGGTAACAAACGCGCTCAGTCTACTTCATATGCCATCTTTACAGGGGAACAGTGTCGCCGAGTTCTGCATTTTTTACCAAGGGGTTCATTCAGACAGCCTCTTCAGCGTTGTCGGCACACCACACTACGCTGTCAGTCCACCCAGTTGTGCAAGTACGGACCAGCGCCCGCGAAACGCGTACATGGCAAGCAAACACGAGTAGGCACAATCACAAACCCATAGTTGACAAAGAATGTCTTTGTAGTAGAAATCTCTGTTCCCATAAATTACGACCTGTCCACCCGTGTTCGCCAGCAGCCCAAAAAATGCGACAACATGGACCCCAACAAAACAGATTGTGTCAACCGAATAAACACATTAGGTTTGGCAACAAACTTGGTAGTGTGTGTGTGCGCGCGCGCTTTGCGAAAGCATTGCTGCAACAATCCGACTCGTATTCAGGGGTTCCGATTCCAACTAGGGTTGTAATCACTATGTTCCGTCACACATTTTGCTGTGTCACCCAAAACAAATCGAGTTATTGTTGGTACAACAGCTGTTCCACTGATGTGGACAATTCACCTTTAATGATACAAGTTAGGATGGTGTACGCTGCTTAACAAGCACTATCCGTGTCGACGAGGCGTAATTCAAAATTCACATACGAGTATCTGTTGAACGCCGACAGTTTCGGACCTGGTCGTGACCACCAGACATAGTACAGTCGCGATACGTAGATTTTTCGTGGGATACTACTCATGAGGTCGCTGAAACCCTTTGGACAGGAAACGATTGGTTTCGCCTTTCAACTGCGGGCTCATCAGGTAGTGCAGTTCCCGGGTTTTCGTCAACCTGGTGTTCTGCTTGAAACAAAATTGCACGTAGTTCAAGACAATGCAGTACGATGTAGTGGGCTGTCGGGGAGCTTTCACAAACTTCATTGGTAGTGTGTTACGTCTAGACAATGCAATGCGACATCCTGAATATCGGACTAATCGAATCATGAAGCGGCCTTGTGCAGCACATTCAGTTAGAGAGAAACGATCTGGCCAGGATTCAGCTGAGTCTCCCGCTAATATCAGTTTAGTATGCAATCAGAGACTGTTTGTATGAATTTTACACGACGAAGTAACATGCGTAGCTGACGAGGAGGAATGACTAAAGGAGACATGATACACCTGATAAACAAAAGCCATCCGAAGGGCGGATATGTAGTTTTGTGTGAGTATGTGTAAGTAGTAAGGAGAAGCTCAGTCCGTTCACTGCTAAAGGTGCCAGGCTGTCATGCCAAAACAGACCCTTTACGTGTTGTGCGTCACATGCTATTCAGCTGAGCGGAATGAAATATGAAGCTTGTTCACACAAGGTCAGTCTTCATGATTGCATTGCGTCGCAGCAGAGTGGAAACTAGTCAACAAGTTCATCACAAGCCAAAACTGAGCACCGTTCACGTGTTTCTCACATTATAGTGTGTTTATCCCTACATACCGACCGACGTGTATTCCGTTCCACACTTTACAGAATACTAGTGAAAGAAAGAAAACCTTCGCTGCAGAGTTATTTACTAGGAAATGCCAACTAAACAGTTAGAGGCTATTGGACAGAGGAGCAAAACTCTCATATGCATCTTGTTTACAAAACTGAATATACACCTTCTCCTTGAACGCGTCTTCCTGAACTTTCCTGGATATTCACTGACTATTACTCAAATACAAGCAAATGCTACAAAGCGACTCCAAAAATTCCGTAATAGGTCTCACTTTTCAAGAGACGCAAAGCGGATTTACGAGAAAGCGTACTACACCCATCAGTAGTACCACCGTTACACCTTGACCATGATTTTTTCAAAAGATCCTGTCAGGTCACACGATATCCACGTCGCAATTTGCAGTATCCTGGAGGAGGCACGGTGGACAATTCCCCCTCTTGGCAGACGATGACTCGACATTCGTAACACAGCCGAGAATTTTTCACGACTGAAGTATTTGCCGAACGACAAAAAGACCGTTTTCTGATTACCTTATGAGGAATTCGTCGACACTAGTCAGTCTTGGGTATAGAAAAAACCCTGAATATGTCCCAGATCACCCGCCCACCTTATCTCGCAGCCACACAATAAAGCGATCTGGTACATGTGACCTTTGGGACAGTAGTCTGCCACAAGTGGGGTTAGTTGGCAGATGTGATTTGGGTACTCAAAATTCGTGGGCTGACTTCGTCAGACATTTCCATCACAGGTAATGCAACTTGCCAAAACCCTTCAGTGGTTTTCCTTGAACTCCGAGGGAAATGGTCGAAGATTGCACGATCTGAAGCATGGTTTTCAAGGCTGATGCTGTAAGATGGCATGACGGTAGTCAGTCTATTCAATATAGCGCTTGTCCTTCGCCTTTATCTTCACAGGTTTGGACAAGGTCACCCGCGTATTCCAGGTTCCCAATTCAGCGTTCAGTGTAGGCTAGAAAATCAATGGTAGCATGCATGTTTTGTTCACTCAATCCGGCCAAGTATACACCCGTCGGTGAGCCAGGAACCCCGTGCCACGAGGATCAAATGAATCACACCGGGCTTGGAACAAGACTGTCCGCACGGGAGTGCAATGAATACTATCCCCATTTCACCTCAAGGATGAAAAAGATCTACTAGGCTAGATTGTAGTTGGTTTTAGCAAAAATCTGTTACTCGGGTGATTTCAAGGAATGCGAGTCCCGTTAGGCGGCCAAATGGGCAGAATATCAGGTGTTCATTGTCTGAAAGGTCGGTTATGGTTGTTGAATAAATTGGTGAGTAGAATAGCCGCTGATTTGCACCGATGATATTCGCATTCCTAGACTACAGTGGGTGGCAGACTAGCACGTGACGATAAACACCAAGAATGGTGGAAAATTCACTATTTTATTTGCACTGGGGCTATTTTTTGCAAGAACCAAAATGACAAACCGATTACGTAGATATTACTTGCGAAACATAGTCTCCCTGTCCGATAAGCGCTACTGATAGCTTCTCAATTTAATTATTTAGACCGTAATTGAGCTGGAAATTCTAGGCCCGGGCTGAAAATAAGTTTTTTCCAGTGTACACGGATTAGGAAATCAATTGAGCTGAATTGCAAATGTGAAAGCGGAACTTGACTGTAAGTCTTAGGAGAAAATATCAGAAATTAGGCGTACTCGTCTTCTCTGTGTTTGCCACATGTGTTGTGCTTATTTGTCTTGCGATGTGTTATTGATACAACCCGACGCGACTGAATCATACTCAGAGCTCAAGATCCATCTTTCATCAAGATGGATCCCACCACTACTCTTGCTCAAGCAGAGCAATACAGTGAAAGTATGTCAATATAAACAGCTCTCTGGAAATTGATTCTAGAATGGCTTTCGTCGCTTTTATTTTGGAACACCACTTACCAGAGTACGTACTACTCACAACCACGTCAGTAGTTCGTCGAGTTTCAAGTAAACAATTCCATGGTTTAGCGCATAGACCAAATGACAAAACGACCCCAATTTTCCTCTGTTGAAATAAGACGTGTCTTTCCAATCCAAAGGAACTCTTTTAGGTCACTGTTTCGCCTAAGAGATGAAAGCTCTCAAAGTTTCAGAAATGATTGTATCCAAAATTATCTCGGGTATGAGAGTTTCATGAAAATGTTGAATGACATCAGACTATGATCGATTTATGAATTCCATTTAGTACACTTCGCTCTTCCGCACTCCAGACAAACGCTTTGCCATGATGACACATATTAGATTTAAGTTGCGACACAAGATTAGCTGTTCTTTGGTGAAAACATCCCAATCACTTCCGCGACTGTGACGGCGCTCGCCTTGCCGCCGGTCTTACTTGTTCAAGCACCCATTCATTTATGGCATCGCGCAATAAATCGAGCGAACTGTTCTGTACTTTAACCTTGCCACATACCACGCTAATTCGGTCAAGGTCAGTGACAAGGTCAACTACGATAACAACAAACAATTGCGTTCGTTCTGAAGTCATGCGCTGTTGTCACCGCACGTTCTCTGCTCTACAAAAGAACGAAAACAATCACGAAGCTCACAGTTGCAGGCGGTGTGACTCGGTGGTCAGTAGGCTTAATAACGCCCTAGCAACCAAGCCTCCAGATGAAAGTTAAGTAGTGTGGACCGCATATCACAGGAAGAAGAATGGCGACCGACCAGATCGATATCTCATCTATAGGGAGATATTACCATGAAAATGTCTTTCATGAGACCCCCCCCCCCCCCCATCAAGTTTCCAAGCCACATAACTGACCCGCTTGGGATTGTAACCGACTGCTTCCCACGACTAAACGGGAGCCTCTTAACGGAGGACGTAGTGGTTTGAAATGGAACTACGAGTAATCACATTAAGGAACACTATCACAGACTCAATGCTCTATGGAACAGGAGCTTGACGGATCGGTTGAGTTGCAGAATAATGCGTGGCTGACGGCGACGTGAACTGCATTGAAAACGTGGTTGGTTCATGCCAGAAACCACATTTAACCAAACTAGGGGTCGCGCTGGAAGCTTTCAATGGTCTTTTACCGTTTACTCTACAGACACCGTCTTCAAGACAATACCAAACCAATGCGAGTACGAAAACCAGCACCTCAGGTTTTTTGTCAAACGTCCTTTAACTACGATTCACTTTGGTTGTACCATGAAAACGTTCTGGACCAATAAGGCTCAACTTCGGCTTGAGTGTGTGTGGCTGAAAACTTCTGTGGAGAAAGCGAATTTCGCCTATCCCAAGTGCGTTTGTCTTGGAGATAAAAACGCAATCACAGGGCGACGGTTTTGAACAGCTAAGATTTTGCGCTAACATTAGCGAAAAGTGCTTCCAACAAAGGGTAAGACAACAACTATCGATCAACCCTTAGAAAATGGTCATAAGTTCCTGTCCCTCCAGTTGCTCCTAGTTGTAGAAATCCTATAAATATGTCTTTCTGGTACACACAATGCTGTTCAAGCTGTGCTCTGAAAATCTTGGTCGCCACACAACATATAGCTTAGCATCGCAACTAGTCAGCCGAACAAACAACCAACTCCGTGAAACGAATACTGAGCTTTCAACTCCAAAGCGGACTGATTTATCTACGTTTCCTACCCTTGAGTCTGAGCGTATCAAGGTTTAGATAGTGGGCGAGGGGGGAGCGATGTTTACATTGTGTGTTTACCAAGCCAACCTAATCGTCGGACAAATCCGGGTCAAGCCGTGTACAAAGAAAACAAAGGATGGTACCGAATGACTTGCCGTCCTCAACTCACGTACCTCGAAAAAAGCTTCTTTCTGGAACGGAATGCCACACACAGCTACTGTGACTCGTCTAAGCATTAGATTATTGTATTATTCAGGGTAAATAAGACGACAAGTAGGGAAGAACATGTTCTCTTTTCAGCAAGACGATGGTGTCGCTAGAAGACGGCTGACTGTGCGCCGGCTTGTTTCGTGTGTGTGTGTGTGCGTGTGTGTGTGTGTGTGTGTGTGTGTGTGAATGGATG
Organism: Opisthorchis viverrini; assembly: GCF_000715545.1. Taxonomy (NCBI): domain Eukaryota; kingdom Metazoa; phylum Platyhelminthes; class Trematoda; order Opisthorchiida; family Opisthorchiidae; genus Opisthorchis; species Opisthorchis viverrini. Next base: position 1,594,544 of record NW_008751665.1, read on the forward strand.
AATGGGTGTGAACTTTTAGAGAGGGAATTAGGCCATACACATTTCCTGTGTGGTTAGAAGTGCCCGCTTACAGAATGGTGACGATTCTTCCACCCGGGGCTAAAGCACCTCACTCCACAACCTTTGAGGGATATGGGAAGATGGTGCAAAATCCACCAACAGCCTCCATTACTGCTTTCGTCCCGTTGACGGCTCCACAGATGGGCGCATTCTCCGGTTTTTTCAGTGTCTCTTCAATCTAGCTCATATTGTGCATGGGCCATTTTCCGTGTGTAAAGTACGGTTCATGTGGGAGGGTATGGTATTGACCACATCAAACCGTTAATTCCACAAGAGACATGGATCATCTCACAGGAGCGCGATATCAAATTGCATATGCTCATGGTTTTCGCAACCCAGAAAGAGCATTATTTCCTTTTTGAAAGAAAATTTTGATATTTTGTCGAAGTCTCTATTGCACCACATTTCTCCCTGACGCCGAAACCATTGAGTTTACGGCCTTGAGTTACTTTCACAGTTCGACACACTGCTGATCAGCAGCTCGTGACCGAGGTTCGCGGCTTTAAAACGCGCTGGGTTTCCTTGAGATGCACAGTGCTGGTGATTCCCAACACGAATGAAATAGCTGTACAACGCTTTCCGGCTTTTTAGCATAGACTGGCTTCACTTACAGGATGAAATCTCCACAAAAAATTCCAAATCTCCCCACACTACCAACAATCTGTAAGTAGCTTGGTAGAAGAATAAAATTCACCCGACGAGGGAAATCCTTGTTCGAGGAGCCAGTCGACACATATAGCCGCGTGATGCGGATCCCGTGATTGAAGCGGCGCGATATCCTGTCTAAATGCGAGTTAATCACGCTACTGATCAGCCGCTCCTGGCCGAACGGTTAGGTGTTCGAACCACTAGCCAGCAGGTTGCGGGTTCGAGACTCTCCGGAGTTTCGCGAGAGGCACACTGCTGATGATTCCCAATAGGGGGTGAAACAGCTGTTGAGTGTTCTCGGCTTGGCTTTACCGGCAGGACGAAGTTCAAAGTAACATTTTTCAGACTTGGAGACATCACATCTACGCTACTTAGTTCCTTGTTGGTCTGTGACCACAAAAGGTTCTTTATTCAATGTGCAGAGAAAATCTTCTACAGCTCGTGGTTGTTTGGTTGGGCTGCATTCAGCTATTGCTGTGGAGGCACTAGTAAGATCGGAAGCAAAACAAAAGCAACAATAACTGAGTTCTATTCAATTTAGATCTGAAAAAGTTCATACCTAATTTATGTATGGTGTTCAGCTGATTTGTTAATGAAGAAATATGAGGGAATCAAGTAGTAAACATAGTTCCTACGGTTCCTCTACTTTTTTATATACTGGTTAGAGTGCGGATTTACCGACCGGAAGGTCTGTGGTTCGAACCCAACTTTTGCCTTTGGACTTCCCCTGTCTAGGCTTGGGCAACCTGCCTCGTGTTTTTTTTTCGGGTAGCATGGTAAGCTAGGCACCGAGGAGTGTTACGGCTGAACGATATTGGCCAAACGCCGGGTAACACCAAATAACCAGTACGCAATAATCGTTCACCGTTTCCGCTACCGCCTTGACTTCTAACCGCTGGCTGTGTAGACTAGCTCTGCAGTTTTCGGAAAATCCAGGCTAGTACACATACTACTCATAAAAGACAAGTGAAATGTAGTAAAAACACAGGTAGAAGTGTGTTATGTTTGGTTTGACTTGTGTGGTCACGTCATGTGCTACCTTGTAACCGTTTCCCAAATTCGCATTTCAGTTTCAATGGGTTAGGCGCCGCTAATACGGAAAGAAAAAGGCCAGTGGTTCTTGATCCCGCTTTGCCCAACAATGTTTTACCGTGCATCTGTCGACCTGTTTCACTCTCCTTCGGCGTTTCATAAGCCCAATGCTTTCAGAAACAAATAGCGAAAACGACCCGTTAAGAACGATTCGACACCAAATCCAGAACAGTAAGGTGAAAGGACCGACCTGAACTCGAAAATTCAACAAGGACGTTAACGGCCAAGCTAATCTGAATGGAAAAGAGTACTGTTCACCCTTGGCGTCTCACCCCTACCAGCCCAACGGTACTCCGAATTCTGGACACTCGGTTGCTTGATTGTTTCGGCGACACGGTGTATGCACTGTACCAAATGGGGTTGCGACAGTCCCACCTGGATTAGCACGAGTGTATGCGAAACGGAACGGAAGGGGGAGCGATTGTCCGAAACGAGCACTAATCGCCCAACCCATTTAGTCACACGTGCGACAAAATCGGTGTACCTTTATGGGATTACCGAATGTGTGCTGATTTCAACTTCGGTTGGGTTGCTGAACAGGTTAGGCTCGGCTACATACAAAGTGTTATCAACTGTTTTGAAGCAAATTAATAATTGGACAGTGTTCAAAAGCCTTCTTAGAACAGTTTATTTCTCGCGACTGTCGCACACAGGTGAATCGGCCTCATCAGGCAAAAATTCGAACTGCAAGTAGGGTTGTTGAAGAGACGTTCTAGAAAATTGGCGTCTTGAAGAAAGAAGCACCCCCATAATTTGAGACATCATCTTTCAAGAACTCGCAACGATCCGCACAAGTAGTGTGTCACTTTGGTTTTGACTACCATGTGAGCTTCCAACGTATAATAGCTGTTGCCAAATCTGTTGCATTTCTGAAGCCGTCGGGAATTCGCCAGTCCGGCGACCGGATGTTGGACGCTAAATCATTGACTTATGGTTTCGGAAAAGTTTGGGGGACGAAATTCCCGAGGAAAGATGATTTCCTCATCATTTCCAAGCGACTGAATAACATGGACTGATCAAGGAGGCCAGCACGAGGAAAAAACTATGCCTAAAGTCAGCATTATTGCAGACTGCTGCTAACTGCTGGTTGTTCCATGCGAATCAGCAGAAATGTAGTTTACCGTATAACTTTTCTATAACTACTGATATTCCTTGGTAATATGCATCGCGCGGACTTTTGTCGGAAGAAGTTTCTTGTGTGTGTTCCTCAGCAGCACAGGCCAACCCAATAACCAAAGAGAGAGGGTCAACAAAAATCAGAAAAACAAACCATTGTTACCCGCCAGTTGACCTTCAGTGTCTATACACAAATTCAGTCAGAACGAACAGGCAGAAACACGCCGACGGAGATTAGTGTCATCTAAGAGGAAGCCTTTTGGCGACCAGGTGGCCGAAAGTAAATCACCGAAGCTCCGGAAGGCATCAGTGCGACTTACTCAACAGCAAATTCACGGAAACACGTTCCGAGTATACAACTTGAAGGACAACTTGTCACCAGCAGCCCGTCCGGGGCGTCATACACTGGCCGTACAACAAGACGCTGGTCTTACGGAATCCGTGATCATCGTCATCATCATCATCATCATCGACAGAATGACCGATGCTTCTGATCGGTACTCGGCGAATCAAGACTGCTCGCCGTTACTGTTACGGCAACGAAGAATCGCTGTTGAACATTGATGTTTTGCTGTCGATGATGATGACGATTCCGTTACCGTCCACTTGCACAGACTCAACCTCCGTGTGCGAAAGCAATGCGAGTGGACACTGAATCTTAGCAAGTTGGACACGATGGCGAACCAGCACAGGGTCCCAACAATGTTATGACTGTCTTTTGCCATTTGTGTAGTCAACTTACACTAATTACTGTGAAACAGTGAATTTTCTATGTTTCTTTTAATTGCTGCGTCCATGTGCCGTTCTGTGCCTGAACACCAGGCACAGAAAACTATTCTCGGTTTCGTAATCCACATGACATCTCCGGGTGTATTCTAGCGTTCCAAGCTATAAAAATATTTTCAAGCTTTAAATATATGGAGCTTGCGATTGGCAACAAACATGTGAGGTAAATTCACCAGCTGCTGGGATCTTTCGATAAATATTAGTATTGGACACGAATCATGGACCACCCGTCGATAATGAGTCCAGAATTCTTCCTGATAAGCTCCAAGAAGGGCGAAACCGCTCGTGGGCTGTCGGAGAGCTTTCAGCAACCGTATGAGTAGTACATTACGGATATACGTGTATCGCGGTCTCTTGAATATCGTAGCGACTGAAACATGAGGCAGCCTGGTGCAGCACATTCAGTGGCCTGGAAACATCACAAACGAGAGGTTCAGCTGGGTTCCAGGTGAGTCTCTCGCTAATAACCAAATTTGTCGGTAAATGAGTGTATCTCGCTAATCTTGTGAGTCAGCTATAAAGTCCAGTGTGGTCGTACTGACGGGATTCCCACCTTCTTGACTACTCGTCTTTGTTTCTTTCTTCTCCCCAAAGGGAAGACATCAATAGTTTGATCTTCCATGAAGGATGACCTTCATTGGGATGGTTAACGAGAAATCCTGTCTTGAACTCTACAGAGAAAGAGATCCCTGTTGAATGTTGTTCCAAGGCACCAGGTCAAGTAAGTGTTGTACTGTTGACTTTCAGCGGGAAGAATATCATCATTAGCCATTATAAACCGCGTGCTAGATGCTTCCGTGTGCAAACCAACCACCACCAGTTGGTCAACAAACAAAAACAACAAAAACGTACACCCCAAAGTTTTGCAAAAACTGCGTGTCACTTGCTACTTGATTTCGCCGGACAACAAATAAACAGTACTTTTCCGTACATGTTTGCTAAGTGCTCTGGCAAGCCAATGGCGACAAAGTTGTCAAGCTTTAATACTGTTTACTTTTGTTACCCCCCAATGCTGTTTGGAAAATGCTGTTAACCTGGGGCGAACATCACAACCAAACAGAACAATTGAGGCACAACCGGAGTTTTGTCACAGCTTAATGTGGGCAGGAAAAAAGGGACAACAACATGGCGTATCCCATAGTTGTCACCCACACAAAAAACAGTTAGTTAGTTTACGTATTTTTGTCAATTTGGTTTCCTGATCAATTCGTCCGGGTAGGATTTATTTGCACGCGCACTAATCGATTGTTTTCCCCAAACCAGAACTGATATTATGGTGCCCGGATCACCTCCTCTTGACACATGTCAAACAAGACCTAGAAATGGTCATATCCGGTGATCCCGCAGTGATTGGTAGATCGATTTTCTGGCTGTCATACTGTGTGTGACAGGTCAATGAAACATGGGATATACGTGGTAGTTGCAGGGAAAACAAGAAAATACCGGATGAAATGCCGTCTCTCCCCTCTGGAGCTCGATGCTACTGCCTGTGGCACAGCGTTGCATAAGTAGTTTATGTGCGAGCTCAGGGAAATATGATCAACCATGTTCAACTTTGTTGTTAGAATAAAGCTTAAGATAGCTTAGTGGTTAAGGCGAGAAATAACTGCGAGGGAGGCCCCTGGTTCAAACCCAATATCAGCATCTCGACTGTTCCTGTCTAGGACTGCGCAGCCTGGCAGTTTGTCAGCCCTCGTGGTTCTTAACGTGGCAACTACACACAGAAAGGGTGGCAGAGCCAAACGATCGGTTTTACTACCCTGAATCATGTTATCGCAACGACAGTAGAAACTGATCTACGTGACAATTGTCATACCGCTCCACCTACACCGAACTAGACATCGGAAGTGATAACCAACTCCTAATGCAGCTATATTCTTTGAATGCGATGACACACAAAAACATTCGAGTGAGTAGCTTGCGTCTACCGATCGGTTTGCACACCTTTCCAATCAGTCAGTCATGATTGCATACGTGAACACTGGAAAGAAATACGTCAGCATACAGTATATGCATTGGTCGGGTTTTATCCAATGTTCTGCTGTACAACCTTCTACACGCCTATCGCTCGGATTTATCTCTTACGTTTGTGGTCACACCCTTTAAGAACAAGCGATAATAATAGTTGTCCAGCTGTAACGCCCTTTCGATGCCTGGCTGCTATGCCACCCCAATGAAGCATGGGGGCTGAGGTACTGCCAGGTTCTCTAGGCCTAGACACGAGCAGTCGAGACCCTGAAGTTGGGTTCGAACCTCGGATCTTCCGGCTGGTAAACTCGAACCTTAAACACTGAGCTATCTCGAGCTCAAAGTTGATGGTGAGATAGTTCTCCCATCTCAAACTTGGGCCACTGTTAGTGGACGGTACTGGTTGGCATCAGTGTGCTCATGATGGAATGGTGAGGACCAAAGAAAGGATGGTTTCGGGAAATATACTCATTTGCAACTCAATTTGGTTTTTCACGAGAGACTCGACTGAATCTCTCGTTCATGATACTGTTCAACTGAATTTGCTGCACAGAGTTTTCCGCAACCTTATGAGTAGTATATTAAGTCAATGCAATGTATCGCGATATCTCGAATATCGTACTGACTGTGCAGCACATTCAGTCGAAGGATGTCATTAATGAGAGACCCACTTGAGTCACTCGTGAAAACCAAATTGATTTGCAAATGAGTGTATTTGTCGATATCAGTCCAATTTGGGTTCAAGTAGAACATAAGGTTAATGGAAACTCGGGGACTGTGCCTACCTGATGAGCCCCAAGCGGAAGGGTGAAACCGGTCGTGGGCTGTCGAAGAGTTTTCAGCAACATTGTGAGTAGTTTCCTTTATAAAAAGAATGGTTTGCTTTCTCAATTTTCTGTTGACAGACAGCTCATATCGAGCTAGTACTGATAAAGTACAACAAAGTCAACCAGATATTACGGTCTTATCGTTCTTCTGATTAGTTCTGGAAGCAGGAGAAAATCGCCCAGAACACAGGAATTCCTAATCGAACTTCCTAGCGCTTATGCGCTGAGTCTTGTTAAATCAAGATGGATAAGCTCCGTAAACACACTGGGTGATTTAAAAGGCATAAGGCAATTGAATGACCTTGATTGACTGATTGACTTCACGCCAAAGGACGAAGGATTTTGCAATATCCGCGAGTCTTCACTTTATCCTTCATTGCTGAACGACAGTTGTGGCGTGGCACGGTTGATGGCAATGACTGAAAAAAATTCGAAGCTATCTAGCAAGAGTATGCTGAAAACACTCAAGTAATTAGAGTTTAGTTAATTGCGCATCAGATTAAAAGGAAAGTGCTATCCTTCCGGTCAACTGTTGAAGATCATTCTTCTTCTGTTTAGTACGTGACAAGCTGAAAGTTGGAGTTGTGATAGCGCTTATTCCGAAGGTCTATCCGTACATGGCTACTGACCGGAGAAAGTTTAATTCAGTTTAATAGTCAAAGAAAATGGTGTTATTTCCAGTGGGCAACATTTTTGGTGTCTACATGGCAAAACGAAAGGAACAGAACCGGCACACTTGTAGAAAAAAAACTAACCTTTATCGAATCGTAGCAGCACACTACACGACCATCTTGGACATCCACATGCGTTGGAGGATGCGCAAACTTACACTCATTCTCGTCCCGCAAGCACTGGTTCCGCTGAAATCGACGGCACACCTCTAAAGTGAGCCATCGCGAATCTTTGATGTTCGGAGCGGCAGCCGCAGCGGCGGTGAGAGCTGCAACCGCAGCGGAATTTGCCGGTGAAAACCCGTTAGCTGTGGTTGGATGCCCGTTCAATACTGGATTCTCGTTCAAACTCGCAGAAGTGGAAAGATTGGACAGGTAGTGCGGAGCGAATGATGGATAGGCTGCCACAGCGGGCTCCGTCAAACTGGTACCATGGATCATAGTCCTGGATTGACAATTAAAAATGCTGTGGAAACGGAAATGGGGGACAAACACAATTAAAGAGGTGGCTGGAAACACTGACATGTCACTAGGAGATTTGAAAAAGGTGACAGCAAGATGGTAAAAACGCTCGTCCCGGTGATTTACCATTTTCACGTGGCAAGCGATAAAACATATCAATATATCTTTGCAATTAGCCATTCTTCAGAGGTCTCCTCTGGATGTTCGATGAAACGGATGTAACGCTATGTACCTACAGTTTTGTTCCATTGCAGTCTAGATGGTGGAGTATAACTAAAGAGTACCCAAACGGTCGACCCTGATTGGATAAGCACCGATCACGAAGTGATGAGTACTGCTCAACGAACAAAAAGACTGTTGGTGTGTCGTCGAAGACCTTTCAACATGTTTTGTCATGAATAGAAAGTTCTTCACTCATAAAAACACACCAAGTAAACAATGTTATTGCCAGAACCTTGAAAAAAATAGTGTAGACATGAAGTAAACAACAGCGTTGATTAGAAAAGTGGCAGAAATGAGCTGGTGCGGTTAAACACTTTGAACTACAAATTGAGAAGTTGCCAGAAGTACAAACTGTGTGTAGTTTACAAATCCCAAGTGGAAACCGAAAGGCAGATGGGAAATGTTAATGTCGGCAAAAGAAGGAATATCGTACCGGGTAAAACATGTGTAGAAGTAAGTAGTAGATAGTAGTGTTAAGTAGTGAGACGCGTATCAATCATTGCGCGTGGATTTCATCGTATAGGTCAAAAGTAACGCATACTACAAGGAAATATACAGTTCGCAGAAAATTCACTCATTTGCAAAATTAATGTTTTTCTTGGAAGACTCTTCTGAATACAAAATGGGTCTCTCGTTTAGGTGATATTCTTCAAGTGGATGTGTCACAAAAAGGCTGCCTCATGTTTCTGTTGGCACGATATCCGAGATATCGGAGTACACTATCTACACGGAACATACTACTCACAAGTTTGCTGAAAAACGCCCCAAAGCCCGTGGCTTATTGGGTAGGCACATTCCGGGAGTTTCGCTTAAGTCAGTTTGCAAAATGCACTCGATTTCACGGATAACTCGGTTGACTGCATGCTAAATCTCTCCTTTGCGTTATCGTTTACGATATACCGAATATCGTCCCTACTGAAACATGATGCGGTCTTGGTGTGACACATTCATTTGAAGGACGACGTATTCAGCTGGAATTCAGCTGAGTTTCCCGTGAAAATTGAATTGGTTTCCCGTTTCAGTAGCCGGTGAGAAAATGTCAATTGGCGACGTTGTGTGAACGTATAGAGCAGAGTCTGGGATATTTTGAAATATCTGAAATGTATGAAATATTTTCGAAAAATTTTGCAAGTTTCAAAGTGTTAGTCCCTCGAAGGTGAAAAATTATTTTTAAAAAAACAGTCCACCTGCGGTGCCTAGCTGCCATGCCCCACGAAGGAGGTACGAGGTCTGGGATACTGCCAGGTTGCCCAAGTCTAAACAGGGGAAGTCGGGTTCGAACCATTGACCTTCGGGTCAGTAAATTCGCGCTCTAACCAGTGAACCCTCTCGGAAGTGAACTACGAAACTAGAGTCCAAATGAGGGAGGTATTAGGTGGAGAAGATGTAAAGGAGGCGAATAAACGTTCACAGACTGAGTGGCACACGCCAAACGAATTGGTCAGGTGTAACTAGCAAAGGCATTGATGATAACCCGAGAAAGTTTATTTTAGCCTTAGCTACGGACTTGTTGACGTAATTGAATAAGCAAACGAAAAGTGCCCCAAATTATGATTTTGCCAGAAAGTGGATCATAGACATGTAAGTAAAAAAACTGGGGCTTTCGGAAAGTGACAGATAGAATCCTCATCTAAAGTTTGTTAAAACGTGTCGCGACTGAGCATATTTTTACTTCGTACAAGGGGATACGAAATTGGAATTCCATAACAAGAATCAACACCCTAGACTGCACGAGACAGGCTTCAACACCGATAGTTTTCTCCTCGATTTCACAACCGGAAACTGTTCGTCTGGCGTGATTTTGCATAGTAATGCGATTAAATACAAATCCATTCAAAATGCATCGAAACGTATTGTCAGCGGACAGAAGAGAAAGCATAGAAACTTATGGCCAGGATTACGTAAAAACTGCGCGATTCATTCAGATTCACCTGGCTTTCTACATCGCAAAACCGAGAAAAATGTGGCGACCGAGCGAAAGTTGTTTCCATGCCAGTTTTTTCTTTATTCAGAAAAAGGTAAAAACGTTTCACAATGAATTTAACAAACCGACGGCTAGAGGTCGCGTGTTTCGTACTCCCAGGACGTCTTAACGTGATATGCTGCTTATGAGGCATCCGGAAGCTCTCCAACAGTCCATTACCAGTACCGCCCATCTTGGAGCCCACTCTATTTTCTACTCGAAATCAAGTTATACGCTATTTGCATAGTATTTTGAATCCAGCTGTAACACCTTTGCGGTGCCTAGCTGCCATGCCCCACGAAGGAGGCCCGATGGCTGGGATACTGCCATGTTGCACAAGCCTGAACAGGCGGTTGGGTTCGAACCACGGACCTCGGGGTCAGTAGACTGAACCATCTTGTCCCCCATAGACTTTATATATACATACATATAGATTACATACTTCGATACTTGGAATATCGTACCAATTAAGACGTGAGGCGACATTTGTGCAGCACAACCATTTGAAGAACATCAAAAACGGGAGCTTCAGCTGAGATTCCGCCGACGCCTTCGGTAACCCTAGTTTACTTTGCAAATGAGTCTATTTCATGTGTCGGTAAACAGATTGGATAATCTCGACAAGAAAGCAAAGCGGTGATTAAACTCAACGAAATTGCAGTATTCCATTCCAAAGGATGCCACCTGCAACTGGGACTACTTCAGCATTATCCCGTAGTTTTCGGTTTGAAAATTTCACCACTTTTGAAATCACCCCCCACCCACAAACGGCACTCTTCTCCCAACAAGAATGCAAGCAAATAGCTCGTGCTGTGGCATGGTTTATTTCGGACAGGCTAGTAGCTTCATGGATAGATAAGTAGAGCTACGCTTGTCATGATCTTCAAATAAGCTTACTCGCTAGTTTACTCGTTAGTGTAATCCTGTCGGAGCGTAGTAAAATACCCCGTCCTTCCGAGAGTATTCATAGCTGAAGCGCCCCCTTCGAAAGGGGATATTTTTATCTGCAATTTCATGATGGGAATCTCTGGTCCTTGGATTATTTAGAAGGACAGACTTTGTGAAGAGTAGACGTGTCTAGAAACAGGAAATTCTAAGATATTACCAAGTTGCATCCACCTGAAATCCTTGGTGAATTTCAGGGTTGTAAAATGATTGGTACCTACAACAGACCACACTGACTGACTGCATTTTGATAAGCGAGTTTTTGGGGTGAGATGACAACTCATTGATTCTTATTGGTCACGGCGACTGAGATTCTTTGGGGAGATGATGAACAATAGAAAATAGTTCCACGCATTCTACGCCTTCTGTGGAGATGTATGATTTTATATGATGAAAGTTAATCAGAACAAATAGCATGGCGAACGAAGCTCGATTTCTGTGATTGCCTAAGGCCAGGACAGCACAAATTTGCAAGGAAACCTACAACAATCACGCGTGTTCAGCCGCGCCGGTTTATTGAGTTTTCCAACGTCCCGTGTCTCGGTCCAGAGTGGTATTTTAATCGTACTTGTGATGCCGAATAAATACATTATCCGTTGGGTTGGTTCGACTTCCCTGGAGACATCAGATTCCCTGCCTCAGACCTCAAAGAGCTGTTAGTCTTGTGCATTTATGGCCTGTAAATCAACGTTACCAGTGAAGTATATCGATGAAATGATTCGGGGTCCTTTTGCAGGCTTGTTTACGATCGCGATTGGGAACTGACCACAAGGTTAGCCAATTCAGCTATTCGCAATCTACTCTTGCTACGTGCAAAATTCTCTTGTGACTGTGGAGAGTTGGGCGTCTTAGGTTTTCTAAGTTCAGCTTACAGTTCAGCGGTACAACGGCCAATAAACATTCCGTAGAGAAAAATTAGATCAACCTCCTAGTGAAAGGTTATGAAATTACTAATTTGGTTACCAATGAAGCCATGAATATACGATTAATTTTCCGTTTCATTCCTACTTTCAGCATGCAATGGAAAGATAGGTTTGCAAATTCCACCGTCAGTTTCTATGTGCTCGCGCCGAGTAGCGTATTTGGGTTGTACGACGGAAAGTATTTGGGAGTACAACCCAGGTCGTGAGAAGAAAACCATAGGCTTACAATTGTTGCAGACTGATCAACCTACAGAGGAGGGAAATGCCTTCCGTGTCATTCTCCGAACACGTTTCAAATGGATCAAGATTACTTAGTGTATGAGGAGGGGACTTGGAAATTTCATCTGGGATTTCGCCACACAACTGAAGTCAGTCTATAGCAAAAAGCCGAGAAGCACTGTACAGCTGTCCCCTCCCTTGCTGGGAATTATCATCAGTGCAGTCCAAAGAGATCCGAACTCAATGATTTCCTACCTGCAATCGAACACGAACAGCTGATCAGCAGTGTGATCAACTCACAGCTGGCCAAGATATGGTATCGCCCATCGTTCAGTCAAGGAATTCACATCATCATATGATCACGTACTCAGTGGCCGAATAAGTGACAACTTTTAGAATCAAACGTTTATGCAAATTGTGAGCTATTCATAGTTTGCTCACAGCACTTTTTGGGGTGCAAGTTCCCATTTTTCTATCAAAACCAAGTGAAAATTACTAATGCAATGATCTATGCATATTCGCACTCGGCTTCATTCATTCATTTTGTTCAACATGTTTGAGTAAACTCACAAGGAATGACTTTTCTCACCATCAAGAAAATAAATCAGGGCGGATTTCAAGAGTCACGTTTCGGTCTTCACATGGTCTGATTCCGAAAGCTCTGCTTCTAATCCATATGGAATGGAACGGTTCATGCTCATTTCACCTGGTACGACGAATCGTCGTTCGCATTTGGGAGACGTCAAAGTTCCTCAAAACAGAAATATGTGCAACGACGAAGGAAGTACACTTGCCCCTGAATCCGATAGATCATAGTCAGAGCCAGTATATTAACTCTTCTGATGGGTTACCAGGCTACAGAGACTCTAAGATGAGGCCGGAGCTATTAGAGCTGATAGTACCACAGGCCAATGGTAACATGGATTGGAAAAGATCGTCCTCTAACCAGTTGAATAAACTTTTCAACAAGGTGAACTCGGAGTTCGATTGGCCCATTAACAATTCAATCAATACTGTAAGCAAAGCTCGACTGACCCGTGTACCGCGAACTTATGAGACTGTGGATTAGTCAGGAAAGAACAGGCATGAATATGTAAAGAGCGGTGGACGGCACTGTTTGGGAACTCATCGCACTGCATTAATAAACTGACATTCTGTGGCGTAGAAAGAGTATTTTCGATCTCTTCCTGGGAAAACAATAGACCTGCGTGAATTCAACTGCCCGAAGGGATAACCAATAGGCAGAGGACAGATACCGAAACCCAAGAAGTTGTTCTACCTGTGAAGAATTGGTCATGGTCAGGTGAGCAATAAATAGTGATGCTTGATTCACTACTGATTCAGTGGATTGATTGGACCCCACTTACTTTCAATAGGCCAACTGTTCATAACACCAGGTTTTGCCCGTTCTCTGAATCTTTAAGTTTTAACTTACAGTTATCACCGCGAAAACCAAAGTATAGATCTTATTTCTCACGTTCCCCTTGTCAAAACAGAAGGAAATAACGTCAAAGAAAGGCTCGGGGACTGTGCCCAACTGAGAACTCCCAAGAAAGGTGAAACCGGTCGACTGCTGAAGAGATTTCTACAACCTAATGACTAATGTGTTACGCTCCAATTTGTCACCATCTTTTCGTAAATTAAATGTCATGAAAAAACGTCGAACGACCATTACGTCCAGAAGGATGAACTGTGTCGCACCTGCAGCACAGACAGAAAAAATCGCAAAGCCAGTAATTGAGCTGACATATCTCAATCAAATCAGTCTATTCTGTAGTGGCCTACTGAAAACACCTGTGGGTATATGCACTAGGAAATAAAGGTGCCTAATGAATGGAGTGAAACTTGGCAGGCAACATAACCAAGGATGAAATAGTGTGTAATTTGACTGCGAAATGGCCCAAGTGGTTAGAGCGCGAATTTACTGACCGGAAGGTCTGTGGTTCGAACCCGACCTCTACCTCTCGACTTCCCTTGTCTAGGCTTGGGCAACCTGGCAGTGTCCAACCCTCGTGCTTCCTTGTGGTGGCATGGCAGTTAGGCACCGAAAGGGTGCTACGGCTGAACGATTTTAAGTCCAACTGGGGTCTTTATGGTGGCAGACGGTCGTCTTGTTATATACATCAGCATCCTTGTCACATTTTGGCCCGACTATTGTCCACAGAACAAAGGGTGACTCACCCGCTTGGAAACTCCGACTCGGTCACAAAAATGATTCCAGACTTGGGCTTGATAGTTGGAGACGATTTTGTCCCAAGTTGGTCACATGGCAATTTGGCTGGTAATATTTATGGACGTCTACGCGCGACACATGACTGGGGAAGTAGGTTCCCGGCGCATACCCGGTAACTGCTGTTGTTTTCCATAAACTTTCGTGGCAGTTAATGAGATAGTAATTGCTGAACTCCTCAGCCGAGATTCTGAACGGTTCACATGATATTCGCGAAACATAGCTGAAAGAAAACAACGATAAATTTCCTAATACGTTGCGTTGTTTTCAGAAGTGCGTCAGGCGAACGCCAATGGGGTACCCGATTTCAGATACCACCAGGGATAGCCAGAAAGTCTCATCATCAATCACAGCACGAGGGGCCTCCTAATCAGCTGATTTCATTTGTACCAGTAGATCAGATCAGCTGATCGCTTGTCACAAGTTGTGGCAATTGATCAAAATGAAGAAAGGAAGTTGTAAAGCATTTGTGGTGAAAGCATCGCTAAAATCCAGATAACGTCATTCATGTGTCGACAAAACCCTTGGAAACTAAGATAGGATCTTCTGGTCAAGATGTATCTCCACTACGAAACCTGATAAAGCATGACCCTTCGGCTTACATTTGTTTTTGTTTTTGAGCAGGGTGACTTCGTTGCCAAACCTACAGGAGCGGTCTGCCTTGAAGTCCATTCACTGATAAGTGAACGAGAAACGCGTTTCCGCAGCCTACACCATTTGAACAGCATGATTTGCACACGCCAACATCTCATGAATCTTGATTAGGTAAAGAACGAGTTGGCATACTCCATGTTGCTAGAAAAAATTTCTCAGAATTTGAATCACTTCTGTTGTCGTCAATGTGCTTTTTGCATGCGGTGGAAATAGTGTCCACTGTGTCTGTCTACAGAAGCGATCAGGACGAGCTGATGACCACCTCTAACAGGCTGGGATTGATGCAACCCAAAAACATTAAGGCGAACTGGACACGGATATGTTTGTCCGATATTTGTACTCGGCAATCATCTGGCCATGATTGTGGGGCTTCTTATCATTTAATAATTGTAGGCAATACTGCATTTCGTAGCTACATATTACTGGTTAGAAGTGACTGAAAGAAAACGCTAAATTACTTCCTTTGTTGTGACTAGCCAAACTCATAAGGCTAACTTGTTTTCTACACAATCTGGAAAACAGGGCATCAGAGTGGATGAACAGCTAATGAAATAGCGAGGTTTCCTTCCGGTTGCTTCTAATCCAGCTTTCGTTCTGACTCGTGTGATACGTGGACGGAGATGGTGCTGTTTTCAGGAGATACGCCGCCCATGAGAAAGAAACACACAGGAAAACTGATCGGGAATAGTGTACTACTTACACGTGGCAGGTCTGGAACAAGTCACTAAACAGACTGAGGCAACCTCTAGGTATTCAATGGTTGAAGTATCATAAATAGTGGTCAAAGCCGCGTCCAGAGCGGATAGAGCTCTGATTTCGGCAGTTTCAATGCAGCGTCACATCAGTTGAATTAAAATTTTAAGGGAACCGCTGTTGTAATCGGTGCAATATCTTCGCAACCCGTGTGAATCCCAGCTCCCTGTGAACCCCTCCCGCCTGCAGTGATCAACAATTCTGGCAAATAAGCATTAATGATTCTGCTTTCTGGTGGTGTCTGAAATCCGGTATCCAAAAACAACACAGCATATCAGAGATGAATTCAGTCCTGGGAACCGACCAAGTTGTCGTTGGTTTGTTTCATCAATGTTTCGTGAATATCATGTGAACCGTTCGGAATCTCGGTCGAGGATTTCAGCAATTACTAACTCATTGATTGCCACGAACGATTACGGAAAACAACAGCAATAATAGTGATAACAACTAGGAGGATGCAGTTACCGGGTATGCACCGAGAACCTACTTCCCCAGTCATGTGTCGTGCATAGACGTCCATAAATATTATCAACCAAATTGCCATGTGACCAACTTGGGACAAAATCGTTTCCAACTATCAAGCCCAAGTCTGGAATCATTTTTGTGACCGAGTCGGAGTTTCCAAGCGGGTGAGTCACCTCAATGTTCTGTAAACAATAGTTCGAGACGTCGGGCCAAAATGTGACAAGGGCGGTGATGTATATAACAAGGCAACCGTCTCCTGTCACAAAATCCGATTTCAACTTGAAAAACAGCTAATGACTGTCTAAACTCTTCCTTTTTTCGGTTACACTTCTGGTGATGTCACTTACAGTTTTATCAGTGGTCTGATGCAAATTAGGAGGCGGATACCTTTTAGAGGGCAGTTGAGTTATCTTTGAAGGTAATTCGCCCCTGAATTCGTTGTTTTTCTGTATATATATTTGCTGATAAAGTTTGCACTTTGGTGAAACAATCCAGCTGTTAGGTCCAGGTAAACTTGAGGTTTTTCAACTCAGATATTCTTTTCTCAACCGGAAGTTACGAGATATCACTTTCTGATGAAGTGACTTTGGTTTTCTTGGGAAACATTTTCCACTGTACTTCGGAGTATATTTTGTCTACTGCATGGATATCCCTGTACTGATCCTTTTCGACTTGCCACGTAGCTACCATGCACTTATTCATCAATGACAGCTATGATTGCCTGCTCCCCAGATCCGCTAGAACGTGCAACCCACCACAGAAATCGTCTTTTAACTCTTAATTCAATGAGTTATTTTTCTGCGCGGTACCCGGAGGCTGTCTCGAATGCAAACATTTCACATCTCCAAGAAATCCTCAGACTAGAAAAATTTACTACGAAAAAGAGGGAAAGAAGCAAGATTCTCGGAACGTGAAGGTAAGTCAAGAAGAGTGACCATCATATCACCACACTCCTAAGCTACGGTGAATCCAGAGAGAACCGACATTCACCAGCAATCGGAAAGAGCTGGAACGTAGATAGATTCGATCAGGGAAAAAGTCGACTCTCAGCGGTTGGACGAAGTGGAATAATATCTTCTTCGACATATACAGTGCATTCATGAAGACATTTTTAGGTCATCTCGCTCGTGGCCATAGTATGGATTTTATCACATACTGTGTACTATCTATAGTGAACCTTGGGATGCTACTTTATACAGTATGAGTAGTTAGGAACTCAGAGTAAATGTCGAAAACTGCTGACACAATCAACAAAATTGTGAGACTTGTAATATGCAAATATCGCATTATTCACTATGTTCCAGGAAAGAATAACGCACATACATATGCGTGGATAAGAACACAGATTTGAATCGATTATTCCGCCTAGTTGTCACCGGATCACTTCTCCCAAAACAATTGTAATTCCCAAAGGGACGAAACCCTTTTGGGAGAGTTAACCTTGCTTGTTGGTACACAATACACTACTGTTTGTTGTTTGCTGTTTGTTGCTTCACATAAGTCAAACTAAGCGCTGTAAACAGCCATGCACTTCATGAATGTCGGAAGGTCATGGAGAAACAATACAAAAGCCGACGAACTACGGCAGACCATTGCACATTAGTTGTCCTAGACTTCTTTCTTGGTGGACTGCAGCGGAACGCATGACAACATTACAAGCCGTTTCAAACAGTGATATATAACCAAACGTTTTCGTCTTCAGTTTTACTGAGTAAAACCGTAGGGTCCCCCAGAGAAATCAGTGTACGTAATGAAAATCTCATGCGACGTTCAGTTAAGATTTCAACACGCACAGAAAACCTGATTGTGTCAGAACGTTTTGTTCCTTTGAAACGTTCACGTCACAAACGCCGGGCTCGTATCAGCTAACTTTGAGAAACCAAATGATTAGCTGATCTTCGAGTAACTACCACCTGGAATGCTGCCGTTCACATGAGACTCATTATACCCCATTTCGTCGAAACCAAACTTTGGCGCCTTACGCCTAAAGACCGGATGCGTCCATCAAATCTTTTCCCTGTGACTGCAAATGTCATTGGTCCAAAAAGCGCCTGTCTCTTTGGTGCTCACATGCCTTCAACTTTGTGGAGAGAGAATCCTTGTAGAGATTCACGCTGGTGAATGACTTTCCAGTCAACCCAATATGGTCGTTTTATTTTCTAACCAAGGACTTTAAAATAATGAAAAGTTCATTTGTAACACGTTTTCGGTGTGCAACCACCATGTCACGCAAAGGAAACTCGAGAGCCGAGCTACCGGCAGGTTGCCTAAACCTAGACAGGAGCAGTCGAGATGCCGGAGTTGGGTTCGAACCATGGACCATTCGGCCGACAAAATCGCATCCCAACCACTGAGCTATCCGCACCTATGGTAAACAGTATTTAAAACGAAACGTAAACCTAGGTTTCAAGAGGTACCGTTCAACTCATCCGACCTTCATTCATATACAAGTAAGCCACTCTATATCTCAGTATTTTTCAGTCACAAATCTAAAAAAATCGTTTGGCTGCAACACTTCCACTGCCTAGCTGCCATGCTACCCGAAAGAAGCACGGGGGCTGGGATACTGCCAGGTCGCCCAAGCCTAGGTAGAGGAAGTCGAGAGGCAGAGGTCGGGTTCGACCCACGGGCCTTCCGGTCAGTAAATTCGCGTTCTAACCACTTGAGCTATCTCGCCACAAATCTACGCTTGAGCAACCCGGTATTATCCAAGCTCTCCATCGGGTTTCGTTAGAGCTACACACAAGATAAGTGCTACAACCAAACTACTATTACTAAGGATCAACTCGGGTAACAAATTAAATCACTTTTCAAAAACGTTTTAAAAGAGTGAAGGAACAAATTCAGGTTGCTGAGCTTCGGCTACTCCACTTCCAGATATCGATCGAGCTGTATTCAACCCACGAATATTGCATATACACAGTCCTATTCATATTACGACCCACCAACAGCAAGTCTATGAAAACACTGTACAAATTAGCTAGATCCAATCGGTCACTCCAGTTGACAAAGCACTTGACTGTACGGCAAAATCAAATCGGAATAGCAGCAACCCCAATACACAGTCCATATTACGACCCACCAACAGCAAGTCTATGAAAACACTGTACAAATTAGCTAGATCCAATCGGTCACTCCAGTTGACAAGACAAATGACTGTACGGCAAAATCAAATCGGAATAGCAGCAACCCCCCGTCAATTGGTATATATATTCACTTTCCTCCTAACTTGGGGTCTGTTTCGACCAAGTGGGTGAAGTACTCAGAAATAAGAAAGGCCTGATGTGGTTCGGTTTGTAGGAAATCAGACAAAAAATTCGACAATAAAAATTCTCCGGTTTACTCAGAAGTCACTGGGTAAATTTGCCATATAATGAGCACAAAACTTTGTCTATCTGCAGTTTACAACAAAGATTGCTTAATTCTGCCAACGGTTTCACTTAAAATCGCGAATTGACAAATCCGACCAAATGTGACCTGATACAAACCGGTTGGTTGTCTTTCATCCCAGATGGTTGAACATGTGTTCGTTAAGTCACGAGTTTGTTTCCAATCCACGGTGTTTCATTTTCACACATTAGTTGGACTTGGATTCCCTAGGATGCTGACAAACTTTTGTGAGTATTCACCGCAATTTGGGCTGTTTGTCGGTGAATATAGGAGCGGCTCGATCGGAAAAGTTTATGCTTTCTATGTCTAAGTACAAACAGAGAGTAAAACACATCACTCTGACTGGCATTACTAGTCGCTATTCAATCAGAAATTTATGGATGACATGTACCGTTTGGTTCGCCGTGTTGGCTTGGAACAGCCTTCGGAATCCAGGTCAGCTGCTCTCGACACTCCAATTTGCTGTAATAATACGGTAACGGTTAGGTCACTTTTCGGTTTCAGCTCACATGGTTCTCACTCCCCAGAGGACAAAAAAGTGGATATTGAATTTTCAGGGACAGATTCAGGCCGGCTGACGTACAACGCTTCTCGATGCCACACTGTTTACAGAGCATGCACGGCGAAATGAAATAGATAGTGGAAAAAAGATGTTTGTAGTGGGTTGGTTGACTGGTTGAAAATGGTCGAGCCCCTCCCCCTAAAGGCTTCTAGTTAAGTGCAGATGTTTAGGAAACTCAGGATCAGGCGAGTCTTTTTTTCAATTTTGGAATTGTACCGGTCAGATAACCGGCTGAACTTCACGAGAGAGGATTGATATCCGTTAGTATTAGTATTGAAATATTACGACGAAACTACTCACCCGCTATTGATTGTAACTTTTCAGTCATCTGAAAAACATGGTCTTAAAAAGTCACACAGTTTCACGAAAACAAGTTACGCGATCCTCAGAACCTATGCCCGCGATCGCACTTCTGTTTCTGGTTTTAGAGCTTGGATGCTTTTTCTCCAGGATCGCATGTATACATGGAGCGAGTTTAAGCGTCACATCCGCAAGGATCGGTGGTTCGGAATTCCAAAACGTGATATCCAATCAAGTAGACGTTTCTCATCTTCTCCAGTGACCCAAGTTTATCCAATCAGTGTTGAAAATGTTTACTAGGCACAATCTTCAAAGTTTTTTCTTTGTATACTATCAGATTCCGTGCACCTTACCGTATCGACAGAATCAAGCGCTAAGTCAATATCATAAAGGGTCTTCTCACTGACTAAACTCTTCAGCTCTGCCACAGTGGTTGGTCAAAATTTGTCAACATAATGATCGGAAAAAAGTTTGTTTTGCCGGGAGCACCGCATACAAGGAGTGTTTTGAAGATAAGTCAAATAGATAAGATTGTTCAAACAAACTTTACAGCACGCGACATACACCCGTTTGCAGACCAATTCGGTTTTAAAGACAAACTCAGCTGAATCCAAGCTGAATCTATCGTTTTTGAGCGTATTTCACGAATCGCACACAATGTGGGTTCGAGTAGGTTGACGGAAACTCGGGGACTACTTGAAGAGATCAAATACGGGCAAAGGAAGTCGTCCGCCGTCGAAGAGTTTCCATCCAACTTATGTGTGATGCGTTCCATCAAAAAGATATGCCATGGTGTCTGAAACATAAGAGGGTCTTTGCGCGACAAGTTCAGTTGAAGAGTGACCCAGCTAGGGTCCATGTAAGTATCACAGATTAGCTTGCTGCTGAATGTATTTCACGAGCTGCGTACAACTGGACCAAGTAGAAGCCGACCAAAGACTGTCTGAGAGGAATGTACTACCGAAAAAAGTTGTCACAGCCGGGCCATAAACATGCCAAGTGAGTCCGTGAGATTTACGGCGGTCTGCCGATTGGGAACTATGTACTAGACTGATGAAAGTGGAAAGGTGAAAATTCGAATCTTGTTGGGTTAAGATTAGGTGACGTCCTCCTTGCCGGTGAAAGACGATAAGAAATTGTCCGAGGAAAATAAGATAAAATGTTTACGTCGCAGTGGATAATTAGCTGCGGAAAAGATCCATTTAATCCCACAATCGATCTAATTCCCTTCTTATCGGAAAAAGGGCGAGAAACTCGACCGCGTACAAGGTGGGAAGACAAGACAACGACTGTTCACAGCTCCGTGACAGTGATGACATGGGATTAGAGTTTAGCTGAAACACCGCAACTTGCCAAATTCCAAAGGCAGTGCTGCTTGTCCAACCCAATCAGCAGGTCAGAATGTTAAACGCGCGCGGCTGTTGCGTGGATGAATGGACTAAGTAAGTGAATAAAACTGCATAATGGCCAGAGTGGTACTCGTTCTTCCCACTGAGCTTATCTGCAAGCTCAAAACAGTGCACAAAGTACATATTGTTCCTGAAAAACGATTATTTGGCTAGAAATCGAAAATGGGTTTGCTGATCTAGCGGCGACCGAACAGGCATCCAAGCCGATTTGGATGTCAGCTTTTTACTGAATATCTGAGTCTTACTAACAAGATGTGTGACTTAAAGACAATTGTTGCGCACACATATTCAGTTGTTTAAAAACATCATAAACGGGAGGCTCACCTGGAACCCAGCTGAATCTCCCGTCAAAACCAAACCGGTATGCAAATGAGTGTATTTAACTAAGTTCGTGCAATCAGGGCTCAAGTAGAATATAAGGTTGGGGACTACGCCTACTTAATGAGCCCCAGGAGGAACGAAAATGGTCGTGGGCTGTCAAAGAGTTTTCAGCGACCTTATGAGTAGTGTATATGTCTATACGTCTATCGTGATATCTCGAATATCGTACCAACTGAAACATGGGGCTGCCTGGTGCAGCACATTCAGTTGCTTGAAAACATCATAAAGGAGAGATTCAGCTGGCTCCCAGGTGAGTTTCTCGCAAAACCAAATTCGTTTGCAAATTGGTGTATTTCGCTGATATTGTATACGTTTTTTGCGAAAGCTACTGTTGTGTTAGCTCTAAGGATGACGGCTGAGCGCTACTCATTTCAGTACTATATCACTAGGAGGCCAGCTTCACGGTGGAAAAACCTCACGTGATACTCCGTTTAGATGTTTAAATGCAACCAGAAATCTATTGAATTAGGGGGGGTTGTAGGCCAGTTGGACCATACTCAACAGATTAAACCTAAGGGTGATAGTCTAACAGAAATATAACTAAATACTAAGTGACAATCGTTCAGCTGTAAAACTGTTCCGAACCTAGCTGCCATGCTACCCGAAGGAAGCATGAGGGCTGGGATACTGCAAGGTTGCCCAAGCCTAGACGGGGTGAAGTCAAGAGGCTCGAACAACGGACCTTCCTTTTAGTATATTCGCGCTCTAACCGCAGAGCCACCTCGTCCTTTTTCTCACACACAGTCTCCAACGGTCTCTTCTGTAGGAGAACATCCTATTCGGCCGGCTATCCAAACGGGGCTAGCTGTATTTTATAAAATAAAATATTATGCGCAGAAAAATCGCTAGACAAGTTTTCGCACAGTTTTCCAGCTCAGAAAAAAACACAAGGCAAATGAGACTAGACGGCACATGTTGCCCACTTTTGATCTCTTCTATTCCCACTTCGAAAACGTGGACATTGGGTCAGTTCGAGTGCACCAGTTACGTGGTCAATCAACAACTCCAGGTGGTACAGTCGGATCTGTTACGCGTCCCCCCAGTCTGTCACGAATAACCGGTTGGACGGTACACATATGGTTGCTTTTCTCTGCTCCTGGATCGAAGACATTTCCTGTGACACAAATTGAAGTATGTGATTCGAAAGTGGGTTACAGTCTACCTACATGCTGGCTGTTTCGCACCACGTATCAGACGTATTATTGCTTTCTCTGAATACATGAACGGAACGTTGGCTAGCAAAACATCCACACTGTGAGTTTGGCTTTAGGTCTATGTTTTTATGCAAGTGCGGTTCGGTGGATAGGTATCATAACACCAGGCAACTGGAACACACTCAGAATGTTTCTCGAGTTACTGTTACTGGTGAGTGGATAAAAAGAAAGCGGTTGGGCTAGAAGTTGTTTGCTTTGGCATCCTGCCTTCACAAGGATTGTTTTTTTTTGTCCTCTCGTCGTTCGAACTAAAAGGACATTGGTGGTGTTGACTTGTGAGCGTTTAAATTGTTTTCATTTCAATATTGTCTAGTCTTCAAAATTGGACCACCAAAGTCAAGGTCTGTTCATTCCAAATTATGCAAATTAAATGAGAAAACAGGTGCAATTGCATTCTGATTTGAATCGAAGGAGAGGGGGAACCTCGTTATTTTATTGGAACACCCTGGGAGTAGCTCTGCATCTAGGGCAGTTTGCAGGTTTTGAAACCATGAAAAGACGATTGAAATGTCTCTAACATCCGCCATCGAATGTCAAATCAGAATCACAACGATTAGATCTAGGAATAACTTATTCAACAGAAGTCTATTACCATTAAACTATCATTACATTACCGTGCAAATTCACAGATACACTTGCAACGGTGAGTGATACAATGTTGAATACCCACTACATGATCACGCAGTCCTTTCCAAATCCCCCCGGCCGCTTCAACTATGGTTTTTCCGTGATATCGTCAATTCTCTCCGACATCTTTGTAATCATTATCCCCTGGGAAATCCACAGGTCGCCTCGGTTTGAAGGACCCTTTATACAGCGACTCCATCGCATCACAAAAGTTCGATGTTATCCCACATCTGATGGTTTTTTCACCTTTCCAGAAAACTCCTTCTCAAGGGCTCTTTCGTTTTCCAAACTAGGGTACACGCTTTTCCGTCCGATGCTTCTCAAGCAAGGGATTTTTCTAAAAAAAATCGTAGCGGTTTGATTTTCACGCAGTGGGACCCGTTAGTAACACCAATGAAAGTCGGTATGTCTTGAAATTAAACCTATATGAAAGCTTGATGCGAAATCTTCATAATACCATCTCGTTTTCCCTGAACCTTTCGAGGTTGTTTTTTGAAAACGTGAATGAAGATAGGATAAAGACCAAGAACCTTGAGATTACGAGGCCAATGTTTCACGGGACGGTTTCCATTGTAGAACAGTCACTGGACGAATAACCGCCCGCCGAATGACTGCTTCAATGTAGTTAACTGAACGGAAAAATACCACTAGAAGAGTCAGACACAAAAATTCGAGTTCATCTGTGAATCGGGTCCATGACCTATAAAGTCCGAAATTTAGTAATGCGTGAAGTTTGTAAAGTTCCAAGCGACAGTTCAATCCTCCGCCTGAGAGCCATTTCATCCTGACGGTCACTCAGATTCAACTGACACTGTCGTCTGATAATTCAAACATTACCCTGGTAGAATGTGAATGGAACAGCTTTAAGGGTGAGGGCTGCTGTCAAATCTAGTTCACGAATATTGGCACCTTTTAGTCAGTTTGTTTGGTCGAACACATGCAGGAACTGGAATTTATTCCTTTAAATTGATTGATCCGTCATTTTCAACGTAAGCGATCGATATACTACTCGCAAGTCTTGTTGGACAGAATGAAGTCTTTTATCTCCTTAAAGGACTGTGCAGATCCAACACAGAATCAGAGTATCTGTGAGTGATACTTCGTTCAGCTATGGCACCCTTTCGATGCCTAACTATACGAAGGAAGCACGAGGGCTGCGATATTGCCCAAGCCTAGACAGAGAAATCAACAGATGAAAGTCGGGTCCGAACCTTCCGGTCAGTAAATTCGCGTTCTAACTACTGAGCCATCTCGTCCCTTGGGCGATACTTGTCCGAGAATCAAGTGTTTTAGGCCCAAATGGAAGTTGATCGCGTTCCCTCATGTGGCCAAATAATGAACGAAAACACATTCACCTAAGAACCAGTTACGAGGGTGCGAAATTCTCAAAAGGTCATCCGGATGACGCCTTTCAAGAAGCAACTAAAATTAAACCTCATTGTTTTACTGTTTTATGTTATTCACGATTCATTCATCATTTCGGCACGATTTTTCTTTGAGCTTCCGAAAGCGCAGAACACAATTCGCAAAATGAACCCGTATCTTAAATCGATGTCTCAGACCGGATCTGATCTGATCATTCCAGGATCCGACTATCCCGGAAAAACAAACCAGCGCTAAGACAGCTGACGCCAGCTCGACTTCGGGATATGTATTAAAAAAGGGAGCTTTGGAGGTGAGTCACTTTGTTCACAGTATGTTACTTCCTATGTAATAAAGCTAGCTAGTACGTCCTTTCTGGCAGACGTCCTGGTTGAATAGGAGAGTGGGGAGCTATTGAGCAGTTGAGTGCCGAAACCACACGTTTCATTTTAGCAGTCCATAGTTGGCATTTCCCGTCTTTATTGTTTGGTTCTGAAGTTAGCTGTTCTTATTTTTCCACTCTTTTATCGGTTTTACCCATGCTCAGCCAGAAGTGAACGTCACTCATACGCCATGGGGGACGTTAAAAACGAATTTGGCAGCGTCGGAGGGATAGTTATATTTAGAACCGATGACTGCTCTAGTTCCGCGACCAGGAACAACAGCCATATCAGGGCTGGAGTTGTCGCAGAGAGGATTAATGGACGAAGAATGTACTGTAGAACGAAGCCATTCCGGAAATAGATACCTTAGTCAGGATTGATCTGTAGTTATCCGCCCTTTAAATTTGAAATGTCTTTCTCAAAAGTGTCGAAATAACTGGGGAAAAAACAGTTGGTCTGATAACGATTTGGTGAGTATCTATGTGGGTTTTGTGTAGTACTGCGAAATTTAACCTTTGGTAGACATTAGACTACCCATTATGGCCTGGTGGCGAGGTGAGTATATCGACTGCCATAATTCACCTGGCAGGCACGCGGTTCGACCAGCACAAACCATGTGATCTCGGAGTCTCGATTGAGGTCACCCATAGTTGCGGGCCGAAAAGCTGACAGTTCTGACATTTGTGCTATCCGATTTGATACAATGCAACGAATGATTAATGGGAACATAGTCTTTTTCCTCAGGTCACTTGACAATATTCAGAGACTAGTCGTCAGAACTGGATTAATAGATAAAATTACAACTGAATTCACTGTGTGTCTATGGAGGCTTGAATGAAGACAATAAAGTGAGAGGGCTAAGGCTACATTCCTCTTCCAACTAGGTAATGACGGTACTCATAACGTGCCCCCACATCAGATCGTGGCCCTCTCTCGCCCTCCATCATTTGAATACAGCCGATTTCGCCTGGTCGTTTTGAAAACGTGTTAGAAACGTGTACCAGAAAAGGACAGGAATCTAATATCTGCCACCGCAGTCACCTTAGCTAATCCTGATCTGCCTTCAAAAACTACCGTACACTTTTTCATTCGCAGGCAAGATTGAGAGCTCAAACACGAATGGGCTGAGTTTGGGCGAGGCATCCAGATGACCGATGGTCACAGGACTCGGATTTCCGACTCTACAACTGAAATAAAAAGTAACTGAAGACACGGATGGACCGCTGAATGTTGGGTAGGGAGCTAGACTGCCAAGTGACTGTGTCATGCTTCGTTTTTTATGAACTCAGTTATCATCTCAATTCACCCGAGCATCAATAATTTGATGCGTTTCCATTAAATGTAAGCCAATCAGCGCACGCTCTGAAACTTCCATAACGCTACTGAAGTCGTACGTTCAAGACCACATATCTTGCTCCAAAGGACCGAGGTCAAAAACCCTTGTTCAACTACGCACTGTGGAGTCATCGCACCATCTTATATTCCAGAGTATGGCTTCGTCCAAGTTTGAGCCCGAAACTGAATCAAAAGCACGAAAAAATCACCTTCCAATCACTATGGGGTTATATGCCGAAAGTAGCTATGAACCATGGATGGACTTAATGTAGATATCCCCAGAAAAATACTGCGCCGTGTAATATAGCCAATGCTTTAGTTTCAGGTGGAAAAACCTCTGAGTAACCTTTGTTGGCTCCGGGGAATGGTGTTCCCCTATTAGGACCATTGGCGATTGAACGTTTATTCAGTGGTTTCTTCTACTGTCATATCCGAGAGTGACTTATCGTCTATGCGTATACGATCGATCTTTTGGTTATCGGTGGGAATGGAAGAATCCCACTGATTGCACACGCTAAACAAAAGGGGATGAGCTGCGCTCAGGGACAGACTGGTGATCACTTGTTGAGTATTAAATTGCATTGGATGAACGTCGGGGGCGAGATTGCTCAAGCGATTAGAGCGCGAATTTACTGACCGGAAGGTCTGTGGTTCGAGCCCGACCTCTGCCTCTCGGCTTCCCCTGTGTAAGTTTGGGCAGCCTGGCAGTATTCCAGCCCTCGTGCTTCATTCGGGTGGCATGGTAGTTTGGCACCGAAAGGGTGCTATAGCTGGACGATTTTTCAATCTTGTAGACCACTCAAATGGCTTGTTTTTTTTGGTCGAATGCTCCAGCCAGATTTCCATTCATACTGCAAAAGAATTGACTGACAAAATCTGTCACTAAGGTGTAACACTGTGCTGTTGAGAGCACTGGGTAGTTGAGTGACCTCAAGCTGTCCTCTCTGCGGTTGAACTGCACCTGTATAGACTAGACTCAACCGCAAGTGAGCACTGCTCATTGCTGATGGCACTTCCAATAACCACTGTTCGGTTCCGTCTCCTTAGCACGTACGGGAAAACAAATATTATGTTTGCTTCAGAAGAATTTGGGTGGTCACCACGCCATTCTGAGAATACCGGTATGATTAAATGCACTTTTAATATTTCCCGATTTTTTAATGAAAATATCATACGAACAGGACTGTGACGCTTCAATTGTTTTGTTAGACATCTATAATGTTTATCAGGTGAACTGAACCATAGCAAATGCAAAAATCGCCGACGGATTACTGAGTCTTTCAGTAGGTTGTCTTGATTACGCCAACTACTCTATGGATCGGAATAGAAGAGCAGGTAAAAAAAAACTCACTGCCAATTGCTGAAGCGGATCAAAAGGAACACAAAAGCGACTCAACTCTCATGGAGATCGTTGGGCTTAAAGTAACTACCAACGTCTCTCAAAACATCAGCATTAGGAATTTTATGCATTAGTCTGGTGCCAGGCGATGAGCACCATACTACGGGACCCCCAAATAAAGTGAAAATTGATTGTGCCCAATTGTTCTACCGTAACTAAGATCATCAGAAGTGTCCTGAGCTCAAATTTCAGAGCAAAGACACCCGGTTGTTGCCAGTAAGTGCTGTTGCAATTAATTGGACAGAAAATCGAAAACTCATTTGCATACGGTTTGAGAAACTCAGTGTTCTTAGACGTATCCGTGAGCTTTTCTGGGCGTTGAGTTGACTTGAACGAACACACTCGGACGTCCAACGAATCTCCATCTCAACTGTCGATTATTTGCGTGGGTGAAGCTTTTTGCTGCAAACAGGTATTAATCGCAGGCCTCATTAGTAGCGTACGTCGTTGCACTAAGGGAGTCAGTCATCTGGAACCAGGGTCCACCAGGATTCAGCTGAGTAACCGACCACGCTTAGAGGATTTATCAAAATGGAAGTAACTCAAGCTCGTCCAAGTGCATGTGCTCCCCCAGCAGGCTCAAGTCACGTGATTTTTTGATCAAGCAACGCACCCCGCTCTAGATGATTCCACAAGTGCTGTTATTTACTTTCGATGAGTCGTAATTTCCCTAAATATCTCCAAAGGTTAACATCAGCCGTTTTGTCTGAGAATCGATCCCAGTACTTCCCCTTGTCCTTCGTTTCCATGAGCATGCGACTGTCTTTCCGACTATTTTCTGCCTATCGGAGGATGGCTTGCAAAGTTATTTCGCGCATTCAAACTGGACTGCATTCAAACTTGACTGCTTCGTGGAAAGTCAGGGTGTTGTGATAGAAATCTTCATTTCGACATCTGCGAATGACTCCGCGATTTGTTTTGATGCGCATGCTTCATCCCAAATTGTTCATCTTGACAAACTGCAGAAGGCTGCACACAGCGACCACCAACTCACCTCGGTCGGTTGTAACTGATTGTGTCCCTCAAGGTCCTTCGCATTCTACTTCGATCGTTAACGAGTATACTTCGATCACAGAGCACTTTGCATTCGGTAACCTCACGAATTGGGCCTGGTTTCTCGAAGTAAGTGACGAGCGCTGGCTACGAAATCCAATACGTTGTGAATCAGCTTCGCGTTATGATCCAGAGGACCTTGTCGTTAAGTTATGCCAGCACGTACATCGACGAACGTCAGGGAGGTTCCAACGAGGGGTGAGTAACGCATATAGCAAGTACAGTTCTCAGATTGGAAAGTTTGCCTATTGACTTCGTTTACATGGAAAATATCGAGCCTAGGCGCCTAATACCGCATTTTCCACGTTATGAACTGAGGATTTTGTAAGTCTGTCGTCCAACAAACTACTATTGTATGCTCATACAAGTGAGTAGTATGTTGTAACAAGGAAGATCATGTTTCATTCCCAGCGGTAAAAAAGATCCAATGAACTGATGGAACAGCGTAAAAGCATCGATATCTGGTGACAGCTCCATCTATTGACCTATGAAGATTGCTGTTCTGACTCCAAATTGAGTTTCGCTTTTGATTTAGTGAAGCAGGCCAGCATGTGTTCCACGGTCGAATGTTCCCAGACGGACAATGTAGGAAGTTTACATTGTGTGTTGCACTCCGTTCACTGACCAAAGAAATTTCGCGTTTTCTCTGTGCGGACGTCGAATAGGCACACTAGTTGTTGCCGTGTCGAGCGAACGAACGAACAAAACAGCAAAACTGGCTACTTTGCATGTGGATGAAAAAAAAGTGGAACGCATAAAACCGAGAGCCGACTTCGACTCAACAGGCCGAGTCCTACGTAATTATTTATTCAATCACCCTGCGTAGCGAGCACGGACAATTCGACCTGCGTCATGGCAGGCTAACAATAACAGCCGCTACTTACCAGTGTTCACCGTTTGTTTGTTGAACTGAGACTGACAATTACGTCGGAGATCAATGCAAAAAGTCAGTCGCTGAGCGACACAATAGTTGTTGATAGTGCGAAGTGGTTAGACGGCGAATACACGCTTTTGCTGCTACGGGATTTCGCACTAACCCAATGACTAGTCAACTTGAGCGATGGACAAGGCTACCCAACATCACTCAAGCGTGAACATGTTCCATTATTCGGACGTGGCAATTCGCATGTCAGGTATACTAAGTTCAAACTCTCGCTCTAATAAGAGCTCCCCTCTTCAGTGTGGACTCGCCAGAACGATTGTGCCAGAGCAGGGGGACGAGTTTCTAAACGAGAGTAGCGTGGATTCTACAAATCCTGTATCCGTCTTGCTCGCAGAGAACTTCAAATGAAGAGAATGAGAGGCATTCAGTTTCAACGCAGTCCACCCGGGAATTCTCAGACCGATGCGCTAATCATACCAACATTAATGCGAGAACACGCGACTCTCGAAGCCAACTGATTGATATCTGGAATACGGAACAGCTTCTTCGCCCCATGACTTATGAATTACAGTCATAAGGTCGGTGTCCACGTTTTGTGGATAGATAAACTAATGAACACCATGATTGATTGACTCACCCCGGATTCCCGTTCTGAGTGAATCAGACGAACTAATATACTCATCTGCAAACCAATTTACTTTTGACAGGAGATTCATCTGGAAGTCAGCTGAATCCCTCGTTTATGATCATTTTGCCCAACTGAGTGCGTTGCACCAGGCCGCCTTATGTTTCAGTTGGCACTCCATTCAAAATATCGCAATACATTGTATGGACATAATACACTACTTATATGGTTCCCGACAACCATTCGACGAAGATTTTCAGCAACCGTGTGAGTACTGTGTTACGTTGATACACGGAGGACGAACATTCTTCATCCACCCATACCACCACCATGGCTACCATAATTGCAAAAAACTACTCAAAGGTGAAGCAATCCTTTAAGCAAGCACTTTGGGAACAGGAGAGAACCACAAAAACCATTAACAGTCCTTTCTCCCAAGAAGAAATACGATGGGAACATTCTTCACCAACGACCCAGATTTATCAACAAACAGGCTTGTTCAACTGGCAAATTCCACAACACAACGAGCATCCGTGAGTTTAAATTAACTGGATGGAGAGACCAGTATGGGCCCCATGGGATTTCATATAAACCATTGTGTTCAGCTGTAGCACCCTAGCCTAGCTGCATGCCACCCGAAGGAAGCACGAGGGCTGGGATACTGCCAGGTTGCCCAAGCCTAGATAGTGGAATTCGAGAGGTAGAGGTCGGGTTCGGACCGCAAACTTCCCGGTCAGTAAATTCACGACCTCACCACCGACCCATCTCGCCTCTTAACCGCTGGGTAGAACTGAAATATAGAACGAAGAAACCCATTTCAATTTCATATTCATTTTTTCAAATAAGTGCAACAGTACTTGTCGTTGCATCCAATTCCATTTTTCTCATTAGGTTTCCTATTTCCTCCTGTTCCCACTCGCGTAAGACAAGACCATACAAAAATTCTACTGCTGTGGAGACGAGAACCACACTACTGACGTACTTTATATTTTTACAGTGGAGAGGTTTTCATGGGATGCTCTCGGCTCAATTTTAACGAGAAGGGCGAGATAGCTCAAGTGGTCAGAGCGCGAATTTATTGACCGGAAAGTCCGTGGTTCGAACCCGACCTCTGCATCTCGTTTTCACCTGTCTAGGTTTGGGCAGCCTGACAGTATCCCAACCCTTGTACTTTCTTTGGGTGGCAAGGCAGTTAGGCTCCGAGAGGGTGTTACAGCTGAATGATTTTTCCCCTAACAGGAAAAAGATAACCAACGATCAAGGTAGTCTGTCCAGAGGGGTGCACAGCGATCCACAATTTTTCCACCACATGTTTAACCATCTACTTGAGAGGCTTTCAATTCACATCTGGCCTAACGAATTCGACAAAGAAAAAAATTCAGAGACCCACCTGATGGCAACTAGTCACACAGGAAATTAAACCTACCTACTCGCTGTACAGTGTCAGGCAGCATTTCAGAAAACGAATAACGGACCACACAAGTTAATTTGTAACATTTTGTGACAAACCCACAACCTACGGGACTGTCAGTTCCGTCGAACTTGATGGTACCCCACCCCCCACTGAATGACTGATATGCACGCAGTCCGCGGAAAAACACAAAACACCATATTGAGCATGGGGTCGCGGAGTTTTAAACTTGGCATGATTTCGAGTGTGATGTGCACAGAAAGAGAGTGGTTTAAACATCCTATATTGTTGGGGCTAACTGAGGAAAAAAACACAATTAGATGAATAAAACCAAGTGGTCAGCTGCCAAACAGCCACATCAGTGAGATATGAAGTAGTAAATCCGCATCTCGCTGGATAGTTCTCTCTAGCCCCTCATGATTCCGGTTATTCGCTCATTAAATCGTCCCCACGCCGAAAAAAAACATGAAGTTAGGACAAACCTATGGTGGCCTTGGTTGGGGTGCACGCTGTAGTGGGAACATTTCGCGTTTGTTCATTCCATCAGTATGACCGATAATGTGAACAGTTATCGTGGAAAGAACACATAAACAGTGTGCAATACTGGGTTAGCTTCCGGAACTCAACCAATGATGTGCGTAAGACAGATTTCATGAGTCACGTGGCCAATCATGAACCACGTTTGACGAACTACCTGTTGATTCAACGTTTTGAGGTAGCGAAATCAGCACCGGTAAACTACTAGTCTATTCATCAAAGATCTATCCTCATCTGATAGAATTTCGAACACAGGATGTGCAGGAGCAACGCTTCAGATGAACTGCGTAAGTGAACGTGGGAGTGCACAGATAATCTGGGTCGCTCAAATGATGCTCAATGTTGATTCGGCAACAGTGACGGAGGGCAAATGAACCTGTGTTGTGTGTGAATGTGCGTCGGAGGTATTCGGCAGAGAGTGTCAGCCTACCCACAGCAAGGTGAATGCGCAGTTACACTCTTCTGTACTTTCTTTTCACCGGCAGTTTTTCCGAGCTCCGATGAATTTCTCCAAATATCCTTACAAAACCATATAAGTGATTTCGTAGCGGTTCAAGCAAACGTCTTCTTGAGCCCTTAGTTACATTGCTTGGAGCTCATACTTGCTAACATTTCTAGGTAATCGCATGTCCTGTTAGCAGATCTCTATCGACGGAATTGGCAGCTGTCGACACCAATTAGTTCCTGAAAGAGGCTTTCGTGCTTCATTCACATGTCATGGGACCATGAGTATGCTCACGACAGGCGCGACAAAGTAGGTGGTCTCACCATCATGACGTATGAAGTGTCACCTGTTCCTCTGGCGGACTTTCGATGATTAATTCGAAGTACTGGCATAATATTCCGTCCGATCTGTGCAGTGCTACCAAGACAGCATTTAAGGATTAAAGCGTGTGGCTTGGTTGTTGATCAGGTGGCTGTTGATCTGTTTACGGAGCTTGGTAATTAATTTGGAAACGTTTCGTCACCGTTCGAGAAGACATCATCAGTACGCGGATAACTGATAGTTGCACTCTTCAAGGTAGTGTTTATATAGTCTGTAAAGGGCATAGGCGTACTATACTACTCAAAAGGTTGCTGGAAAAATTTTCGCGGGGGATGTATCTGGGTTCCAGATGAGTCTCTCGCAAAACGAAGTTTGTTTGCAAATGAGTGTATTTTGTAAAAAACGTCCTTAAGTCACCTTCTGCTTCCAATAACTGCCTCTTGGATACAGGCCTGTACAATAAATATTAAAAGTAACCAAACAGTACCATGAAATTATGGACTTAAGAACTAAGATTTGAACTAAAAAAGATGAGACCGTCAGCACATCAAGTTAGATCGTCTGTAAACATGTATGGTTTCATTCAATGATACATTAACACCCTACACCCCGTACATGTGGGATACGGGTGGGACTGCATAACTAGCTTTTTTATTTTATTTTATTTTACAAAGTTACTTAATGGACGAGGCTGTCGTAACCTGTCTGGTCCTTTTGTTTGCCATGTTAGCTTATCAACAGTTGGAAATTAGCGGTGGGTAGTGAACTGTACGTCATCCTCTTCCTATTAGGCAGCACGGTCTCCCAAGGCTTCCCCCTTAAAAACAAAACAAGGCACACCTTAGAAGACTACCTCATCTGTTAGAGATGCGTCCTATTCAACAAGAGGAGACAACAGCTTTAGAGCGCAACAACTGCACAGTGGAAGAACTAGATGGCATCTGCCACACACAACTCGAAGGACAATTGAGTGGAGCCGGATCGACAAGCCAGTCAATCCATCAACTGTGAAGCGATCGTTTTTCTGAAGACAACGACGGAAGCTGCTGCTGATCCAGTCGACTCTGGGCTGTTGGAAACCATCCAGTTGCTCTCTATTCCCCCTCGCCGAAAAACCAGGAATATAGCCTTTCCTCAGGAAGCATTACACTCAAGGTTAGCAATACCTGTGATTTTGTTTAGCGCTCAACTTGTCAGGTCACGTTCAGGAACGCCATCATCATCAACAGCATAACATCGGTGTTTAACATTGATGCTTCGCAATGTCCGTTCAGTGCCGCAGATGTCGCTTGTTCCGTGGTTTTTAAACACAACTGATATGTACGGGATATGTCGGCCAGGAGAGCATAAGCTACATGCCTGGGATTCAGCCCCTTCACTTTACTTCAGGATAATCAGGAACTTTTTTCTGGTAATTTGTGGGTGAGTTAGTATGAGTGTATGTATGTCATTCAAGCTGATTTCTCAAGACTACCTAAAATGCCCACAGCATCCAGGGCCTATTCCCTGTGTTGGTAGTTCCTGGACTACGTTGCGGAAGCACCTAAGAACCAACAGCATTATGCCAAATTTCCTGTGAATTATCGGGCGACCTCACACTTTCAGCGACATCTATCTTGAGCTCGCCTATGAACCGATTCGCTTCAAAACGATCAGACACAGGCCACATATCACAGCGGAACATAGTTTACACTAACACAGCCATCAAGGGATGATTAGTTTGTGACATTCAACGTGATTAATCTAGTGCGGCGCCGTCACAAAATAAGTATACTTTTAGCTGCGCAGATGACGGTTCACAAAACCTAGGATGTACAAATTCTGGTTCAAACGGCTGGTTTGTTGAACTGTCAAGTGACAGTGGCAGGCAGATCCGTGGTTCGAACCCAACTCCAACACAACTTGGCTAGTCATGTCTAGGCTTGGACACCTGGCAGCATCTGAGCCCTTGTGACTCTTTCGGGTGGCATGGCGACCAAGCACCGGGAAGGTGTTACAGCTGAACGGTGTATATTATAATATATTATATTAATTATATTATATTATAGTTATAATTGTTATATTATATTATATTATATTATATCGCGACGAGTTAGTCGACAGCCCCGTGCATGAACGTCATGGCCGAGTCAGTCGAGGTTGCACGAGCAGTTAGAATGGGCTGGGGATCGTAATGAAGTAAGACCAGGATGGACCCATGGGTCTGTCTAGAGCGCTTTGTGGCTATTTGGTGTCACTGGACTTCGGTCCAAAATAGCAGGCGGCTGAGAGTGGCTACAACTCCCAGCTGCCTTAATGAGGCAACACCACCCGATTAAAAAAGCGATTATCGATTATTTGGTGGAGACAGTGCGGGGTGGTGGTGTGCTTTAGATGCGAACCGGCCTGACCACATGCAAATACGAAGAGCGTCCAATGACTAAGTGTTGCACATTTAAGCTCATAAGCAGTTACACAATCATCCTTGAAGTTGGGTAGGAAGTGTAGAGGTGTGAACAGACGGTTCCCAAAATTGTGGCCGAGGCGCAGTTCTTCGTAGTTAGGTCTTGTTATAGGGCATTTAGCTGGAAGGCATCTGGAAAAGGAGGATTATCGTGTAGCTGACCATACTAAGGCAAAAGGAGGTTAGAAAGTCATCACAGACCTTTCCTGAAGCGGATCGATAACGCTCATCCAGGGGTTGGGTAGGGTAGCTACAGACGAAGACAAGTTACCGGTTAGAGGCTGCAGTAAACAATAACGTGCCGGCTGTTGACACGAATGTTTTTTATATTACCTGCCGCCCAGAAAGGGAAAACGGTGGGGATAACTCTCTTGCATGTTTGAAGTATGGCGCACCGCAATCAAAGGCGAAGCTTGGGGGCTTTGAAAGCGAAATGCCCCAGAAATAGACCTATTATATTATATTATATTATATTATATTATATTGTATTATATTATATTATATTATATTATTTCGATCAACATCTGTCGAATCGATGTCAAGTCACCTGCGAAAACACATCTGGCATAAATTCTAACGGATTATCGGTGGTGCACTGTTTTCTACGTGTTCATCGACTGATTTACCGTTCATAAGAGCACGGGTTTGTATGAACATCCTGAGGAATGCCCAAAATTTAATGGAACTCGTTGTCACTACGTATATCTTAGTATGCGATAATATCTTCCGGACTCAACTTGGGAGATCAGCCCAACGTTAAGCACTCATCCGCCAATAATTGGTGTGAGTGCTTTGCAAAACTGAAGACACATGGCTTACACAAACGCAGACCTAATTGAAACGAATATTTCTTGTTTTATGAAGAAGTCAGTATGTGCGTCGACTTTTCCCTTCTCTCGTCTTCAGATGCCATCTCAAACTAGCTCACGCTCAGGCTTGAGCAAACTCCGGCTGCCCAAGTTTCGAAACATCATGAGTCTCCTTCTGCAATTACCTATCACCCTCAGAAAAGGTTGCTGTCCCTTAGAACAACCTGAAAAGCGCAATGAAAAGCAGCAGCGCACAAGTGCATGGTCGGAGTCCTCACCGGTGTTCCAGAAGGAGCGGCAGACGGTGATCGACCCTCGCCACCGATAACTGACGGCGATGTGGTCTAGTTGGATTCGGCGCTGGTTTGATGGTGGGCACCACGTTGTCAAGCGATGTCCGCTGTTCCGGAAATTCGTACTGCAAAGGAACAGCCTGTGATCGGCGCACATCTGAAGTAAGCGGTCTCCGTTGTCCGTGCGTCTCGTGTCCAAACCAAGACGACCACCCAATCGGGCCTCAGCAGCGCTTAGCCAACCTACCTGGGAGTTCATATCACCAGCAACCACAACGACATCTGAGCCTGATGTAGAAAGGCATCTACAGCGTCATAGAAACTATCCTTGGCAGATTCAGGGCTACAGTCTTTAGGACAAAACACACTTTATCAGGTTCATCGGGAAATCTCATGCCATTCCGTTTGCATGGTGGGGTGTTCCAAAGGGAGGTAGTTTCAGTGTATGGGCAAACAGCCAGTAAGACAAAATTTTGAGTGATATTGCCAAAGTTTTCCCAGTGTTCATTTAAGCCTTCAAAATGTTTAAATCGTGAGACAGGATAGTTGGTTGAAATAGTTAAAGTAAAGAACTACCAGTAATCGCTGAATAGTCAGGCTGCAAAAATACTACGAACTGGAACAGACAGACAGACAGACCAGATCCAAGGAAGTTGTCAATCATAGAACAGGTTTTTCCAAGCTGAGTAAACAAAACCAGAAAGCGCCAAAAAGTAAACATGACGGATGAAATTTCGTGATTTGTGAGAACGCTGTTTTCATCTATGTGGACAAATCAGTCGTTTGAAATTAGATACCACAGTGTATCGTCAGGACACTCGTACAGGATGCACCTACGGGTTCTGAGAGTGAAACACTGCTTGACGCCAAACGACAAAAGTTTGGCTTGGTACGAAGCACTGTGAAGAGCTTACTATGGTGATTTGATCCAAGGACCGGTTTCGCATGGTCCTGCTCTGTCGCTGGAACAGGATCAGATGCACGCATGAGCCATAGTGAGAGACACAGACAGGAATCATAGGCAACTCAGTACGTACTGATAACAAAAGAATGTATAAGTAGCAAAAGACCAACAACGGAACCCAAAGACCAATCAAACGGGCAAGGTCAGATTGCAAGGTCGGAGAGCATGGTGGTTGACCTCAGGGTGACGGAGCATGTGGGGAATGGGTGAACTTTGAGAGCCAATGTGGGTATGGAAAAATGGGACACCGGACAAAACTATCTAGGTCCGCACAATGACCGTATGTTACTGTGGCACAAGACCAGACTAAATGAGTATACCTGTACAAGCCAAAAGCGATTCAACACCCCGTTCTGGTCGCTGACTAAGTCCTGATACACTAGGGAAGGTGTGAGCGGGTTCCTATGGAAAATCGTCGAATGAACGAATATGGGATCAGATCTACTTGGTACTTGGTATTTGATTTCGTACAAGATTTGTGTACCAACAATGGCTTTAGGTAGCCTCGCTGCAGCAAAAACTCGGTAGGGTTGACTAGAACACGTAAGCAGATGGAATGACTAAAAGCTAATCTGAAAGACCCCGTTGAAGCGGATTTGAAGGAGCATTTGCCATGGTAGAAACGAGTAAATAAGGAAAGAGATTGTATATCCTGGTGATACAATATAGGTTGCAATGTGTCAACGAGTAAAAAAGAGATTGTATATCCTGGTGATACAATATAGGTTGCAATGTGTCTGTAATGAGTAGCAATCACGCAAATGACCTTAGTTTGGAAACGCCCCATAACTGAGGGGCAGGGCGAAAGACCCCGATGCAGATATGACTAGGAGATGGGGACTTCGGGATTTTCAAGGAATACTAAGCCGGGAGAAGTGAAGCATCTAGCGGGAGTGAGAAAAACACCTTCTCAAACGCATTTGCATCGACCACAGAGGTTGTCACAAAAGTTCGTACTCAATGGGACAGAGACAGATCTGAGTCCTTAAAGACTAAAAGATTCGGGGGAGGATGGCGAGCTAAGACAGAAATATAGATAAGTGTTAAGGGAGTACGTATGCAGTATGTACAGTACACCAAAGGTGAGGTGCATCGATTTTACCGTCTAAACTGTTATGCTTAAAGTTCGATAGGGCAGAATGGTGGTTGATTCCACCGAAAGCCCGAATAGTGGATGAAACTACAAAACTCGTGGGAAAACAGAACAGAGCCCCAATGAAGAACAAACGGGTACAGCAGGTTGGAGAATATGAGAGCGAAGCGACCCAAGGAGATAGTTGATTCTTGTATATTCACTTGTATATGCACTCCTCATAAGGTTGTTGGAAATTCGTCGACAGCCCACGAGCGGTTTCGCCCTTCTTGGGGCTTATCACGTAGGCGCAGTCCCCGAGTTTCCGTCAACCTTATGTTTTACTTGAACCCAAGTTGGAATACACTCATTCGCAAATCAATTTGTTTTTCCGAAAGACTCACCTGGAAATTGGTGTATTTCGCTAATAGCTGCTTCTCCTAGGATGTGAGGATGTCATGAGCATCAGAAATAGAAAAAAACACTGGAAAGGAAAAGTTACGGCGGACTGCTTTTGTTAGCATCCATAAGGATGCAATCTGTGAGTGCATTCGGTTATCTGAGGGTTGTTCCACTGAAGAAATTTGTCTTTCCATTTATTAGTGACAGCTCTGCAGCAGATACAGTCAGATTTGTAGTTAAGATGGGAGGGCTTTACTAAACCACCATATATCCATGCGATTCTTTCGTGAAACCACACAGCCACAGGTACACTCATCTGTATATTAATTTGGTTTTGACTGAATCATTCGTTTATGATATGCGGTCGTGGGCCGTCGAAGAGTTTTCGGCAACCTTATGAATAAAGTACTATGTCTGCACTCGAAAGAATCTTACCGGACTTTTAAGAAATAGGATACAATCAGCTGCATGGAACTATATTTTGACAGTTGCGAAGAAGTATTCCCAGGAAAATGAAAGAGAAAGTAAAAAGAG
Organism: Opisthorchis viverrini; assembly: GCF_000715545.1. NCBI lineage: Eukaryota > Metazoa > Platyhelminthes > Trematoda > Opisthorchiida > Opisthorchiidae > Opisthorchis > Opisthorchis viverrini. Next base: position 1,634,702 of record NW_008751665.1, read on the forward strand.
CATCTGCCTGTGAGCTAAACAGTACCAGCGGTAAAGATTTCAGGGGAAGTATATGGACAGAACCGGTAAGGGGTATGTGGGAAGGTCAAATGGTCAAATGCTGTGTGTAATTTCATCGAGCATGACCAACTACTGGAAATCCAGTCTTTCATGTTTGAGGCAGTTTCATAGGATGTCTGAACTTCCAGAGTTCCTATTGAAAAAATCGTTCATCTGTAGCACCCTTTCGGTGCCTAACTGTCACGCCACCCGAAGGTTGCACGAAAGCTGGGATACTGCCAGGTTGCCCAAGCCTAGACAGGGCGGGTCGAGTGGCAGAGGTCGGGTGCGAACCACAGACCTTCCAGTCAGTAAGTTCGCGCTTTAATCACCATTTCGCCCCTATTGAGAGTGCCCCAAGGGGAAGAAATCAATCGGCGATAAAGGGATGATAAATACGGTAATCCAAAGTAATTTAGGTCGTTAAGTTCCATGGGAGTTACCGAAAGAGAATAATGTTTGTTGTTGTTCCAAGTTACGCGCGATTCTAAAGGATGGATGCTAAGACTAGAAAGGATGAAAAACAGTGGAGTTGTTAAAAGTTGTTTGCTGTACCGACTGCCCATTTGGGGAATAAACTGTGTCAGATGTGTCGTTTCCCCTTTTGGTTCGTTCATTTGCGAAAGCCTCGAATGATTGTAATGTATGGAAATATAAATCCCGGTTGAGAAGAACATGTGAAATTCCCTTTCAGGGTTATCGTGGCAACTGTATGTATGACAATATGCCGCCGGAACACGTCTGCAAAAGACAACCACACACACACACACACACACACACACACACACACACAGATACCGACAGTCATCTCCGTGGAAATCATACGCAATTTGACGTGATTTATCGACTTGTTCTCTAATGCGTGCGTGGGCTTTTCTTTCTTTCTTTTTTTACTTGACCAAAATCGGATAAACCGGGGAGAACATTCATTACATACGAACGAACAATCCAGGCACCGGGTTACACTGGCCCCAAAGTCCCTGTATTAATCATTTGGTTGGCTAAAAATGGCTACTGGCACCAAAAACAGTTTTCTTTACCGGATGCTATGCGAATAAATGAGGCGGTTGGAAAATAAGCAAAACATACTGAGGTAGGGAAGAAAATCAATGTATTAATTGAAGGGATGAGGAATCAGAGGAAACGTATCCGGCGTGTGGGTAACGAACAGGATCGAAGGATAACTACAAGAAATGAGGCCGGTCGATGAGGGAAGTTGGTCAAATCCAAAAATGGATTTCAAAACATCAAAGGTGTTGAGGGAGGAATTAGAATTCTGCATCCACATACGGTCTTGACTAACAACATGGTTTACTGGGGCTAAAGTAAATTTAGTGTAATTTTGAAAAGAACTAATGCGAATCAATAGACTGGACTGATTTGGTCACCCGGGTTTTGTATCAGTCGATCGGCTTACTAACCCAAGACCCTCGTTCGTAAGGCAGCAGTGTGCGGGTCAGAAAAGGTCTAACAGATGCTATGACATTAGACATGCATTGAAGCTGCATCGGTAAACTTCATTCCTATTGAATATGGAACAGAAGAACAGGACAGTCAGACTGATGCTCCCAGCACACAACCACACTTTGTACAACACTACTAGCTATTGTTCTGAACGTATAGCTGTTCACTCCTAGCTATTCAATCCCGGTATTATCAATGAGCGAAACCAAGGAGGCTAAAAAGAATTGTTGGTGGCATGCAAATCCCTTACTGACGATGAGGATGGTGATGGCTCTATTCCTCTAGATTACTTATCCCTGTCTTTCAAGCCTTTGTTCCTCTTCACCGATGGTATTCACTTCTACGTATTGAACTGCGCGCTATTTTTGAACAGAATCGGATAACCCATTCAAGGCCGAATTAGTGTTTATACATTCATTTGCAAACTCAGTTGGTTCTTTCGACAGACTCACCTGGAACCCAGCTGAATCTCTTGTTTGTGATGTTCTCAGGCAACTGAATGTGCTGCGCCAGGCCGCCTCATGTATCAGTCGCTACGATATTTGAAATATCGCGATACATGTATATCTTTGTAATGTACTACTCATAAGGTTGCTGAAAATCCATCGGCTGCCGAATTAGTGTTATTCAAAACCTTCCCCAGTAGAAGACGTGAACTGCAGCTGTTTCCACGAACAAGTAATTTCCTCTTCGGCACATCGTACTATTCTAGATAATTTGCTCACTTCTGTCTGAATTTCATATGTTCCAAAGTATACGTTGTTATTCACCCCCCATTCAGCCACTCCGCGACTACTGCTTTCTAATCGATCCAGATTTCTTCCAGTTCTCTAACTATTGCTCAGATTCAGAGGAATTTCTTCACCTGTCGACTTTCCGAGAGTTGTTCCTTACTGGCCCACATCTTTCGCAAATGTTCTTGTTACTACTTTGAAAAGCTACTGGTTATCGGTCTGTCACAAGGCCCTGTTCACCCAAAGGTCTGGTCACCTCTATGTTTTCTTTACGAGGATTCTCCATCCGTTCTACCTTCGGATTGGTCCTATTCTCTTGAGAAATAGAAGTCTTTTGGACAAATCGTAGGGCCTTATAGGAAACTGGCAAAAATTGTGAGGCCAAAGGACCGATCAAATGACTCTGCACTCCCAAACTGGGCAGTAACATTTGAGTTGCATGACAGAGAATTACTTCACTGTTCTTCCACCCGTTAAACAGTTTTTGCCAAACACCGAGAACTCGCCTCAAACCCACAGCCAGAAGTTGGCTCCAGCGATTAAAACAAAAGACATTGGAATGCACTTAGAAGAATGATCAGCTGATCAGAATGATCAAACTTGAAGCACATAACCTGAGGTCCTTGAAATTACTGAGTCTTGTCTGATCTAATTGCAGCTCGCTGTGCACACCAAACAGACAGGTAAACAACGCTTGCAAAATTTTACTGAAACAATAAATCTGTAATTTGCTCGGAAAAATGATTGGCGTGCGCCAACCAGGAGAATAAAGTGTCATAAAACTTGTGTGAGTCGATGTTAGTGCGCAGTCTTCAAATTCAAATGCAATCAGAGTGTAATAAAACTGAAATCAGAAACCGTGCTCAGAAGGGAGATCACAAGGTAGACTTTAACTAGCAAAAGCCAGGAGTAATTGAGAGACCGAGCAAACTGAAGTCACTCATTGGAACGCCGATGATGCTCTGAAAAAGCTGGTAGAAATGGTGGGAACAGTTACCTTGGAAATGTCCACCCAGACCACAGATGGACTTGATACTCGTGGTCGAGATTTGTTAAAACAAACTACGGAGTTACACAAATGGCTCAATCCAAATGGATATTCATGACATTCCGTCACAATCGATCCACCGAGCCATAATCCATACTGATTTAATCGCCCTAACTTGGTGAGAACACTGTCGACACACAGGGACATTGGAAATCGACTGCTCATTTTCAGGAAAATAATTATTTTGCCACAAATTGACCACTTCCGGTTCCGTCGATGTCGAATGTACAAAAATACACACGCACGATCCCAACCTCATTATCGACCCTGGTTACCTGTCTACGACAGGCTATACGGAGGAGGGAAAGGCGACAGTACGAGTCGGTTACATAAGCAACTGATGGCTTGTCACTTGATTCAACGCTCTCCGTCCAACCCTCAGCGATATGGCTTTTTCGGGGCATCTTGTGTATCCCAGTAGGAATGTTCTGTCGTTAATAATGCAAAACATAGCGCTGACTAGGCATAGTGAACGTCAAGTAGTGCCATGGGACAAGTTAGTGGTTTAACCTTGGTAAAGCGAGCAACGATTGGCGCCAAACTCGAATTGATATGCATAGTTAATGTCGCACACAGATCCGGTCAGCATTCCTTCTTCGTCCAAGTCAGAACGTTTGTGCATAATCTACTGGAACAGCATGATCCTGTGGGATGTGACCTTGCTTAAAACTATCATAGCCGGTCTCATCTCACGCAACATAATGATTCTGCTGAACGGAGGCTGCCACGGCTTTTTTCTATCCCCGTGAGTAGGAGCGACTCATCTGACTGATGTGGAATATCACCGAGGATTCCACAAGTTCCCGATCTCTCTGCGAAAAGACCCTACTAGCGAGGGAGCAGCGAGTATCTAGCTCAAGACAAGAACAAAACTTTTATTCCATCCTAAAAGCTACCGTAATGACCGATGAATCTTGTCAGATATGTTCGTCGCATCTAGTGAGTGATACACATTTCCGTAAAGCCTTGACAACCGCACAGAGGACCCGGGGGATTCGCTCTGAACGATGCATCACCAGACGGTGAGTTCGTGTGGCGGATGACCACTGGAGATAAGCGCTATCATAAGTCGGTTGGACCTAGTCCCGGACGCGAAACGGGTTATGAGTTCCGCACCAAGGTGGGCACATCAGGCAAAAGGTAAGATCCACACATGAGGAATAGACGGGTACAGACAAGACAGGGAGACGAATAAGGGTAACGCTGTGTTTCTATGAGTCTCTTCAGTAATGCTAGGAGAGAAATCACGCATCAAACTTCAAGGCGCAGAAATATCACTGAGTAAGTTTCATTTGCGGGTAGAGCCGTTCCACGAAAACAAAAAAATCATGTTTATTCCACCCTGAGCGAGTTCAAACTCATCTGTGGTGCACCTGAAAAACAACTGCCTGACCGGAACATGAGCTGTTCCGGGGAACGAAGTAAACATTCCAAGTCCAAGTCTTCGCATCTGGTGTTCCATCGCTGTCGTTTCCGGTAGGTAGAACAACACAAATGGTAAATAAAATACAGGTCCATCATTCAACTGACTCGATCCAGTGGACATTCACCGAAGATGCATGTTCATTCGCGTCTTGCGGAGTTTTTTTTTGCAAGTCAAAATGTTATCTCCTGAGTGCAGGAGGAGAACAAGAAGCGGGTACGTGCGCAGATGTGAAGCACATTATCCGGAATAGACATATCGCACATTCCGGTAGCCAGTCGGTTTGAAGTTGACAACAAAACAACGCAGGATTTAGCATAACTGAGAGGAACGGATATACGTGGCTCATCAGTGGTGGGTCACGGAGCTGTTTCAGTAGTCCATTCCTCGGATTTCCGATGTGGCTCGATGCATCTGTTCTATCTTTTAAACCATAAGAGCTACGGAGCGTCCAGGGTCCTTTTATAGTTCACATCAAAACATCTCATGGTATTCCCAATCTACTGGACGTTAGCGAACTACACCCATTTGCAGACAAATTTGGTTTTGTGAGAGACTCACCTCGCTAATTTCATGCAATTTGGTTTCAAGTAGAACGGGAACTCGGGGACTGCGCCTACCTGATGAGCCCCAGGAAGGGCGAAACCGGTCGTGGGCTGTCGACGAATTTTCAGCAACTTTATGAGTAGTGCATCACTAGACGTTGTTTTCAAGCAAAGAATCCAAGTCTGAGGAATCAGCCAGCTAAACAATCTTGTTAGGATGACCGTTCATACAGCAATTCGTCTTGGAATTGAACTTTAATTATGATACATTGCAAAGATACCCTAGTATCAGGAAAGATTGAAAAAAGCTGAAAGACTTGATCGTTCCAGAAGTGAAGGGGATCCAAAGGCCTTGGGGGGATGTTATACCGTGATTGGGGATGATCGATTCTTGTAGAAATCCAACAGTCAGAGGAATCTTTTCATCGGGGATATACAAGATCGGTAGGTCAAACTCGACGTGGAGATGATAAACATTGTATCAAACAAGAAACTATTGGCAAAATACACTCACCCATACCAATTTGGTTTTCAGCAACCTTATAAGTAGTGTATTACAAGAAACTATTTCTTTCACTCCATGTGTCCTCCCTAGTTGCACAACTGGAGGCTAAGGCAAGAAACTACCATAATCTATTTACAAATTTTATTGTGAAGAAAAGGATGAAATTTTCTGGTAAAGAGACCTAGTGCCGGCCTACCATAATCATTTCGAGGTGCCTATACGTCCAAACACCCATTCAGACTACCTGGATAGAAATTGACAAGATTTCGCGCTCACTAGCGTCTCCAACCGTGCACAGGGAGACAAAGCAGACGCTATCCTGGTCATTATTGTGAATATGTACCTAACGGTTGTGCGCAGGCTGTGCGCAGGGCACCCACACCTGGACAGGATAACGGTTAGGACCGTCAACCAAAACCTTTACTTGAAAAGCCTGGCCGAAAGGGAGCGGTGGTTGACGTAAGACTACGGAAGTAGCCTCTATTTTGGGGAGCAAGTCGCCACACACTTTCCATTCAACAACCCGGAGGACCAAGAGTATGTGTTAGTCAGAACTCTATCCACTAACCAACCTGGTATGATAGGTTCTGTGAGAGTACCACACGCGGTATAGCTCAGTGGGTTGCGGAGGGACACATACCGTCAGTAAGGTCCAGTTCCTTCGTGACAGTATCTATATAATACTCATCAGATTCAAATGGTGTTGCTAAGTTTTTGCGTCGTCTCTGACGCTTCTTGGTGAGTTACAGACAAGCATTATTGGGTTTAAAATCAGATCTCGGCTTTGAAGCATTTACTGTACGGAACAAAACAAACGAACGAATTTTCCACGTAAGAGGACCTATTTTTCTAGACGTTACACACTGCTTATAAAGTTGCTGCAAATTAAATGTCACACATAGTGAAAAGTGTGCCAATGCACCCCCGACAATTGTTGTCTTCAGGTGTCTCAGTAAGGTCTGAGTCTTGGTACACCACTGAAATACACTCAAGGGACCGGTTACCACCTGCTTTCCCATGACAAATACATTTCCACTGAAGGAGAGCGGATAAAACCTTCTTTACTGACTGGGGATTCGTTAACCGTCCATCTAATCAGGCTACCTAAACTCCGATTCCAAAACAAAAACGGTGAGAAAACAGATAACCGTCCAAGGATGGGACGAATACAATTATCTTCAAAATCGAACAAACATGGGAGCATTGAGGTTTGATTTTTTCTCATCCTTATAGGTGAATCCTTAAACCGATATCCTTTTCATACCCCCGTTGGTATCCGTACTCATGCATTCTCATGCTTTGGCATCCCCCGGGAAGTGACACGATTTCAGCTGTCTGAGTGCTATTGCCGCTGCACACAACTTTTCACTGGTTTCTGGAATGCTCCAAAACATCTCGACCTTGGAAGTCGTTCGGATAGGATGCGGGTGACTACAATGCGAGACTCACATTTTCGAACACTTAGTCATAGAACGAAACCTTTCATGTGTTTCGGCACCAACTCCTCACCGGAAGATGGGATGCCTCCGGTCAGAACGGAATGGAATTCGTTTTGACCGCAAGCTACCACCTTGCAAGATTATGGCTTACGGACACCTTGGTACATGTTCCAGCGACACCGACTCGAGTTTCTAAAAGAACTTGTGATTTACTTATTGGAAATCGATACTGTGGTTCTGACACGGAGCTGAGACGCTGGTACACGTTCATCTAACAATGGTCTTTGCGAGTTTGACCATGGTGAACGCCGCGTCTACCTATTAAACTTTACGGATTTCCAGCCAATATGCGTCAATGATGCGTGCTGCCAACACCCCAGATGATGACTGTTGCCACAGTGCCGTTCATTTTGCAACATGTACCGAAATCCCTCAAAGATTTAGCAGGCTGTTGTCACGTCCATATTCGCCTCTTGTGCCACCTTTGATTCCATCCACTACCGTGCTGGATCATAGAACAGTGCGCTGCTTGATGGAACACCGCCTAACCTAATCAGGTCTTGACGCTCCGTGACCCAAACCAGCCTTGAGGGTATTGTGTAGACTTGTGCACCGAAGTTCGGCTGGAGTCTTCTTATCCAGCCTTAACTACGCTATCTAGTAGATACTGATGGGTGCTCTGTGGGGCTGCATAGGTGTGAAGGCCACGTCAACTAGCTACACCCCGGTATCGAATAGGTAAACAGCATTGTTTTTCGGCATAAATCTTGCAGAAAGTGGAAACAAAACGCAGTTGCGACCTCTTGATTGGACCAGAAAGTGATATCATGGGGTGAATCTATCAAAAGATTGCCCATATTCAAATGCCTTCGTTTTTACTTCGCTTCGAATGGTTTGTAAACGAAGTGAAAATCCCCATTGATTTTGTGAGAGGCAGAGCTAAGAGTAGTGTGAGAACAGAACTTTGTGTCTGCTAAGATGCTACCTGACTTGTCACACTATACAGATACGACAGTGGCTACTGTGGTGAGAGAATGTTGGGAAACTAGAAAATTTCGAGGACTACTGTGGAAACATGACGCACCAAGAAGGTTTTCACCGTGTACTTACTGAACTACTATTTTGTTGCTTCACGATTAACTGTATACATCCTTTGGAAACCGAGCGATGACCAGGTGCACAGGGGTAAACAGACCAAGCTGCTGCGAAAGATGGCATTGCCACGGTGAACATTAAGTGAATTCGTGGCATACAGCGATGGACTCGGAAATGCACCACCATTGACGACGAGACAGGACCGCGACCTTGTACACCTTGCCGTGGACCACCAGGCGTTGTGATCAACCGGATCAACTCGAGTAAATTAAGTAACCATAAGTGAAAGATTCCTATGTCATAATTCTATGCTGTCACGAGGCCGTAGCCCTTGGCATACGACCGACAGTCCCTAACTCCCACCAGAAAGCATCATGTGCGGTTTTGGCGTTCGCAGACAAACAATGGAGCATTTGTAACCAAAACGATACTCGTTTCCTGAGCTCAAATAGTCTGTCTCTCATTAATTTCAACAAAAATCACTCGATTTTTTCCAGCATACATTTCTACAACTTTCGTTCTGGAACGCTACGTGTGCCGACTATCAGGATAGGAACCGTCCGCCAACATGCAAATGTTCTTACGGGACAGGCGTAGAATGCTGGTCGTCAAAATGTTCATCCAAGACCTTACCCACTCAGTCACGCGAGCCAATGAGAAGCCGAAGCACAAAACTATCCAGTTATCTGTGAAGTTTGGTTGCGCGCGTGGCAGACGTCATACCGGAGCCCAAGTTGTTTTCACTTCTGCACACCAAAAGCGAAGTGCTGTTGTGTAACCGATAGGGTACATACTGTGGGACCAATGTCTCACACCGGCGCTATGCACCGTAGGACTGCCGTGGACAGACTGTCAGCGATTAGTCAGCCGGCAACTTTGGCAGAGATGCACACGAAACTGACATTACTTTGCCCGGTATGTTTAAACCATGCGTCACACTTTCTCCGACAATGCGCCGGTCAAATGTGCTTTTTAAACAAAAGTGTTATTGTTATCCTACACCTCAGAGACGGAGTGAGTGGGCCACGTCACAAACATGGCAGATTGTTATCGTTTCCACCACGGTAGGCCGAACTGGGGAGAAAAGTCAACCGTTTGCGGTAAGGTATAAACAGGTGAATAAGCATTGTGGGTTCTGTCATCCTAGCACTTTTGGACGGAAAAATATGGTAGAATTTGCAAACCATATGCGACGGTACCGAAAGACACAAGAAAAACAGGGGATTTAGTTAGGCATTCACATGCGAGCCTCTACGGGAAATAGTCAAAAGTTGTAAGGCGGGTGGTCATTGAAAAGAGAAAAAGGCCAAACTGTCTACTTTATTGGGGAAGGACGAGAGGACTGAAGAAAATCTCCGCTGCTGACGTCGCTGAGACGAATGGGGAATCTAGATTTATACATCTTAATGAATTCTGACATCGATCTCGAATTTGGCAAATCCCATGGTTCAACGGGGACCACATACTGAAAGGCTCAACGCAACAACATCTAGACTCTTCGTGTTCTCTTTCACACCCTTCTGTTAGGTCCCACGTTGTCAACTTCTCAGGTTGCGCCGTTCGGGGAGAGGCACAGAGGACAGTACCCATCTCGGCACACAATGTTTTCGCTGTGTGTAGCACACGGCCGAGCCACTGCAGGCGATGGTGCTAGACTGAAGTGTCTGCTGCACAACCAGATACCCGTTTCCTAACTGCCTCATTCGTTGACGCCATCCGATACCAGGAACACCTCGGAAACCCGATGATGCCTCAAATCAGCTGTCCATAGAAGTCATGTCTCGCAACCATACAACATAACAGCATGATACACACCAACCTCGAGACCCAGTATTTGGCTTTAATAGACATCCTAAGTGACGCAAATTGAAAAACGTGATTTGTGCACCAACATCATCGGACTTAATTCCGTCCTTGAATCGCACAGTTCAGAGACTGCACATTCAAAACCATGAGTTTGTACTTTGTGAGTACTTGTACTGGGTCTCCGTCTTTAGAGATAAACACGATGCCCCCTGCGTATTCGAACTTGACAACCGATTCGTGAAATGAATGAAACAGTACTTCCTGTGCATTCGGCACAGATCAAATCCACTTCCACAACGGAATCAAAAAGCGAAGTAAATGAATCCATAATGAGTAAAGGAGATGCGCCGTACAATTGTTTTCTCTTTGTGGGCACTTCATGAATCTCTGGGTGAATCGAATCCACCGGTCTTCAGGTCATAGAGGATCTGGTAAAAAGCGCACTTGATAAAGCAATTCACCCGACGTGATCTTCAACGACCAGGTCCCACGAGTGATCACTTCTCGCATGAACATCCCGTAGGTCGAGTAAACCACTAAATGAGGATAGTATGTACTCTAGGATCGACCCCGCAAAACCAGTGGACGTTGACACCAGCTGTCGAGGGATACGTTTATCCAGAATAAGCATTGCAATATTCATTACACCGGTGAACTGTTACCCAACTTCATAGCTGAGGATTCGTCTTCAACTTGATGAGCGGTATGCCATTCAAGCGGAGTTGGACCTTAGGTGCAAACTGATTGTGCTTTGTCTAATGATCTCGCGTTGCAATTTTAGACTGGCTGAGATGTCCGATAGAACAAGGCAAATAAACGTTGGCCAACAATGTTAGCGCAAAATAGGAGGCAAACACGAATGGAGCTACGGATAGCTCGGTGGGTAAAGCGCGAACTTACAAACGGGAAGGTTGCTGGTTCGAATCCAACCCCGACTTCTTTTGGGGTTGGAAAACCGGGCAACCCCCGTGCTTGCTTCGGGTGGCATAGCAGCTAGGCACCCAAATGTCGTTATAGCCGCACGATTACCTTATTATTTTTTATTACCAGAATGCTAACAGTGATACTCGCTACGTGCTCCATCCTCTACATCGTCACTTTGGAGCAGTGGAATTAACAACCGTCTAGTTCCGCTGCTGAGGAATAACGCAATAACAGATGAACGCCTGGGTGAGATATAATCAGGGTCAACCGCGTTGGACAAGCAAGCGTTCTTATGCGTCCTACTGTGAAACCAGAAAAAAAAACATGAGTTCACTGTAGCGCACGCTGTTAAAGCTGTGCTGGAATCCGATTGGCTGATAGTCCCCCCCCCCCTTCATCGCAAAGACCATTGATGTCCAGAACGCCTGAATGACCGCATATGATGGCAGGAATACTTTCCTAAACGAAACAACTCACAAGGTTAACCCAAGAAGGGTGAAACCGATCGTGGGCTGTCGAAGAGTTTTCAGCAACCTTGTGAGTAGTTTCGTCTACGGAAATATACTGCGATATCTCGAATATCGTGTCAACTGAAACATGAGGTGGCCTGTGTGCAGCACATTCAACTGGAGGACATCATAAACGAGAAATTCAGTTGAGTCTCTCGTGAAAGCCAAATTGATGTGCAAATGCGTGTATTTCTCGAATACTTTCCTAACTTTATCATCAAAGAAGAAACTCATGGCTGGTTTATATACCCTAAATTAACGCGTGTCATCAACTAGAACGCAGACTTTTCTGCCTCCGTTGTCATATACACGGGATGGTTCGCAATCTTCACCAGTCACGTGGTTTGGGGATGTGGCTGAATTCACCCTAGATAAAAAGCGCTGTTCGGAAATTTATACTTTCAATCTGGGTGGACGACGGTGCAATAAATTTACCTATGGGGCAGCTTTCCTGTCAAACGACGGAAGCAAATTTACGACCAAACGATCTTCTATAAACATTGTCACGTGGTTAGACGCCTGCTTTACGAGCTCTTCACCTTTCTAAGAAGTTTGATTCTGAAATACAGTGTGCTCCGTCCCGACCGGTCAAAATCACGTTCAACTGGGGCGTTTCTCTTGCAGCCGGAGACATACTTTCAGCCATACTTTTGTGCCGTCCTCCGAGTAGACGGCTGGTGATATGAATTGAAATGCGTGGATGAAATTTCTCACGATTTGCTGGAAATGAACCTATTCGATGTCTCATTGTGTCGAACGAGTACCCCACCAACAATCTGGCATCGTAACTAAAGCCTCATAACCAAATGGAAATTGAGAGGAAGCCGACTAGAATGATGATCCACCACTCTAAATTAGACCTAACCCGGTTCGGCGTCAAAGCGAACAGGGAACAAGAAAATACACATAAACCGAATAGTTCATCCTCTGTAACAGATGTGAAGTTCACAGATGTACCAGTCCATATTGAACAACGAAAGTCAACCGATTGTCTTGTAGTTGTGTGACTACGGGTGATAGGATGGAACAGCTGTGACCATCCCATCATAACGCATACAGAGTACACGGGAACAATTGATGAAGTACACTCATTTGCAAATGAATTTTGTGTTAAGATGGAACGGAATTTCTGGTCTGCGGTATCTTCCGAATGAATGTGCCGTACGATATTGCCTCCAGAAGGACGAAACGGATGGTAGGCTGTCGAATGGTTTTGAGTAGTCTCATGTGTAGCGTGTTGTGTCACGGAAATACACGAGAAAAGTTCGGAAAATTTCATACAGACTGATTGGAACACACGAACTCATGCCAATTGGACAATGATTCAAGTGTGTGGGTAATGTCAAGCAGTGTGAACTTTAGCATAATGAAACGAAGTCAACAATCGGGTGTTGGTTGCCATGGTGTGAAACGTACTACTTATATACACAACTTCCATTCATTTGGGAAACCGTTTAGCTCGAATAATTCCCAACAATGAACCATGAAACACAGACTGCATTAAACTTTACTGCACCCGCTAGAAACGGAGGGCTGGACAAACAAGAAGAGACAGATAGACTTTGAGGGAATAAATTGGGTTTTAATGGCATTGCCGTTGTTTCTTACTGGTGTTTTGGGCGGATTAAATGGGGTCCTTTCGGTAAATTGATGAATTGAACAAGCCATAATACTCGTTGCGCTCAAAATCTCAGAAAAGTAACGATATTTCGTTGAGAAAGACCCAGCTTAAGTTAAAGACTAGATGAAAATAGTTATGAATCTACCCGATATCCAGCATATCATATGGAAAAGTTTGTATCCCAAGCAACATTGAAAGCCCACGACTCTCCTGTAGAATACGCATGATTAGTGGTTGATTTTTGGGAAGCTGTCGCTCAGTAGGGACTTCTGGACCAGCCGTTCTGGGTTACGCTAAGTTTAATGTGTGTACCTAACCCTTTTGGACGCAGAGAACAAGGTTTCATAGATCGATGGCGATTGACTCTACTGTAAGTAAGGGATACCATTTAACTGTCGTCGGTTGAATTTAAGGAAATTTGCAAATGATTTTCAAACAAGAATTCACAGATACTTGGTGTGTGATTTGTTCAAATGAGGCACAATAGCACTTGAATCAAGTATTTTCCAAGATAGGTTGGAGAGTGCTCTCTTACCCGTCCCCTGTCAAGCCCCCAGCTGCCTGACCAAGTACCCTGGTGCAAAGATTACAGAGGCGCTTAGGGAAGCTACTTGTGTGGTTGAGGCTGACCAGGGTTTTTATCGAAAATGAATTGACTCAGTGGAAGCTAAAGGTGAGCGCTTTAGCGCACCGTCTGTCAGTTCAGTTGTATAGTTGCACTTGAAAGGGGTTGTAAAAGATACATTCCTTCTCTAACCTCAGTAGCGGTGGCCGTTTCGGTCACGCTTTTTGGTCACGTTTCTCTCAAAATGAAACTCACCGAACGCCCGTTTTCTTTGAGCGCTGAGTTTCGAACATGCCATCCTTGTGGACAAAGAACAAACGAAGCTGCGTTTCTGTTTTAAGGACGCCCTGGTCAGGTTTGTTTTTGGAATACCCCCCTTAGTAATGGGACATCCAATTACACGTTGAGGAAATGAAATTAGCCTTCACTCTCAGCTTCATATGCAGTACAGACTGACGAAAGGGTGAGGTTAAATCGTTCTGGGAGTGACCGAATTGTATCATCTTGCTGTATCGTCATAACTACGTCATCTACCAAACCGGTTGAGGAATCTTCCATCGGATTTGAACTTTACGTGGAAAGTACCACCCAGGAGGAGTTCATTTAAACATGTGGTAGTTGGTGAAGCCAATTGTGTACTAGAACTCGCGACATAAAAGCAAGGGTAATTTATTTATTCTAACACGGGAGCATGCGCGAACAGAGGGGGAACGTCCAAAGAGCTCAAACGACGTACTCCAGTCCATAATTGAGCCTACAAAGCATTCAAAGATGTCTCCGCAAGAAAAACACTGAACAGCGCCTAAATTCTTACCGCCGTTTATTGTCGAATAAGGTAATAAAATGAGGTAGAACAATGGTTAAGGCGCTAACTTACTGGCCGCATAGTCCGTGGCCCGAATCCAACATAAGTATATCGACTGTTCCTGTCTAGGCAATAGTCTGGTAGAATCTCAACCGATGTCCTTCCTTCAGCTGGTCCTGAAGGAGTGTTACAGATGGACAAATATTATTATTTTCGAGGACAACAAGCCAAATAGGGGGGCGAGATGGTTCAGTGGCTAGAGTGCGAATTTACTGACCAAAAGGTCCGTGGTTCGAACCCGACCACTGCCTCACGACTTCCCCTGTCTAGGTTTGAGCAACCTGACAGTATCCCAGCCCTTGTGCTTCCTTCAGGTGGCATGGCAGCTAGGCACCGAAATGGTGTGTGTTACAGCTGAACGAATAAGCTAGATGGGACGCCTATGGGTTGAACGTTTTCATCAATCTGCTTGAATGGACGGGCCTCCCTCGCCTTAGGGATGTGTTGGTTTGTTCGTTCCCAGAGTCCATTCAAGAAGGTACTGCATATCAACAACAAAATACAGCAATCGCCCTGGAGATCGATTCTAAATGCATTCACAAAAACAGTTTCGCTAGCTATGTGAACGTCTGGTGGGAAGCGTTGCTGTTAGCGACTGGCGAACTTATTGACGTGCCAGAATCTTTAGGTTTTACCGAATTGCGTCGACGGTAAGTACGACAGAAATGCAGAATGGGATTACATTACTTGGGGCAGAACGAGACAGAGGTAATTATAAGTAGGACCGAACGATGCTGTGCGGCGGTGGTAGGGAAAACAGGCTCAGTCCAGCCTACGATCGCTAGTGCCAACATCACCTATTCGGACAGGTGACCTTTACGGTGCTTCTCGGAGTCACTCGATGATTTATTCTGTATTTTCGCTATATTCTACTGGGCAAATGTGCACCGAATTCCGTATTTCAGAGATGACGCAAAGGCGATCCTCTGCACCCATTGACACACGTACGCACACACACACACACACACACACGCGATAATGCACACGCGCGCGCGCAGAGCGAAAGAACGCACACACACACACACACCGTTAGCCAAGCGGTCTCAGCATTAGCAAACACACAGTCAGGCCAATGGTCGCACACACACACACACACACACACAATTCCCTTTTTTGTTCCAGGAACCTAGGCGATCGTGCCCGATTAGACGAGAACAATCGTTCATTTGGTGGGGTAAAGGAACCAAAATAGCACGCTGCAAAATTCAGCCGGTTCTAGTTTGATCACTCATATTAGCCATCAGACTGCTATACAGACAGCGCCAGGTTGTCTAACATTTCCAAAGCCACGTTCACCATACTTTTATGTCTCGCATCTGTCAATTGAACTCACATGGCAGGCGCCTAAGTCCCTGCGCTTCCACGCTACGAGAAACGCGTCATCGTGGTGTTCCTAAGGTAAATCCAAAGTAATAGGGTGGCTAGGAAATATTGACTGGACAGCTTGAATGGCTTCGCTACAAGTCAATCTGATCGTACCTGATTAATTGGCAATACCTAAATAACACAAGAGCTTTACGACAACTAGGCTGATCTCGTGAAAAGTCACTGACAGCATTCTCCTTTAGTCACAATGAGGCGCAAAATACTCCCTGTAGAAAAGAGCCCACTCTCCCCCCTAGCACGGGAAGAAAGCCCCTGATTGAGAACCACTCATTATTTGGAACAACGTCCTATCAACCCGCATCCTACGGTTTTATTGGGTTAGAGGGTAAGTCTCATACAAGAGTCCGGCTACCAGCGCCTACACTGTTTGATTTCCGGACTGGACTGCCAAGATCGGGCAACAGATCAACAGCCAGCCGACTTACAATCGATTAACGATACCAAGTATTTCGATATACTGTTAACCCTGTGTTGCCACATTGGCAGGATGAGATCACGCTAACAGCTGACTCGGATTGTGCCTGAGTGCCTTTGCTTCATTACTGTCTTGTAGGA
Organism: Opisthorchis viverrini; assembly: GCF_000715545.1. NCBI lineage: Eukaryota > Metazoa > Platyhelminthes > Trematoda > Opisthorchiida > Opisthorchiidae > Opisthorchis > Opisthorchis viverrini. Next base: position 1,651,225 of record NW_008751665.1, read on the forward strand.
AAAGATTCTGCCTGACTTTTTTGGCTTGCTCTTCTCACTTAGGCCTAAGCATGCGCGAAATTTGGGATGCAAAACCTGCTTTGGACAATCCATGTGTGCTTTTTTGGATGGGTGGAGTAGAAAACCTGCTCTCCGCTTTCATCAGGAGAAAATGTGGACAAAAAAGACAGCACATTCACAACGAAGTATGCGAACCGTTGTAGCAGCACAACTGGTCCGAAAAACTTGAACATTAGATAGACAGATAGACAGTTCCCTCTCAGCCGGCCATTTTCGACCCCAGGCTTAGTTATTCTCAGTGACATTCCAAGTCGCCCAGTTGAAAGCTGAAAGCGGTTTATGATTGCATCTTCACCACCATTGCACATATCCATAGAAGCTTTGGGAATTTAAACCACTGAATGTTCCCGCAACCAGGACAGTCTATTGCACACACACACACACTCCGTCGTTTGTTTTCAACATTGGTTTGTCACAAATATAGCCTAATGTGATCGAATGCAGTCAGATCTGATTGCAACCACCATATGATGGTAGTATGCGAACTGGTTTGACTAGCTCCTAGAAATCACAAACACTGAGCGCTCTCGAGCACTGCGCCTCGACGGGCTGATCTGACTCTGTGAGGAGTCTTCAAATGTTGCCACGCCATTGCCACAGTACCTGAACCTGCCGAACAAACAACGGCAAGTGTTGGATCGTTCAGTTATCACGTTCTCGCGTGAGAAGCCCTCGAAGCTGGGCTGGCTACACACAGGTTTCCATCCTGAAGCCGTTGGCTAGTCTAGTTCAACCTACTTGTGTACCTAGGTTCCGTTTTCAAATTCACCAGAGCTGCGTTGCAGCAGCTTCAACTGAAGTGGGCAATTAAAGCAGATGGACTATTGTCGGACATGCACCATGATGGCCACTTTTCAGCCCTGTGGTTTAGAAAAACAAATTGGTGTGCAAATAAATGCAATGTGCGTATTTCTTACAATTTGGGTTTGAGCAGAACATAAGGTTGATGGAAGCTCGGTGATTGCGTTCAATTGATGAGCTTCAAGAAGGACAAAACAGATTGTGGGCTGTTAACAAGTTTTCAGCAGCCTTGCGCTACGTTTAACCGTTCCATTGCGATATCTCGGATATGGTACGAAGTGAAACACGGTACCCTGTGTAGCACATTCAGTTAGGTCTTCCGTTAAAACTAACTTACCCTGTTATATTTCCCTCATAAATAACCGCGCATGTTTTAAGGGGGTGAGATGGCCCAAGTGATGAGAGCGCGAATTTACCGACCGGAAGGTCAGTGGTTCGAACCCAACATCTACCTCTCGACTTCCCCTGTCTAGACTTGGGTAACCTGGCAGTATCCAAGCCCTCTTGTAACCTTTGGGTGGTACGGCAGTTCGACACCGAAAGGGTGCTATAGCTGAACAGCTGTTTTAGGGGGGCTCCAGCAATAGGTATCACCCAGCGCGGATTTATGAGGATAATAAGTATGGAGAAAAAGCGTGCTATGGACTTAGCAGGCTGTAACGGCCCTTTTACAAACCAAAAAGCTGTCAGTATACACCTGCCGCTTATTGTGGTCATTCTGAACACGCTATGCACCCCAACCTAAAGGGCAACTCGCTATCATACCCCTCTGGTCAGGCCAAAGGTTGACCACCTCTCTGCTAGCGCCACTCTGAATTGGGCACAGAAAACAGCATTCTTTTCCGCACACACAACACACGATCTAATCACCACAGCTTTTGATGCCGAGTAACGCCTCTGTCTCACAACCAAACTTTCGTTTGCTACTTGTCTCTTTGACAAAATTGTTGAAATTATTCTCTAACCATGGACGCCGTCGGATTGCTTGACCAGAATTTACACAACAGGAAGGTCAGGCTCATTTTTGTCCGTAGCTGTCGTACTATTATCGACCATGATCTTACACTGATAAAGCACAGGAATTTTGCTACCGAAATAACCATACCATTAAATATCACGGTACGTGCAATCATGACATAAAAGCTAATTTTCTCCCGCCTCGACTGACGGAAAGGTGACTACGGAAAAGTACCTGGTACATGGGGTAAAAACAGAGGCACGCACTGAAAATAGCTGGCCATTGTCATGGCAACCGAATTCGAAAGGATGTCAGCCAGAAAACCTATTGTGCACCCTTATTTGCATGTGTTTATAACACACCGCCTACACATCGAACCCCTAACGCACCCTTACCGAACAGACGGCAGTTGTTGTCCGATTGGAAACAGTATTCGTAATGATGTTGTTTGGACTGTGAGTTTCACGCCAACAAAATGGACGCAGCGTGTTTTGTTTGCCAGAAAATCCGCCGAGGAAATGAACTGTGAGCTGGTTGCACGATAAGCCTACAGATGATTTGTGTTCGTGCAGAAAAAGGCGGATAAGTTCAGTTCAAAAGCTGCCCGTGGAACCGTGCTTCTTGGCTTCTAGAACAGACTGAATCACTTGTTCACCAAAAACTTTGCACTTTGTAGATCCGAAAATCACCATGAACATTTCTCTCTTAATCATCGCCATCATCATCACGATCAGCACGCAATCATCCGCATCTCCGCCTTTATTTGGGTAGCAATACTGGTATTTCATGCAAGGGGCAAGATGGCTCAAGTGGTTAGAGCGCGAATTTACTGACCGCAAGGTCCGTGGTTTGAACCCGACCTCTGCCACTAGACTTCCCCTGTCTAGGCTTGGGTAACCTGGCAGTATCCCAGCCCTCGTGCTTCCTTCGGGTGGCATGGCAGTTAGGCGCCGAAAGGATGTTACAGCTGAATAATTATCTTTGCTTCATACGAGCGTTTTAGTGTCAGACAGGCAGTGTAAAATAAACTGTGCCATGAGGGATGCCCGTGCTAGTCCCCTCTGCAAACATTCTGGCCCGTCTACAGCTGCAACGTTCCACCTAACCATCCATATGGCGACTGGATACAAGAACAGCTAAGACGCCAATCAAAACACACCTGAAGGTCGGGTAATTTTTTAAGCAATTCTGGAAGCAAAGGTTCAACCAAAGAACTGTTTTCCACTGTCACCGGGTTTTAGCCACAGTTCCAGGAAAACTGGTGATGAACACACCCTAGATCCTCCACCTGCAGAGCGTTGACCTCATCATCCTCCACACCATAATACGAAACGTTTGAGGATCAGCGGAAATTTCTGGACTTGAGAAACTCAATGCACACTACCAACAGAACCAATACAATCTACGTAGAACGCAAAATGCTCTATAAAATGCTTCTTCAGCTGTTTGGAATGTGACACTAAAGCACAAAGAAGTAGCGGATTCTGGTGCCTGTGTTGGAAATCATCGTTTGTAACGAAGTTCAAGAGCAGCTCAACGCCTAGTTCCACGTGCCACAAGTGTCGAGTGAACCCGAAAGAACTTGTCAACACACACGATCAAAGTGACACGCCTAGTTCTGCCACAAGTGTCGAGTGAACCCGAAAGAACTTGTCAACACACACGATCAAAGTGACAACCTTCCGAAATCGATAATTCCGGGCGCTCTTTCTACTAAAAAAGCCGCAATCTACCCCTCTACTACCTACCAACGGGTTATCTCTCTGATCATTGAATGCCATCTCAATACTGTTTACGCTACACGTCTCACGTTTGCATCTCCAGAGTAGGCATAAAACACTGTGTTGTCAGAGATGGTAATCTGAGTGCAAATAGCTATGTTGATCTCTATCTGCCTGAAGAGACAGTATGTGTTGCGTGAAACAGGCCTTGACAATCGCGAATTTTGCTATGCACCCTGGTGTTTGATTTCAAGTTGCAGATCGACCTTGCGGATCGACCTTGAAGTGCATGCATGTGTGTGTGAGTGAGCGAGTGAGTCTAATTCAGCCCCCATCAGGCAATCGGCGAGTGGAACCGGCTTTCAAAAATGATCCATTTTGCTTCTAAGGCATTGACACACAGTTAATCGGTTGCCATCGTGTGATTGTTAGTGTGAACAAAACCAAGCGTATGATTTTAGAGAACTTTTGAAACAAGGATAACCTAATACACGAGCTAAGAAACTGAAGCATACTCTAGTAGAAAGATTCAAAGCTTCTCTGCATCCTGGCGGAACATTTCAACCAGTAAATTGCAAGTTACTGTGAATTTCGAATCAACATCTGGATAGTGATCACGTCAACAGAGTCCGTATTTTCTATGGTGGAAGTCTGCTTCCCCAAAGAACGGGCAAATTCAGTCGTGGAATTTAAAAAACCCATCAGTTTCATTCACATGTAAAACCATGCAGTACTTGTAAGGGGGTAGTCTTGCGGAGGAGGTAGTTATGTGATTCAGAAATCGCATGCAGAGAAAAGTAAGACAAGCCGATTGAACAGTATCAAGAAAAAAATGGGGAAGACACTCAAACCTAAGCCGGTTTTCATTACATCTAGAACACTCCGTGCCAACAGTTTTATGTACAATGGTATTCAATTCTTCACATTCATATCACTCTTGTTTGAACAGTCGTCCTCCTGTCCTGGCGCAATTATTCTGGTGAATCCACATCACAGGGGGCGAATTACTGAACTCGAGTTCCGCTCTTATTAGAGGTCATCAGCGGTGTATATCCAATGGCCGTGCCAGGGTTTGAACTCCGGACAGCTGACATGCGAGGCGAACGTGTTGCCACTATTCCACCAGCGTACGTTGGACGTATCTGAATTCTCATGTCTGAACGGGTGAACAGGACAGGAGGATGACTGTTCAAAGGAGAGTGATGTGAAAGTGGACAATACTACATCCCGCAAACCACACAACACGGTATTCAATTTCTTGTCGATTACCACTCAATCGCATCAGCTCTGCTCACATCCTCTGGGCCTCATTTACGATTTTCTAGAACGAATTCAATGTAAACGATCACATTGACTGATCGTCCGTTCACTGTCCATGTTACACAGTCGACTGACAATACCCAAGCTGGTGATGGTGTCTCCTCTGGAACCCTCTGCGCCTCGACGTTTCTGCAATAGTCGTCCGTGTGAAAAACAAGACCCAAGCTTTTTTCCACATCCGTTCCCCTGGCTGCATAGTATGGTTGATGTGATGAATATGTGTAGGTCGTGTCGGGGTGGCAACAAACCCTAGTGTGCACTATCTTTAATAAGGCAAGTTTTGATAGAGCTCCCTGTAGTTCCGGGTGTTCGCCCTATGTGGGAAACTACTTTTCGATTTTTTTTACATTCCACTGTGAATCCTTGTGGATCACGTGTAAAGGTGGGGACTCAGAAGAGGAGGATTGATGTACTCTATCGGTGGAGTACCATAAACGATCCATTCTTGAATGGTGGGTAATTAGGACTAGCTTGTCTGGTTTGAGTAAAAGATTGAGTCCACTTTGCCACGCTTGATTATCGGTAAGCAATCTTTAGAAGTAGCCATTCAGCTGCAACACCCTTTTGGTAAGTAGCTCACATGCGACATTCTCAAGGAAGCATGATGGCTGAGATACTGCCAGGCTGCCGAAACCCAGCCAGGAGAAGTCCAGATTCCGAGGTCGGTTTCGAACCGTGAACCTTCCTGTCAGAAAGTTCATGCCATAACCATGAGCCATCTCGAACTGGTACTTGAAACAACCGTTTAGAGGAGACATGTACTCTTAGTAACTGACTATGATCAATGTTGTAAGTCCAAGACAATAAATTCCCACGATAAGCTGCGAGGAACATGTCCGAACGCAACCAGCCGGACGGACCTCTGCTGGAATTAAAATACAAATCAAACGGCACGTGAGGATACATTTCAGTTCGCGAAAGACCCTCAGATCAAAACAAATCTTGCGCCATTCGCCTGTCTGGAGTAACCGTTTTCGGCTGGTCACTTTAGTGATTGTCTTGGAGAGAATCTACCATGTTCGAAAAGAGTCCAAAATATGTTTCATAGTAAAGACTTATCGCCGTCAATGAAGACATAGTTCTAAGTATTTCATCCTGCCAGTGAACCGGAGAATTACGAACTGGTGACCTTCTGGCCAGCGGTTGGACGATTAAGAGTTTGGCCATGAGTAGTAGCTGATCGGCAGTGTGATTAGCTCTCAATAAGGGAAGTCACATCACGTGATCACGTATTGACGACTTCTGAGGAAAAAGTTTTGCACATCCAGTAAAATTATCCTCCTTCCGTGCTGATTGTTGATTCACGGCAATGTGAGGAAATTGGGTATTCCTTTGCCATCTCGAACCCTGACAATCTCCGAATGTGCGACGGGAAAACATACCTTTTATCCAGCGCATCGCCGTGGAACCAAGAGAAATACGAGCGCTATAGATATTGGTGTCTGGTTATGCAGTGTATCAATAACTAGAAATTTGAGTCAGTCTGTGGTCACGAGTGCCTAAGCATATCACGTGATTAACCGTGGCACATGAAGAGCAAATATGACAAACCAGTGCGATGAGTCATTGACCAAAAGTTGATACACCAACCAGTATCAACTAACGTATCCCTCAGTCGGCCAACAAATAAGTTCGTACATCTATTCCCTCTGTAGTTCCAAATGATGGCGGGTTATTTAGCCTAGAAACAAGAAAACTACCCTCCCACTTATTTCCTGATAGTAATACCAGATATCCACTTGCTCTATTGATGTACCCTTTCAGGAGAGGGGAATGGTATTAATCAGGATGTCGTCCCCACGTCTCTTGCGTATTCAAGACAGGTAAGTGTTTCAGAAATGCGGATGCAGAGCTTCGGACGAAGTATGCACATTAGTAATTTCATCGCATCGATTTCTCCCCTCGAACTCCTCCCACCCGTATTCCTACCCTCATTTTGGTCCTCATCTTCCGATCAGCTGATGATACCGACCGGCGTTGCCACATAAGTCGACAGCTGTCATCTTTGTGGATAACCGACAATTAGAAACAAAGCCGCCCCAACCATTTCGGCGGGCAAATATTTTGAAGTTATAACCCAATAATTCCAGCGTCTGACTAGAGAAAAAAAACGGACAGACAGAGTCAGTCCAATCTATTGTAACAACTTCACTTGCTGATTGGCCCGAAGCATTCGTCGGGAAAAACCAAATGCACAACAAAACATCTTGTGGGAAAAAACAGACTGGTCAATCCGCTAATTAGAAATTAGGCCGCACACTGCCGAAGAAAGAATGAAACCTGAAATTGTCGGTGAGTGACGTCTCTGGTGAATACCAATAGAACTCTCAGTTCTTCCACACTCAGTGGAAAACTAATATGATGAGAATGTCGGATTACCAAAGTGAATTTGTTTTTTTCACAGATTCGGAATACGAATTGGATAGATTTATCTCGCCCGGTCGGGTTTGTTGGTATATTCTCTGCGTATTCGAAGCGAACCCCTGTAATCAAAAAATTACCAGTTCCGCTTTCGTTTTACTCGATTTTCGTGTCGCAGATTCACCGGTCAAATCTTTCCGGAAAAAATCGCTCAGCTGTAACACCATTCCGGTGCCTAGCTGCCATGCTACCCGAAGGAAGCACGAGGGCTGGGATACTGTCAGATTGCCCAAGCCTAGACAGGGGAAGTCGAAAGGCAGAGGTCGGGTTCGTACCACGGACCTTCCGGTCAGAGAATTCGCGCTCTAACCACTTGAGCTACCTCGCCATCTCTGGACCATATTTCAATCAGTTCGAACTAGAAAATCATCTGAAAAGAGCCACGCATCACTACAGCGCATGCAAAAGAGACAATACTGTTCAATCTGTAGTTGAGTCCCAATGACTACTCAACATTTCGTCCTGTAAGTGAAGCTGATCTGTGTCAAAATGTTGGAAAGTTCTGTAGAGCATGTTCATCCTTGGAAATCGTTGGTAACGTGCATCTTACGCGTCTCCCGGATGATTCGAAATCGCGACGGCGATGAGTGGCTAATAAACAGTGTAAGTAGCTAACACTGGATAGAGCGTCACTCATCCTTCAATCGCGGGATTCACGTAAGGTGGCCATGTGTTGACAAGGTCCTCGAGTGGAACAGTGGTCCTCGAGACAGAACGTTGTCAATCCTCCCACCATCTGAACTACTTAGAAATTGTTGCTAGTATGAGGAGGCTTGATGTTCCAGTCGATTCGATTCATCGGGACGTGGTCGGAATGGCTTCGTCACTTTGCCACACTCGCCCGCACCGGATTCGATTGCCTGGCCTGTGATTCGGACAGCACGCGGGCAAGTGAAGCGCATTAAAACCGGCATCCAGGACACTTCAACCAATGTGCCGGCACTGTCATCTGGCCCACGATAGAATGGGACACGTGATGTCCAGTAACTGGGTCATAGTCCTGGCAAGCGCAAAGGTTTCAACAAAAATCCGACACGAGCGCACGGGCAAGGCTTATGCTGTTGGCTCACCAAAATTAGGTAGAACCCGATATGGGTCGTATGGCCATTAGAGGAAAGTACAATGCACGCACGCGAGAGAACGCGGCGGATTCATGGAATACCAAAAGCTTGGTGGGGGAAGCACTCTTAGCTGCATGTGATGTTCCGACAGGAGTTGATTATTCCTCCTGCAATTTTCTATGAAAAGCCGTAAAAGGAGAAGAACTTAGAAATGAAAAACGAATAAAAGAGCATCCATTTTGGAAAGGCCCAGAACAGCCTAAGAAGTAATCATTCCGAAAGAGTGCAAATGAAACGCGAGATTAATTGGCCATCAGCACCATGCGTTTAACCCAAGTGGAGCAGATCCAGTGACAATAATTTCGACCACATTTACATGTGATTAGAAAATGACAGGCTCCCGTAAATATTTTGTACAATCTTTTTGTTTCTTTGTGATAACGTGAATCAACTAAACGAGCCTCAGTTTAACTATTCATCAAACACCTCTGGTCAAGAGAGAGTCAATGATGTTTACTTGCTTATGAATGTATACTAATCGTTCAGTTGTAGCACTCTTTCGGTGCCGAGCTGCCATGCCACCCGAAGGAAGCACGAGAGCTGGGATACTGTCAGGTTGCCCAAGCCCAGACAGGGAAAATCGAGAGGCAGAGGTCGGGTTCGAATCACGGATCTTCCGGTCAGAAAATTCGCGCTCTAACCACTTTAGCCATCTCGCTCTCTATAAATGTATATTAATAGAGTCCAAATACTGATCGTACTAACACACGTGCTAACGAGATTGAGACAGCTCAGTGGTTGACGCGCGAATCTAATGACGGGAAGTTCCGTAGTTTAAAACCCAACCTCAATATTTTTACTGCTCCTGTCTGGCCTGACAGTACCTCAGCCGTGTTGCCTCCTTCTGGTGATACGACATCCAAGCACCGAAAGGACATTACGGTTGGACGACTATTATTTTTATTGTTTATTACTCTAGAACTGATCTTTTCGGGACAGCTGAATAAAATATGCATTCCGAAATTCGTATTCTCATCTCGAACACTGTTCACATTGAGGTCATGAATCGGAGTATTTAATGCGAGGACAAGTTCTCCTAAGGGGAACACAACAGTCGATATTTTCCTGAGTTCCAAAAAAGCAAACCAGATGACTAACTCTATTTGTCCAGGAAGCCTATAGCGAGCCATTCGTTGCTTGATAGGCCAGATAGTTGCAAACTTCGTTGTTTGCACGAGAATTTAGACACGCACAATAAGTTCTCGTTTCAGAAATACTTTCTGGAAATCCTTAGTTGAGATGTTCCACTTCAATATTCAAGCGTAAAACTAGGAGGCGTCTTTCGAAAGCACGGGCAGCTGGACTTGAATGCAGGGCGCACTGATGGTATCAACTGGATTGGTGACGAAACGTTTGCAGCCAACTTGCTTGGGGGCGAGATGGGTCAGTGGTTAGAGCACGAATTTACTGAACGAAGGCCCGTGGTTCGATCCCAATCTCTGCTTCTCGACTTCCCTGCCTAGGCTTGGACAACTTGGCATTATCCAAGCCATCGTGCTTCCTCCGGGTGGCACAGCAGCTACGAGTTGTTACATCTGAACGATTACTATCACTAATTTTGGTGTAACAACGTCGCCACTACTATTTTCTACACCAGTAGGAATCACCTGAAGTACAAGGAACATCTCAGCAATAGAGCACCTGGGCCGAACCATCACCTGATAATTTTTGGGAACTCCGTTCCGCCTCTTCTTCAGCTACCGCAAAAATAGGTATAACACCAACAGGTCAGTAAAAGTGGATTTCTAACAAAAACCGCAAGCGTAAGCATCACACCTAAATGAATGGATAGCCCATTCTTTACTTAACGAAAATCAGTGGACGAATGGGGGGTGATTTGGTACTGTAGAGTTAGGCAAAATATAAAAATACCATAAGAGTGAAGTAATAACCCTCGAAAGGAATGACTCTAAAGCTATGGGGAATGAAAAGTAGGGAACGCAGAAGCATAGGAACAGCTGCGACTGCTCATCTGGAGGATTACTGATGACATGTCGTGGCCACTCACCTCAACACTTAAAATCAGCATCACCATCATCGGAGACGGCGACGTTAGTGTTGACACTGATGCTTCGCTGTCATGCTTCGCTGCCTACTTATCCGTACTTAAAGTCTTAAATTGAGAAGGAAAAAAGTGAGTGAGGGAAGGACCTGGCTCCGGCCCCTTGCAAGCACTCTGAAGTGCTTACACCTCCAAGCGTTGTTTCGGAAACTGAAAGCATGTTGACTGATGCTTCTTGCTGATCAGTTCAAAATAACAATCAACCATTCGCGCCCTATGGAATCCGGCATGCAATCGTTTTCCAATCAAAACGGTGACCCAATAAGAAGCCGGATCCACATATAGACATGAAGCAGAGTTTACTTGCTTACAGTAAGGATGCTCGCCGACTTCAAAAAAGCTCAACCACACGATAACCTCCGTCCTCATTGGCGGTCCTAATCAGGCGATATAGAGGAATACGAAACGTGACCCAAGTTTGGACGTACGGGGCAGAATCTCGGATACAGTTCAGAACCGCAGATTTGTCCATCTGATAAGCTGCAGAGCCTTGAGAATCAACTGAGCCTAGGCTACAGATGTCTTCTGCAAACGTGCAATGTTGTATGTGCGTTTGATTCGAATACATGATTTGTAAAAAAAAGTACCTCTGGATATCTAGGCACTCAAGAATGCAGCATTCTGAGTACCCAGAAAACGGTGGAAGCCTAAGACCAATTCTCCTTTCTCCTACAAATGACAGCACCTTGGTTTGTGTTCGCCACACCTCAGCCAAATATGAATCAGTATGAATTCAGTAAAGACCGGGAAACCGAATTCCCACATCAGACAAGTTCTTACAGTTGAGAAAAGCTTAGATTTTCTATTGACACTACATTCGTCGCACGCGAGCGTTAAACACAAGCAGATGGCACACCGGGGTTGCGTGACATTTTGTTTACGCATGTCAGCGACAGACTTTTAACGTCGCGCGCGCGCGCGCGCTCGAACGTGAGAGTGATCGGGTGCCTACTGTCAGTCTCCAATGGGCCACCAAGGTAGGGCACACAACATAATTTGCACTTTGGATACGATAACAAAGTGACGAGCAATTCTCTCATTGAACGATGGTCGTAGTAAATAGCTAGATACAAGGCTCCGGGGGAGAGATGAACAATTCGTTTCGGTCATTGTCGTTTATGCAGCTGTAACTGCGACACAATAAATCGTGTGTGATCCTGAACCTGTGGACTGATTTTCACAAGAGGGTGTAGAGAATCTAATCAAATGAAGACAAGTAAACCACAGAATACTATTGTAACAGTTGCTTGTTCGATGAGTTGAGCAAACTTTGGGACCTGATTTCATACAGATGCGCAACAATTGAGGAAAATCCCAGTCCTTTGTATCTTTCAAAGTTCTAGTATCTTTCATCAGATGCTCGGAGGGTCCTACCAAGACTAAAATTTGCAAGTACGAAAAATATTACTGATAGGTCACATTGAAAATGTAGAGCGATCTTGGATCTTGTAATTCCTGCACAGTCGTAAATTCCAAGGAAATATAACTGTGTTCCTTGTGCTGCTCATTCTGTGATAAAAGCTTCTGAATAACGGTGAGGGAAATAGAATAATACGATCCAAGACTCCCAACTGAAGGTCATCTTCCCCGTTTAACATAAGCTTCCTTGTACTGCTCATTCGGTGATAAAAGGTTCAGAATAACGGTGAGGGAAATAGAATGATACCATCCAAGACTCACAAGTGAAGGTCATCTTCCCCGTTTAACATAAGCTACGGTTTACTGTGAACGTTTCAAAAGGAGCTGGGACCTATGCTGTAAGTGTGTTCGTTTGTCATCTGAGGATTTGGAACTCATCCCGAGAGAGACAAATGCGGTTCCTATTGCAAATAGATTTCAGCCTTCATTGACGGTGGTACATTTAATTCTGGAGGCCAACAATTCCTTGCCGACTGAGGTGAGATTAGCATACCCACTCGGGTACCAGCTTTCTAATACGACTGAGGGATATCAGAATTAGATCGGTGTGTGTGAGTAGCTATCAGAGTAGCCTGGGTTATGACGTTAAGAAAATACAACCAAACCGAAGTCCACATTTCGTTGGTTCGAACACATTTTTAGATAACACTAGGTTGCGACATTTTACAACAGGCAAGTTCTACCGTGAATTTCTAACGCACGAATGCAAATTTGACGAGGCGTCATCTTGAATTTTGTAATGCATCTTTTAGGTGATAAATGTGAATACAACATCGCAAGGAATGAGAGATTAACGGGAGAACTTGTTGGTATGCGACAAAACAGAATATTGGGAACTCAACCTGTCCCTTGCAACTCCGTTTGAAACACCGCAATGCATCGATTGGGATACCTGCATTGACAGTGAAATGCTCGCAACGAAAACGAGGAGTTAAACAAACGATTTGTGCATCATTTATGCTTTTGGAAGTCAGATATGGGACGGCTTGTTATCATAATTATCATCATCATCATCATCATCCTCATCATTAGCTGTAAGAACCGCGTACTTGTTGTACAGTGGTTGTAGCCGCCACAATTGCCTCCATAGAGGTAGCTGCGCATTGGAGGCAGGAACTGCTAAATCGGTGCGTAAATACAAGTCTGTCAGTGGACTTTCAAGTGGAGGGATTGGGGAGGGACCTATGCAGTGAAGGCGATAGCTTGGATGAACGATCGCCATTGGGAACGCGACTGAGTCAAGACTGACAGTGTCTCTAACCATTGATGTGGCCTGTCTCGGGGTCCCCATCCAGAGAGATGGAAATGATCAGCGTAGCCGAGTTTACTGGTAATGGCTTTCATACTTCGCTTCCAAGCCATTGCCGGGCTTTTCCATCCTTCATGTGGTTTTGCCCTTCGAGAATCCGGTTGACTGGCATGCGCAGCACGGTAGTACTACTGCGAGCAGGGTTCGTAAGCCTTGAAAAGCTTTCGTGACTATGAGAAGAACGAATTGAGCTTTTCGTCAATGAGAAGTAATAGTACAATAGTACAAATAACTAATAATAATAGTCGTCCAGCTGTAAAACCCTTTCGGTGACTAGCTTCCAAACCAACCGAATGAAGTACGAGGGCTGAAGTAACTGAAATTACCAATTAAAACACCAGTCGAACAAAGACGACATATTCTAAAAGCAGTCCCTGTCTATCGAAAAAAATCAAAAAAGGATCATCGTTAAGGTTCACCATGTAACCGGAACGATTCAGTTATTATGAAGAAAAAGAGTGAACTCCACACACGAAAACTTCATCCGAATCTGCGTGCTCCTAGTCACAGTTAAGACCGATTCAATCACCGTTAACAGTTTCATCTGTACTGCTTGTCCCAAAAGCAAGGGGTAAAAGGAACACTGATTGCTATTCACTAGAAAACAAGACGTGACAAACAATCGTCAGTTTGCGGACCAAGTCTTAGCTCATATCGATTGCTCACGTGTTATTCCAACCTCAAAGTACTGTCACAGTTAGATTCAATATCCTGCAAGATTCAGTAGGAATTAGGTAACCTTGCAATGGGTGTCAGATAGCGTGTATCGCGCGGCATCAAGGCCTCATCAAATACCGAATGAATGCTCCGATGCTTCACAAAGTGAGTATAAGGCTAGGGGTATTTCTATACCTTGTTGACGTCTGAAGGAAGCCAAAATTGATACAATCAAACTACAAGCGTTTGGAGCTGGCACGATCACAAGGCTACTGATCAATCATAAGAATTAATAAAAGGGGAGGTAACGCTAAAACTGGGATATTGACTACCGATCAAATGGAGGAAGCGTATCTGCCCCCGGGTCCCAAAAATAGCTGGAAAGTTAGAATTCTTGATAAATCCTAATCATACTACTAACATAACATGAATCAGTCATACTGTACTGTTTGCGATTAGTTTTCAAAATCGAAATCGTAAAAAAGAACTGTTCCGTGGGGTTTGGCTAGAACCTCCAACCAAACGAAACCTCGAAATAATTAACAATTCGAGTGTTCTTGATTAAATTCCCCATTCAAAGAAAAGGATGAGGCTATTGCTTTATAGCACATCCATGAAGGCCATTTATGATGATTTCGGAGCGTTTTGATCCCATAGAACATGCAAGCGCAATTAGAAAACTGGCAAGGCGACGTTGTCCGGTGGCCTCAGCTGTGATGGATCAATAAGCGATCAATATCTGACTTTCCACAGCACTGAAATATAATATTACTGAAAGCTAAAACAGATGGAGTATCCCTTGACTTAGAAATATCAACAAGATGGTGTTGTCCGTTATATGCACATTAAGTGAACTGCGGTACCCTTCAAGCGGGAGCTTCGTTGCTATTTGATCGAGTGAATAAATGTAACTGGATGATTCCTTAATTCCACGAAGTACTCAGGAATGAAGCATAGTAAAACCTCACTGGTTTCTGATGTCTTACAGGGACTTTTGGCAAAAGTTGTATCGTTTTTCTTAACCCCGTTTACTCCCGCCGACCAGTACTCACATTCGAAGACATTCGGAAACTCTTGTGGTCATTCTCTGAACCTCGCCCACCAACCTATCTACATTGTTTGTGCTTGTCGCGTTCCTCGAGGATATTTGAACTACTGTTAGACCGGTGTCTTCAAAGTCACAATTTATGCCTGTATAACACATCTGCGACACCTTTCACTTTAACCTGATTGGCGAGAGAAATTCAGGCTCACATTGTAGCATAGTCCAGTAGCAATCAACTGAATAGTCAGTTTCGAGCAAGATGACAGTGGCTCAAACTTCCCACGTTAACTTTCCGGTTAGATAATCTCAAGATCATGCTGAAACTGACAATATCTGAATAGCACACTTGCTAGACACCCGACATCTTCTCATGTCAGAATCAGGGCCCCTCATTCAGTGCACATGTCTAAGATAGATTTCCTGATTAGTATGAGTGAAATTTAGTTGCTTTTTTATGTTTTGTAACCTGATACAGATAGCACATTGCAAGGGTGACACAGAGTCTATCAGAAAAGTGAAGCGATCGCATGCAAGGCATATTGATCACCATTCTCGCACAGCGTTCCAGTTGCAAAATCAACGGCACATTTGGGAGTACGCTGGTTCGGGTTAAAGTGGGTAGGTGTTACGCCACAACTGGGCAACCATCTGATAGATGGAAAAATTCACTCACTGACATGTGTCTCAGTTTTCTCTGTCTACTCGTATTCACTCGAGAAACAGAACTGGAGGGAGCGAAGTATACGATTTTGATGGGAATCTTAGTTTCATAACACGCGCCTCACAGACCTCACACCGGCGATAAGCAACACAATCTTATGAAAACTTTGAAGGCATTAAATGGCGAACGGTGTGCAGGTGACAATACTGGGTTGTTGATGGTGGTGCAAGATGGATACGGGAAAATTTTCCCAACTGGTGACGGACCAATTAGAAGAACATAATATTGCATCACAACACCATCAGAACGAGCAGGGTTAAGATAACATTGGAATAAAACGAAATGAGGTCATGCATATTAATTGCCATGGTCTCCTCGGTTGAGGACGAACGTGGGCTTACAGATGAATAGCGCGTAAAGGAAACTGCCTTCATTGGAGTTATTAACTCCTCTCTCCTCAAGAGAAATGAAATAAAGGACCAAAAAACTTTGGAGAAGGTAATGTTGATATCACACTCAACCCAAGTTTAGGACACATTTCCCCTCTGCCAGGCAGCTTCAACAGTTCATTACGCAATCTCAATCTCCAAGATGTCGTACCAGAAACATTGAGTATACATTCCTCTACAACTAGTGCAACTAATGTTTTAGCATCAAGAAAGCTTAACCACGTGAATGTTTCAACCTTGGCCGTCTATACAAACATCCTTTTGAGCTCAAATACCAGGAACCGTGTGCTGCGTTTCGTGAATAATTCTCACAAAGTGTAAGCTAGCCAAGTGACACGCATTATTACCAAACAGGAAACAAAAATGAGGAAGTGTGAGGTAGGGACAACAGAGTAGGGATCACGGAGTGAGTAGACTGTTGGACAATTCTGTTCGGTCACTTTGGGCTAATTCCCCAAACTTATTGTCCTGGTAACTGATTTGAAAGAACGAAGCGATAACTGTGCACAGAAGAACGCTGGCTTCTTTGATGTTTCCGTTCAACTTTGTGATGTTTGCTCTAAGAACGACATAATTCACCTTAGCCATGGGTGTGTTTTCCAAGGCTCACGGGCGGTAAGATGACCCTGTAACGTTGTGTGTTTATATCGTCCATTCGATAGCGTGGTAACGCTACTTCCAAAAGTCATCTCTAAAAGAGAACAGAATGCTTGTGATTCAGCATCTGTTGCCAGCAATCCCTATTTTCATGGGGATTGCCCCTCTTCATCTTTATGGTGAGACTGTGATAACTGTGATGGTTAAGCCAAAGGAAAGCGTGTCTGTCATAGGAAGAAACGCCAGTGCAGGGAGGGACAAAGGTTGAACGGCGGTATTATAGTAAATATCCCTCATCTACGGTCCAGAAGTGATTCTCGTTCGTTCAGCTGTAACACCCATTCAGTGCCCGGCTGCCATGCCACCCGAAGGAAGCACGAGGGCCAGGTTGCCCAACCCGATACAGGAAAAGTCGGCAAGCAGAGGTCAGGCTCGAACCACAGACCTTGCGGTCAGTAGATTCACGCTCTAACCAGTTGAGCCACTTGGAAAGGTAATATTATTTAATCAGGGACCCAAGCACTGACACAGTTTTTTTCCGAGGTAAATCTGCAGAGACTGTAGCCACGTTCATCAGAAATTCACCTCTTTTATTTTGGTATCGATGCCATCATGGGATCCAAAGCATATCTGAGAGACGCTCTTAGCTTGTGTGAATAAATTTACTCCTGAAATAACAAGCAACGGATGGCATTTACGACGTGATCTAAGGCTGAATGGGTACTTGTTGACAGGCTAAGCGTCAACAAGAAAACTACATGTTTGAAAACGTCACCCGAGCGTTCTGACGGCTTGTTTTTCTAATTTATCTCTTGCCTCCTTCCAACTGTCGCCCTTGAAAAAGTGTAGACTGTCAAATTTGCATACTGATTTGTTATGGCCACACGCACACACATGCCGAGAGCGAGAGAGCGAGAGTCACAACCAGCCATCCTGCGATGCGACGAAAACGGAAAATCGATAGCCTCGTTTCAAACCTTGTAACGAGAAATTATGAACATGTCAATCAACTTACCGGTTGAATACATGTGCTGGTATACCGGTACTGTTATGTAATTGGTTATTCATATCGTTACTCAGAATCTCTTATATGATGGAAGACAGTTGTGAGCAAAGTTCACACACTTATATCTGGACCAAAACATCAATGCGAGTGGCAATGCCCATCATCAGTCCTGGCAGAAACTGTGATGCGAGCGTTAAACGATCAATGACGTGCAGTACTGAACTAAGGGGAGCAAGCCAAGATTTTCTACAGACAGTTGTACATCCTTGAATTCCGCCAGATGAAATCGTGTAAAACGACCTCAATGTCATTGCGGGTGAATGATTACACAGTACTCTTCCTCTGCAAAGGACCTCCCAGGGTGTTCTCTCAAGATACGAAGAACCAAACGTGAACAAACGTGAAGTTTGCCAACCATCACAATCAAAGAGCGTCATTTAAGTTAACGGTTAGTATTCTGGCCCGCTGCCACCTGTACAGAAAGATCTGATATCATACACGCAACGTTTTCACATTCGTTACAACACCTTTCCTATCAATCATTACGGGGTACAGCGACCGAATAAACTTCCGAAGGGTAAAATCAGATTTTACCTTTTTACAAGTCAGAATGCATACGACCAAGTATGCAGTTGCAACTAGTAGAGAGTTACCTGCCAAATTTGCACCCACAAGCCAAACTACGGATTAAACCTATCACAAATTACACTACAAGATGGAATGGCGGTAAGGCTTTATCAAAAACACGCTGTTCTTACCGCACACATTGCATAAGATAAATCAACGTAATATTTATGTAAAGGATGAGTCACTTGTTTTCGTTGTTCTGCTTCATAGTTGCCACATCATGTATGCTGGTAGGGTAGCATAATCTGGGTTCTTCTCAAGCCGCTCTCCTTCGAAACATCTGAAAATATGCATTCCAACCTTGGAATCATAAATCATATCGCACCGGATTCACGCCAACCGAATCAACGGTGCACTTGACATTGTGCACGTATGCCAACGTGCGTGCGTGCGTGCGTACGTGCTCGCGTATATACGTGCCATCAGATAAGTTGATCGATAAACCTTCGGAGAGCCAGAAGATCTACACACCTGACTGCTACCCTAGTCAAGACCATCTCCCGACTCATTGTTTGACAATGTCCTTTAAGCGATAGAAAAAGTAACCATCGCATCGGGGTAGACAGGTTGAGACAAGTGATTATGTCCATACATTCATTTCTAATCAAGCACGTGCGAACATGTGGGTCTCCTGTCAATGAGCACGGTTAGGCTGACCAAGTTGAATACCATTCTCTAAACGTCTTCATTACAGACTGAGAAAGTTGTGCATGAAATCTTCTTCAACGTGATGCAGTTGTACTCGACGAGGCTGGAGCCATCCCTATCATACGAGGTTAGTGATACTTGACCGCGAGAGCTTACAATCTGCAATTGTACATTGACCACAAAGCCTTAAGAGTTGTTCAGGAAAAGAAAAGCAATTCCTGATACGAATACATTCCAAGCAACGTATCAACATTGGATTGTTTTTTTTTCAGATCGCTGACGAAACGTCAATTCTAATTTAGAACACATCGACTGGATGGCAACATTATTTGATATGGATAGGCTATTTAATTTCAGCAGATTAACAGGTGTGATTGTCAGTCTGTTGACCATCGGTTTCTCTGAAACATTGGTCAGGTCTGGTGAGAATACCGAATGAGTAATCATGAGGTACGCCACATGATCATAGGAAGAAGGAACTCGCCAGAGATAGGTGAATTACTTACACTTCATAGGTTGCGCTGGTTAGGACCTGAACGCCTCACATTAGAAGACCGTCTACCTAATAGAGCTATTTTCGCCCAGCCCTATGCTGATTGGAAGTGACCTAGAGGTGACCTGGAAACGAAGTACGAAAATACCGACCAGTAAACTTAGTCGAGTCGACAAATGCCGTCTCCCTGGATGGGAACCCCAGGACTAGTTAATGAAACTGGCAGAAATGGTCCGATCGCGCAGTCAGTGGCTCTCATGCATCAATGCTATCGCCTTCAATGCGTAGCGACGCAGCTCCCGAACTAACCAGATATGCCTCCAAGGTTTGACTGCATGTCCCACACTCCCCAACTTCTCTGTGGTCGAAACTGTATGTACCCGTGGTACATAGCTAAAAAATCGAGTGATTAGTTGGTTGATTGATTGATTGATTGGTTGGTTTATTGGTTGGTTGATTGATTGATTGAAGTGTGAATTCATTTAGGGCCCTTAAGACCCCGGGAAACCGGTATTCGTCTCATTCAGACAAGGCTAAACGTCCGCAAACATGCAAAAGAATGTCCTTCGAATTTTGGTAGAGATAACTGCCTTGCAGCTAAATCTTTTTTAGACTTTGATTCCGCTGTGAACTCGAAATACTTCACCTGTACAACAGAATTAGCCATTACTGGCTACATACGGTTGCCTAGCAACTGGGACTATATTTGGATACGTAGTACGAAAGGTGTGCGCCACAACCAAACTCATCGGATTCATAGCGTAGATTTAGGATAGCCTTCGTTGGGTGGATGAAAAGGTAGCACCCATGTTGAAAACATCCCTGTTCTGCCGGATGCAGTCTTCTCAGATCATACTGCTTGGTTCCCCTATGTACAAACTATTTTCAGAAGAGTCTGACCTGCTGTTAGAATGGGAGCGGTTTTTGTTCGTTTCAGCCTTCTTTCTTTACCAGCATTCCGTCACATATTCCCACCCAGAACTTCTTCACATAAGTAACAAACCATTTATGTTCTATGATCAGTGCGCGATTATTGGTTTCTAACGCTCTGTTTAGGTTCGGCCGGACGATTCTTTGCGAAACCGAATTCCTAGCCAATGTTGCCGTATTTTAACGACCACAGCAACTATGAGCTGTTTCTCATTGGATCCATCACCTGCCACAGCCCTTTCACCCATTCGATAGTTCAGTCTAGGCCTACGGGTTTCCACTGCATGCCAACTCTACGGTAAGCCTCATCGCCTACATGGTACACTGTTATCTATTTAAGAGAGTTATTAAAACTCGTCAGTCAGACTACTCTTAACCATAAGACTGTACAACCATATTGAATGTGAAATGCGGTTCACCATTCTCAGGCAGCTTTACGCAGTTGCATCGTCATCATCATCGTCATCACTGACAGCAATATACCAGTAATACATACCGACGCCTAACTGCCACATGTCGCTTAATTGTTTTTCAATTCATCATCTATAAATTACGTAGCGTGGATACGTTGATTCCAGTTGCTCCAGTTTCGATCACCGAAAAGTGGGAGTGTGTGAGACATGCGGCCAAACCTTGAAGGCGATGGAATGTCTGGTTAGTTCGGTAAACTGGATAGCTACGCACTGAAAGCGAAGGCTTTGAGTTGAGTCCCATCCAGGAAGACGGCAGTTGCCCACCCGACTTAGTTTCCTGGTTAGTGTTTTCGTACTTCGCTGACAGGTCATCCGCTGTCCACCTCTAGGTCACTTCCACTCAGCACAGGGCTGGGTGAAAAGAGCTCTACGAGGCAGACAGTCTTCTGGCATGCAGAGTACATGTCCTAACCTGCGTAACCTATGGAACGTGATCAATTTAGTTATCGTGATGGCTTTTTTCATTTACTTGAGGAAATTCTCCAGGTTTATAACCATACAGCAGTTTTCGTAGTGCACTTTCCAGTAGTTACCATAGTAAACTAGAAGCGCCAAGTTCACCGTAAATAGTACTTCTCAAAATTGTCTTCAGTCTGCTGTTCAGGGTGAAAAATTGCCGAGGATAATGCGCGGTGTCTGTTTAAGTTACCGGGCGCGCTATAAGTGATGAAAACAGGTTATATTTATTGTTTTCGACAAAGAACCCCCATTCGCATACCAATCTGGTTTTCACGGGCCAATCAACTGAATCTCTCGTCTGTGAGATTCTTCAACTGAATGCGCTGCACAGAACTTTCCGCAACTTTATGAGTAATATATTAAGGCAATGCAATGTATCGCGATATCTCGAATATCGTACTGACTGTGCAGCACATTCAGTCGGAGAATATCATTAACGAGAGATTCAGTTGAGTCTCTCGTGAAAACCAAATTGATTTGCAAATAAGTGTATTTCTCGAAAACAGTCTAATTTGGGTTCAAGTGGAACATAAGGTTGACAGAAACCGGGGGACTGTGCCTACCGGTCGTGGGCTGTCAAAGAGTTTCCAGCAACCTTGTAAGTAGTTGCCTTTATGAAAATACGTTGTTTTTTGTCATCAGATTTTATCAGAAGTTGGGTGGGTGGTCCCACCTTGCTTGCCTGAGCTTTTTGTATCATTTGATTAGTAGTGAGTAAGATTCTAGTCTAACATGGCCACACGCATTAGTATATATCTGAGTCTGCTAAATTTTTCCCGTTGCCCTGGACCCATGAAATGATGGTGGTGACGTGACTCAAAGATGTGCCTTCGGGCTTCATCTGAAAGCAATCAAAGTTGGCTTACGTATGCTCTGAACTTACTGAACAATGGTGCCCCGGAAGTTGATGAGGTTGTGAGGAAATTTAGAAAGTACCTAATCTATGGTGGTTCATGTAGCAGTACTTTTTGGTGAAAACGATCGCGATTGTTGTTTGTCGGAAACTTTCGCTTCTGGGAACTGCAAAGGCGCTTGTTTGGGCCCGGGAGCGTGATTAGCCCACAATTTGTTCACATGTGCGAGCTGGGTAAATTCGAATACCATAGTTTGTTGCCAAGTGGACATTTGTTATAGATCAGTCGCCCGTGGAGTGATTTGCACGGCTGATGATTTTTTCCCGTCAGATTTGTAGAAAGGTCATTCTATACTATCTGTGAAGACAATCTATTGGTCTATCTCTTAGGATTCACAGCAACGAATCGATAAGTTAAGCTGTACGCTGATACATCCCGACTACATAACTCGGTAAACCCATGTTAGCATGACAATCGCTCTCCCAAAAGCCAGTTATTATAGATACGGACAGGTGCAAATTAGTACGGCGTGTTTGTGTGTTTCCGCCCTGCAGCTTGCACATGTTTGCTGTGGATTTACATGTCTGAAAATCCGGATATAGACGTGAGTGAGTGAGTGCGCAAACGGGCACACGAGGACGTATTATCCTGGCCGACCAGTGCCCCGATTGCGTCTGACAAGTCAGTATTTAATTTAGTATAAAGTCATTTAAAAGTTTTACTAGGATTGAAATCAACTTAGTAAATTTTTGCAATTTAATGTACCAAGACGAACGGAAAATGAGGGGCAAATATGGCAAGTCGACCAGGTAACCCCCAATTTAGGCATCCCTTACTTACATGTCGCTGATTACCGAATGTACAGTAGTATCCGACTGGGTTATTCTGGGCCTGACAGAAATGAAAAGCTACACAATGTACCGAATACTGTCAATGGGTTTGCACATCGAAGTTAGTTACTGAGTCGTGTGAGTATTAGCACGAAATCTGACCTCCTCCCTATGGACCGAATGCAACGCTGTCATCCTAGATGATGTACGTCTTTATACAACGACCCATAGGAAAGATCGATCATCAGGCTCATTTGATTATCTACATTCTAGTTGTACCGCCGAACAAAAAACTGCACTCGGCGACAAAGAATGAAACGACAGGAAATTAGGTAAACTAGTTGCTGGCGTTGGCTAAACTCATAGCCATGGACGGTTGCCATCTAACCACTTTTTGCCCTTGTTTACCAGCCTACTGTCACGTTAAGCGGGTGATATAAGTAGGGTTTCATCAACTGGACTGAATTGAGCTTGACCAATCATTAGGCCCAGCGTAGGCGCACAAGACCATTTCTGGGGACGTACCACAATCGCATTAAATCTGGAGCAAAACGAAGCTGGAACGAACGACGACGCATGGGTATAAAACCGAGCAGATGTCTACCCCTCATTAATTATTCTTTTTGTGTTTTTACGCAAAAGTAACATTTTAACCAAGGAATACACTCATTTGCAAATCGATTTGGTTTTCACGAGAGACTCAACTGAATCTCTTGTTTAGGATATTCTACAACTAAATGTACTGCACACAGGCCGCCTCATAATTCAGCTGGCACGATATTCGAGATATCGCAGTATATTTTCACAAAGGAATCTACTCACAAGGTT
The DNA here is from genome assembly GCF_000715545.1 of Opisthorchis viverrini. Taxonomy (NCBI): domain Eukaryota; kingdom Metazoa; phylum Platyhelminthes; class Trematoda; order Opisthorchiida; family Opisthorchiidae; genus Opisthorchis; species Opisthorchis viverrini. The sequence continues at coordinate 1,674,974 of NW_008751665.1, forward strand.
GCTGAGGGCTAGCGAAGAGTTTTCAGCAACCTTGTGAGTAGTTTTCTCAATGAAAATAGCATTTTTACCGTTTTTAATCCATTTTAGTTAGGTGGCACCATAAACATGGCAACTGGTGACCGTCAAACCGTCTCACCATGTCACATGAGTAGTTCTAAATCACCGATATGCAACATTGGTGAATACCCAGCTGATTCCCCCACACACTCCCAAGCTCTTCCATACTCACGCATAAAACACACACCACGTTTGTGTTTGCAGTACGGTTCTGCTTGGTCACCACATTCGAGTCAAGTATCTCCCTCTGTCCATGCTTAGACGCGGGAAGTCGAGAGGCAGAGGTCGGGTTCGAACCGCGGACTTTCCGGTCAGTAAATTCGCGCTCTAACCACTTGGGCCATCTCCTCCTCATCTCCCTTAGTAGTTTTCTCGACGAAGGACCACTGCACTAATGATAATGATAATAATGTCCTTATAAGAATAAGGTAAACGACAGATTCAGGTGGGATTCAGTTCAATCCTCCGCTAACAGTGTGTTGATCTGCACATACACTTCCAATATGATGTTCAAGGCCTAGTCTCGAAATCCGGTCGATTATGCTTGTACCTGGAAGGAATAGGATCTGAATGTCAAATAAAAAACCTCACGGTTGGCAAATGGTTTCGAACAACCAAAATGTCTGGTAACAACCCTTGGTACTTTATTGGTGTACTACGAAAGATCCAACCTGAAGAAGCGATACAATCATGCAATGGACAAGGCAAATATTCGCAGTCCCTAGGTAATTCCCCAGGGTCACTGTGCTCGTTTTTTCGGAATTTCTCCCACATTTCAAACTATAAACCAAGCCAGGAATGATCTAGTCAGGAAGGAGAACTTTACTACGAGTTGTACGACCCTTTAGCCTGAAATTTTGTTCAACAAGCAGTCAGCATCAGGGCGAGATGGTTCAAGTGGTTAGAGAGCATCTACTGACCGGAAGGTCCGTGGTTCGAACCCGACCTCTGCCTCTCGACTTCCCCTGTCTAGGCTTGGGCGACCTGGCAGTATCCCAGCCCTCGTGCAACCTTCGGTTGGCATGGCAGCTAGGCACCGGAAGGGTGTTACAGTTGAGCGAGCATCAGAACACGTAAAGCGGACTGCATGAAACCAAAAGATTACCGCCACACTATGGGTGCACTTCAATCACAATCACTTGTAGACAGCTAGCATACTGACCGCCGGTTCAAATCTCCACACGGATTCATCAGCTGCGCGCTTCTGACCATTTCCAACAAGGACAAAACACACATTTACCGCTTGTTCGACTTTTCAGCATAAACTCAAACTAACAGGACATGTTAGAAACTACTTCTTATAAAAAACAGATGGCCGGGAAACTGTTTTCGAGGCAACCGGTTACCAGACTGCCCCACAGTTGTGTACAAGACTAGCTTACAGTGAAAAGCCATTTGAAGCCATTTTCTGATCATACGAGCCTCGAGAATGTTTTGTGTGGCATGGGATGCGCGAGGATGCAACTCAGGGTACGTGGTCCCCTCCGTTTTTTTTGTGTGTCACAGTGTGACTGAAGACTTTAGCATTGGCCCCCGACGAGCTGATGTCATTCAGCCCGGATACTATGAATCAGCTGATCACGCCACGAAAGTTCCGAAAATCAATCGTTTGAAGGCAGACTATATATGCAACTAATTTTTCAAACAAACCTGAATTACCCTCCACTGTCTGGACAGCACTTTCTTAGAATACGTCTCCTGGAGAGACGTAACAACGCACATCTGCAACGTGGCTCTGGGACTACGTGAATCCACGGTGAAAACCAACTCTTAAGAGGCACTTGGTAGGGTGGTTTGCTGATGCATGGGTGTGGGTTTTATCACCATTTTGTATTGATTCGAGACTTCCACTCAAAGGTCGGGTTCTATGGGATATTCGGATAGCAAAAGATCCTCCTTTAGGCATCGATCAGTTTGCTTTCAAGCGGAAAGCAAAAAAAAACACTGTATACATTGCACAAATTACTAGAAACTGCCAAATAGTTTTCTTTGTTGTTGTCGAAAAATCGGTACTGGAAGACTTCACAATTTTTTGGCAATTTGTCTGTGAACTGGTACGTTAGTGCTACGACCTGATTTTGTTCCCGGAGGATGCCAAAAATACGTTCTCTGCGGCTGTCTCTTCAGAGGATTACTGTAATATTCCACTTATAATGTTAACTTAAACCCTAGAAGCTCGTTTATTTGGGAGTGGGATGGCCCAGTGGTTAGAGTGCGAATTTACTGACCGTAATGTTCGTGGTTCGAACCCGCCCTCTGACTCTTGACTACCCCCGTCTAGGTGTTGGGGATACCAATATCCCCCAGAAAACGCTGTGTTTTTGTGTGCTAGCGAACTCCTGGCATCTTCAAGGTCAAACTATGAAAATTATTTGACAATTGAGAAAATACGGGAGTGGGCCGTCGATAAGTTTCCATCAACGTTCCATCAACTTGTATATCCTGTAAAAATTCAGCCTTTTATTCTGTTCATGAACATCACGAGAAAGACGCTCACTTGCACCTCAAATTACCACCATATTAGTCAAGTCCAAATCCGAAGAGGGCTTGGAATTCAATCGTATTAAACAGGTGATAACATTAGGGAAAGACAGATGACGATCAATGGTCGCACCGGGGAGTAGTAGTTGTGAGTAGAATGGTTAGATAGTGGATCGTGCAAAAGAGCACCCGTCCCATTAGGGGAAACTTATTGCTTTTTCCCCATCCCCCCCCAGTCATTCAGGCCGCGGAAAACACGCCAGGTAAGATTCGCCTGACACCAAAAATGTATTTTGCTAACTAACCGCTGGGGTCAAACAAGAATAATATCCCACTTCCCCGTTCGCTTTGTCGTGTGTGTGTGTGTGTACGTTTACTTTTCCCTCACAGGTTAGGATATTGTTAGCTTGGGTGTATTTTTGTTTATCTGATTTTGTTGTGACCAGAATCCCTGGGCTATCGATCGCTTCTCGACTTGGCATTAATTGTTCGGAACGAATCGCCCGGTAGATTAACTAATTCCAGATTGAACAGTGGTTAATGTCCGAAGTTACTGACCGGAAAGTCCATGGTTCGAAATAAACACCGGCATCTCGGCGGCTCCTATCTAGACTTACGCAACCTTGAATTTTTCCAGCCCTCGTGCTTCCTTCGGGTGGCATGGCAACTAGACACGAAAAGGGCGTTACAACTGGACGATTCATTTATTAATTTTTTAACGCCCCAGACACTAAACTCATGACACCACCGGCAGGACAATTTGAGCTCTTCAATCATCCGAGATAAAAAAACAGTGAAATATTTTCACTTGACCGAATTCTGTTTTTTTTTTTGTCCGACATTGTACGGTCTCTCCTTACTGCCGACCAGGACACATATCTTTGCAAATATTTGCTCACAAATTCTTCCCAAACGCATGAGCGATGGTTCAAACATGTCTCGCCATAGCCCTCACTGCAGTTGATGTGAACCTATGAATGATTCAACTGCTGCCCTGTTGTCATGTGAACAAGACAATTTATGACCGATATGACTTCTCCGGTCAGACGCAAGCCATGTGTGTCCCAAAATTGGTTATTGTCGTGTGGGTTCTGATAACTCAGTGTGCAGCCGGTAACGTACCACCCAAAAAGAACCACAGAGCACTCGCAAGAGAACAATTTTAGCAACTTACCCTAATACTTTTCGATGCAACCAGCTTTTGTTTGTCAGCGTAAACACCGTGTGGCACTGCCTTCCTCACAGTGAACGAGGAAACTATATATGTCGATTTAATCCACGTATGTTCAATCTGTCACAGGTAAATGTTCCTCCACACAGGTGAAATGTAGGGAAAACACACGATATAGGCTAGAGAGTAATTTCCGAAATTTCG
>NW_008751665.1:1678891-1697908 GCF_000715545.1 Opisthorchis viverrini
AACACACGATTAGGCTAGAGAGTAATTTCCGAAATTTCGCCGTCCAAAATTCGAATTGTACCGCCTTGGACAGACACGTGGACAACGGCGGCGGGAGCAGGCTGATTACTGGGACGGTCGCTGGCGTCAATCGTTTATAGCTGTGGGGTGTACACCTCGGAGGATAACCGACGTAACATACACATGCGGGGCGATAGCGCGCTCCGTTCGTTGTCTAGCCAAACATGTCGGTTGGTATAGTATGCGAAAACGTGCGTGCATGCGGTGTGGACGTATGAGCGATGTACTTAATCGTCGACCAATAAGGTGCATGCAACGGCGACAGGTGCGTAGGTGGTGGTACAACGGTCTTGTCTGAGCTTTAGGGTTTAGTCACTCGAGCCTGATAGGTGCGTACGGGAGAGTAGGTTGCAAGCAGCAGCCAGCGTTGGCACGGGTACACTCCGGTGGAATGCAGTGAGGACGACTGTGACCACAGCATTGACCTACGCGATGTTTGCTTGATGCTTGACCTGTTACAGATCGGTGTCCTCTGGAGTTTTCAGACAAGTAGGGACCGTTTTCCAGTAGGGAATTGCAACGATCAGACGTATCATCGTGGCTTATTTGCATGGTGTTCGTTGGGGACAGGTATTTCAATTTCACGTCAGACCCGGGGTTTAGATAGAATGGTATGTAGGTGTGTTGAAAAAAATGACAACTCTCATTTTACGCAATGAAAGTTCCTGAAAATCGATACAGAATTTTTGGAAGCACGAGAATATCTGTTGCTGCACTGATGCACTCGATTGTTTGAACTTCTGCAGCACGTGGGCAGATATGTTACAATGAGATCGACCTTGTGGACCACCTGGGTACTCATTCCGGTTTGCCCGTTTGTCCCAAACAGGTGGGCTGGGATGTAGCCATTCTGTCTTCTCACCACTGCCTGTCTTGTCTGACGTCTCCCCACGAGCGACGATGCTTCCACTAATATAGGTAATGCGGTATCGCCATGTTACCCATTACCAAATGAGTGGTGCCTTAATGGACTGCCCTGCGCTACACTGGGGAAGTGCAGTGCTTCGTTGAACTTGAAGCACCGGATTACAACGGTGCATCTGTCGTGAGCGCGTAACCAGTGCCGCTTCCCATTGTTTCCTACCTGCAGATTTAGGCGGACTGATGAAATGCAACAGACCTATGCGTGTTCACTTACTCGTCTTAATCCCTCGGGCGTCAAACGCTTACACGCAGCACTATGTTATACCGTGCGCGAACCACCTATAGTCGTTAGGTGGTGTACGGGCATACCTTGCATTAACCCCCGTTGACTTACTGTCCGATCCGAACGCCAGCTGTCCCTTAGTGAAGAGGAGCATCTTGAAACACCACAGTATGTGAGACATGATGGTGGGTGGTGTACACAGGCACTGTACAGAGCCAAAAAAGAAGGCTTAAGCTACTGACAAGGTTGCTGAAAACTGTTCGACAGCGCACGACCGGTTTCGCCCTTCTTGGGGCTCATCAGGTAGACTTAAGCTAGGTGGGCTAAAGTGCCAACCGCAGGATCGAAAGTGGGCATTGATTTTGCTTACTGGACACTGCCCTGATTATCGTAAGATCATCAATGAATTTTTCGTGGTGTGTCAAGTCACCAAGAAATGACCGAAGCACCTCGGTTTAGCACTCGAACGGTGGGCATTTTCCAGGTTACTTTGGATTCTAAACATTTGTCTCCTGGCACGCCTATTGTTAACGCTGTCACCTCCTGGATCACAAGTCCTCGAAGGCCTGGGAGGACGGGATGGCATCTCGAATCTTGCCACGGTTGCCTACCCGCCTCAGGAGTAGGTGAGCCAACTCCAGTTGGCTGGTGAGAAAATGGCCACTTGGCTGAATGTGACGGCCTGCGCCGGGTTTTGTAAACAGAGTAGTGTAGTCTTCTTATATTTTTAGCAGAATTTTAAGACACCTTTGACCTGTGAAATTTGCCTGACCTCTCAGTATAGACCTAATGAGTAGTGTACGCAATGTAACGCGATATCTCTAATATCGTGCCAAATAAAAAACAATCAGGCGGCCTGGTGCAGCACATTCAGTCGTTTAAAAAAATTATAAACGAGAGATTCAGTTGGATTCCAGGTGAGTCTCCCTGCAAAACCGAACTGGTATGCAAATGAGTGTATTTCGCTGACAGCAGCTCATTTCACGTGGGATAACTGGTTCATTTAAAGGTACTGTTTACAAGAGACCCATATGGTCAGATCAACACGTAATGCCCTCCTGTCTGGATTGTAACCTCGTCACCCCTATGTCATTACGCATGCACCAGATCGTACCCTAGACGGGTTAGAACCTATCACAAGCATACTGGCGAGAGTGGGTACCCTCTAAACTTCAGTATATAGCACAATAGACCAAAGAAAATATCTCCTAGCAGTGATACGTTTTTTAAAATACCTCCTTTAGGAAAGGATCTTTTCCAGATAAGCCCCACCACTAATGCAAAAAGTGCACGTGCGAAAAGTTGAGCTCCATTACTTTTTGCCAGCGTAGTACACGGTGTCTGCCATTTTGATTGATTCATATGTAAGTATTGGGGATATACAACCCTGCTTACTGGGTTTTGACTCATGAGCTTTATTTCTGTTTACCATCCACAGAAATTGTCGTGAACACCTGCTTTCGGAGAATCACTGTCCCCTGATGCTTCCATAGCGTGCATATTAGAGCCAGCTCCAATTTAATTTACGCACACAACCTTGATCTATTTTTGATGAAAACAATTCCTTATCCGCATCTTGGCTCGTTTTGTACAAAAATTCTCTCCGTTCGGACGTAAAACCCTAAATGAACTTCCTGATACTTTCAACTCTCGTTCATGACAAGGAGAGAGCAATACGTTTTTTGCAAAGCCACGGAGTGGTCCATCAGCAACGTTGATGCAACGATTACTACCAAATGACACTTTCAACTGTTTCTGACAGGTGGAGGTGTAATGCCCGACAGTGTCGGCAAGAAATCGGTCTTCGAAAGGGAACTTGGCCGGAGCGGTCTAGGATATAGTATAGGACAGTAATTCTATTCATTTATTGCTGGTCCGAAAATTTGGCAAAAATCGAATTTTGCTCAGAGGAATTATTTATTAGCCACATAGCCGCTGTTGACTGGAAGAACTTTCTGTGCGAAGTTTGCGCCCGGCGGCTTTTGCAGACTCCAACAGATATCGGCGGCCCAGGTCTACGAGTCGAGAACGATGGAACGCTACTATCTCGCCGTAAATACCACGCAGGGCGAGTCCTTCCACAGCAGTAGATTTTCGGAGGGATCTGTCGGGAAACCAAAGAGGTGTTCATGTATGTAGTGCTAGATCGAACTGCGGCCACTTTGATGGGCATAGTCCAGGCCTGCATTGCTGCCGGCTCAATCATCATCATCCCGATATGTGCGCATCATACCAAGGAATTGAAACGATGGTTGATATGAATTATACTCATGAAACGCTTAATCATACCGAAAACTTTGTGAATCCAACGACTGGAGCTCACACACAAACCATCGAATCTCTTTGGCACGTCTACATGATGCAGAATAAACGTCAATGCAGACAGCTACTTGTGTGGACCTTTTCATGCAAATTAACGACATGTCCCAATTTTACCCTTTTTTCCAATCTTTTTTAGGTGGCGGGGATTAATTTTTGGCGGGGCTTATCTGGAAAAGATCCGTAGAAAACACAACCACCAAGGTAGCCAAGTATTTACCCTCAGCGCCTAAAACGACAACCTCACAGAGGTCTGATTTATCAGCTAGCTTCGGAGATCACCGCCATCTTGAACCTTGGAGGATAAATTTGTTGGGGCCAAGTGTCATTGTACAACTATGGGGCAACCAAAAGCAGGCGCATTTTCCGGAGCACTAGCAACCCCAATCAGTGATTGGCGGAACCCTTTGACCACAGGTGGTTACCAGGTGGATTTGACTTCATCGTTTACTATTCTACGGAATCATTTGAAGTTCACCGAAGCCTCAGTAATTGGTTGACTACAGCACTCCGTGCATGTTCAAAAGAAACTCTGCTGTGTATTTTGTAATTACTTTGTCGTTGACTGATCAGCCTCTCTTCAGGTAACTGTCCCCTCCTCGTTCTACGAAATCCATAAAACCCCTATTTCTGCTCATCAGTAGTTTAATGCGGATGAGCCAATACGAAATGCAAGCGTCTACCATATTTCCGTCTTCCTACCATGCTGTTCAAGTTACTGACGGGTTATAACGTTTTCAGTAGTCCGTTCTCCAGCCTTCTGAACGAATAAACGCCTTTCTGGGAACATTTTCTCATATCAACACTTACGGTCTGTGGCGCCAAGATGTACAGCCAGCCGGTCAAAGGAACTAACCATGAGTCAAACGCACTGTTCACCCTTTCCAACTCAGTTTGGACCGGGCCTTAGCTTTAGAAGAATGGCAGATGGATACCAGAATACTTAGACTCAGGTTATCCTTGCAGGTTTCAGCGACGGAAGATCTGTTTGTTGCGTTCTGAAATGCTGCGAGCACAGGGTCTTCCAGGCAGTTGATCCACACCTGGACAGTAATGTCTCTTGTCTGCTTTTTGGTGAGCAGTTGCAGAACGGGAGAAGAAGATTGAATTATGTCCTCCAGTCTAAAGCAACAACGTTTCACCTTGTTCATGAAATAACTGTTCAAACCTGTGCTCACCAATTATACGAAAGCTCTTGCATTGTCCCAAAGGTGCACCGAGGCCGCAGTCGAAAATTAATGGCCGGGCTTAGTATGCGCAGCGATTCACTCATTACGTCATACTCAGCAACTCCCCCAGAAAGACTTACATTTGTCTGCGATAAATGGGCATCTAACCCCGACGAAATGTATAATGGCACGAGCATAAATCACAAATCACCTTTGAGCTGGTTGACATTCCCAGAGAAACCTAAGTTTTATCAGTTTGTTCTACCGTTCGTTCGGAATGCCGCTGCCTTTCTTCGTTAAGATTTCGGTGCGTACCATCCTCCACACTGTATGGTGCCCTTTTTTGAAGCGCCCGGACACTGAAATAGATTGCCAGGCCGGACGGATACTGGGGCGGCGTTTCACGGTCTTCTTACGAGGGTATGATCCATGCAGTACGGTCGCGGAAATGTATTCTGGAACACGATCCAGTGCGACCTGGCCTTGTCTGGATCGTGTGAATGCTGCATGCTGAGGTTTGGGAGACTCAAGGACAGCTCGGCGTTGGGTGAAACACGAGAAAGCCAAACGACTAATCCAAGAGAGTCACGCGGATGAATTCATTACATCACATTCACAGCAAAAACCTGTATGACACTGTCTGTTCGATTGCTCAAAGCGGTCAGATTTAATTGCTGTTAGGCTGGTGCTGGGAAGTGCGGTTCCAACGGTGATGAGTCCATTGCGCGGTCTGGTGCAATTTTCAATGATGACAAGTAATTTCGCGAACTTAGGGTGAAATATGGATGCAATAACAGTGTGGAAGTTTCATGTCATGGCAGTTCTTTTTTCCATGAACTTCGTTAAAAGGAAAACTGTTTAGCGGCAAAACATGCCGCACAAATAAAGTCCGAATGAACGCTGAATTCGAAGAGTTGGTGACTTGCTTCATTTGCGAAAACTGTATCGAGATAGTGAAAAATGTTTGCGACCGATTGGGTAGTCATGAGATGGTGATTGCTTCATTTGCGAAAACGGTATCGAGATAGTTTTGAAAGTTGGCAGATTTCCCGCACTTGCTTTGAAGAGCGAATTTTTCACAAACGTTTTGACCCCTTTACGGCATGTGTCATCATACGGGGTTCAGCGTGGCGTGTATATTGGCACCGAAATAATGAAATATCTTAAATATCGTAACAATCAAAACGCGAGGGGGCCTTTAAATTGAAGAATACCACAAACGAGAGATTCAGTCGGGACTCTGATGAATCTCCCTCTGGAAACAAACTAGTATGCTTCTGAGCGCATTTGACGAATGGCATACAATTTGGGTACAAAATGGAAGACACGGTTGACGGAAGCTCTGGGACCGTGCCCATCTTCATTCTCATATGTCTTTACCAACAGCCAACCAGATCAATGGAGTTCCTTTTCGAAACGTTTCTAGACATTTCTACCGCTAGTAACTGGCCGTTAGTGTACCCAGATTTATTCAACCAACGTCGGTTCTTTCAAGATCTCCTTTCTGTTATGAGAAAGTGTATAGCAGGCACCGCTTTTGTCTGTTCTGACAAGAAAATTTGAGCATTTGCCTGAACGTCAAATCATTCTACGGCTGAGGAGGGGTAATTTGACCAGTTCTACTGCTCTACCACTCCCGAATTCAAAGCTGACGCCAGTAGCGGAGCAAAACTTTGGGAACTAGGTGTTCAGACAAGAAACGAATGGTTAATTGAGCTCTCCGGACTCCCTCTAATGGGGGTACGTGAAGCAGAATGTATGCTGAACTAGATCCGACAATCTAGGAGCCTGTGGAGAACCTGACGGCTGTTCGCCCTCTTTTTGTGCAGCCGGACTTCCAACGTATATTCCACACATGTACATCATAGGAAATCGTATAAGTGAGATACTTTCAAATTCAAAACTGTACTGTATTTAGTGGCATACAGCAAACTCTGTTCGTTACTTGATGGAGAAGGCTGAGGGCGCATGGCGAAATAGGCAGCTAAAAGGAATAGTACACAACGAATAGCAAAATGGAGTAGAATTTTTCCACGATCATGGAAAGATTTCACAGGCGAAAAACGAGCATTTCGGCCCAAAGCAGCCTCCAACCGGTTTGTTGTTTTCTTCAGGCGACTTGTGCTCAATGGTCTGAGAAAGAGATGGTACTTAGGAAATGCAAATAGTTTTAATTAACCACGCCAGAGCAAATTTATTTGACGCAACAGTTGCTCAATAAGGTAGGCAAACTAGGCGGTCCCTTTGAATGGAATAGTTGCACCGGTATTTTTTTGGGACATCAGTGCATTACCAATTAGCAGGGCCCGTTTGGAGTTGAAAACGGTAACATCCGTATCTTGCAGGAAGATACTTTATTTGCCAGTGTGGAGGCTGGTGATACGCCGGAGTCCTACAAGCATCGTGTTTTGCTACGACTCACCGGGAACGTAGCTGAATCTCTCGTTTATGATGTTTCTAAATAACTGAATGTGCTGCACCAGGCCATCTGATGTTTCAGTTGGTACGATATTCGAGATATCGCTGTATATTTTCATAGATGAAACTACTCACAAGGTTGCTGAAAACACTTTGACAGCCCACGAACAGTTTCACCCTTGTTGGGGCTCATCAGGTAGGCGCAGTCCCCGAGTTCCCGTCAACCTCATGTTCTACTTGAACCCAAATTAGACTATTTTCGAGAAAATACACTCATTTGCAAATCAATTTGGTTTTCATGAGAGACTCAACTGAATCTATCGTTTATGATATTCTACAACTGAATGTGCTGTACACAGGTCGCCTCATGTTTCAGTTGGCACGACATTCAAGAATATATCGCGGTACATGTATGGACATAATAAACTACTCATACGGTTGCTGGAAATTCCACAATAACTTCCAGAGAAACCAGAGGATTCTCGTAAAGCTTGTCTGGAAGTATGAGGCAAAAATACGTACCATGCAGGGCTTGTGATGATCCTGGACACTATCAGGATGAAGTAGTCAGATACATTTTGATGAACTGCACTACGTGGGACAAACAGGGAGGAAACTGTCAACCAGAATCACCGAACATAAGCTTGCCACCAAGAGACATGACCGACTCTCTGTCATCTCTGCACACGAAGATGGGGAAGGACACTATTTCGATTGGAATAACGTCAGAATACTGGGCCAAGCAAGAACAAAGAAAGAACGCGAGTTCATGGAGGCGTGGTACTCCACTGGTGGAGCAATAAACAGGCACATTGAGATTGATCCTGCCTACCAGCCTCTGAGGACAAAGGAAATCCAGAACCACAGAACCCGAGGCCGGACAAGGACTCAAAGAAGAAATCAATAGAACAGCAGGCTACTAAAAATAGGAGGCACGCCACAAACCAACAGATAAGCCGACCACGACGCAATACAGATCAAGAACGGGCCAATCAGAATCCAGGTTACAGTGCAAAAGCTGCTCTTTGTAGACTATATAAACGCAGGCACGAAGAGAGGAACTACCCAAACAACAACGCACTGAAGATGTCTCCTCGAATGGTGACGAAACGTTTGCAAATCAATTGCCAAGCTCGGCGAACAGATCAACAGCCACCTGATCAATTACCGAACTGCACTCTGTAAGCACAAGTGATTTCTGTGGCCCACAGAGAAAAGGAGAACGGGCGCGCTGCAGTTCAGTTGAATTGAATGAAGCAAAAATTAAACTCAGGTCTTTATATCTTGCTTAGATCATGATCAGGAACACTGCAGTGATGCCTGGGAGGCATTACCGACCGGGTTTCCGAGAATCACTCGTATCGAGTGCAGGTCAGATAGAGTTACCGAGGGAGCTGAATGAAGTGGTCCCAATGGCGGTGCCCACTTTTGCAGAAGGAAACTTGAAGATCTATGAATTGTACGCGTACCAAGTGAAAAGTAACCAGTGTTTTCTAATCGTCTGTTGATAGTACGTGCACGTAGAAATCCCGGATATCTTTGGTCTAACGACAGAAGAGAATATCAAGAACATCGAAAGGTTTTATCAACTCTTTTCACGCTTTGTTCTTCAGGGTCTCGGATTCGTGCTCGGGGGATTGCTCCCAGTGTTTTCGCTCAACTTAGACAGACCGCAAACCAAGAAGATGATAGTGTTGGTTTGATTGCATATAAGCATCTGGTGAGTCCACTGCTGACCATACATTGTCCCGTTACTGTGTTGTATTTCGTTGACAATCAGTCAACAAGTTGTCCAACCGTCAAACCGACCAATCGCACAGAATTATCGCTGAAGCATGTGACTTACTTCTGGTGACTCATCTACTGATAGTTCAAAGTATGTCGATATTCGAGCTGAAAGGGGTGACCACAACTTGGTCTCGTTTTGGAGTATTCCCCAAAATCGTTTTGAACTCAGTGAAGTTCACTGACATGATGGGTACATTTCACTTCTCTGGGCCGTTTTCAGAAAGGCTTCGCGGTACTATTCCACGGTTTCCACACGAGCTGGCAGTATGCAGCAGGTAATACTACCAACAGCCTTCCTAGGAAAAGTCCAATCTGTCACGAGTAGTATAGTAAACTTAGGAAGCTGGGCACAGAACGTATGTAGATGAAATTTCGTCATTAGGTAGTGTCGGTGGCAAGAACCAAACTCTGACCAGTTTCGCCATTGAGATCTTGAAAGAACTGGCGTTGGTTGAATAAGTGTAGGTTCACTAACAGCCAGTTACTAGAGATAGGAATGTCTAGAAACGTTTCAAAGAGGAAATCCATTGACCTGGATGGCTGCTGTTAAAGACATCTGAGAAGGAAGATGGACGCAGTCCCAGAGCTCCCGTCAACGTCATCTTCCATTTTGTGCCCAAATTGCATGCAATTCGCGAAATGCGCTCAGAAGCATACCATTTGCTTCCAGCAGGAGACTCAGCAGAGTCCCGAGTGAACCCCTCGTTTGTGGTATTCTTCAATTTAAAGGTCCCCTCGTGTTTCGGTTGTTACGATAGTTGAGATATTTAGAAGGGGCACACTAATCACAGATTCGCTAGAAATATTGTTTACCAATTACTGATACTCGCGGATTGCGTACAGTTTGGATTCAAACGGAATATCACGTTGGCTGACCCTCGGTGATCGCCCCTATCTGACAAACCGCAAGAAAGGTTTTGGGTGGGTTTTCAGTCACCAAAGGAGTAGAATTCCATCATGGTCAGTATATATTTAAGGCTTATTTTGATTACTAGGCAGCTGAAACTACTTGGTTGGGCTAGGTAAAATTCAAAGGGTTTTACGAACATCACAGAGTGGGAAGTGCGAGTAAAATTTTCTACCCCGCATGCTAAGAACACCCAACAATTTGAGAGAAAACTGTAGTTTCCACCGTGAATCGTTCGACCTCGCTTCCAGTTTACCAAATGTTGACATCCTAAGAAGTGAGGTGGATGAAACCGGTCGTGGGCTGTCGACGAATTTTCAGCAACCTTATGAGTAGTGCATCACAAGTATACATGTATCGCGATATCTCGAATATCGTAGCGACTGATACATGAGGCGGCCTGGTGCAGCATATTCAGTTTCCTGGAAACATCACAAACGAGTGATTCAGCTGGGTTCCAGGTAAGTCCCTCGATAAACCAACTTAGTTTGCAAATGAGTGTATTTCTCGAAAGCAGTCCAATTTGGTTTCAAGTAGAACATAAGGTTGACGGAAACCCGGGGAGTGTGCCTACGTGATAAGCCCCAAGAATGGCGAAACTGGTCGTAGGCTGTCGAAGAGTTTTCAGCAACCTTATGAGTAGTGCAATACAAATGAAGTAGTATCTATTTGGTTTCCGCGTTTTTTTATCTCATTTGTCGGCTCAGCTGGGCCTTTCATGTCCGACACAACCCCCTCCCCCGACGAAACACTGATTGCAGTCATTTTACGTGCTTCCTCGCAAGTCAATTTGGTCGGAGTGGAAGAGACAGCGAAAAGTCAGCTGAATTTCTTGTCTGTGGTGATAATATTTGACTGAATCTGTTGCATAAAGGCTGTTTTGCAGCTCGTTTTCGACAGATTTCAGGACGCCAAAGTGCTTTTCCTGAAAAAAAAAGATGATACTGGGATGATTATATTCAGGTGATATTCGGCTGGTATACCAAGTTAATTTTCACATTTGTGTATAGCTGGAACTAAGTTCAAATCGATTTTCAATCTGGAAATAAGTTTGATATGTCCGAAAAACTGGTAGTGAACTTTAAAATGATTGCATCCAACTTTAGAAATAGTGCTGTATCAAGTTTCGTTACAGTTCTTGAATTTTTCGGTAATCGAAAATCCAGAGATGACTGATTACCTCCTGCACCGTGTATTGGTTATTCACGTGACCACCCAAAACCGAAATCAATACCTTATCTCCGCATTTGCGTGAAACCTTTTTTATCCTTTTAGAATTTTCTAGTCAACCGTTCTGTTCGTCCCATACCTCTTTGTGCAAGACACGGTGGCTAGGTGGTCGTTGGTTTGTTCGCTGAGCTGGGCAATTTGATTGTAAACGTTTCATCACCAATCGACATGACATCATCAGTGCGTTATTGGGGAGCGTAGTGATGTGTAGCGGTGGGTTACTGGTTGTGCGTTGAGTCGCGTTACGTGTGCGTTAATATACGTGCTGCTAGTCGGAGCTGACCTTCGATCACAATCAGCTGTTCGATCGGGCGGTTACATTGGTTGCTCTGTTATCCTGTCTCCTGATTCGTCGGTGCCCACGTGACCTCCTCCCCAAAGAAAACAAGACGGCTTATTGAACAGTACAACTTAGGGTAAAACATGCACAGGGACTTAGCGTCGGCGTGTACTAGTCTGTACAGGTATATGGCAAAGTTAGAGGCGTTCTGAATACCTCCGTAGTCAGGAATACTTTTTGATATTCTCTCGATGCCTCAGTCAGCCATTTGCGTGGTAAACATTGGACAGATTTGAAAATACAATATTATACTGTTCTCATCGGGCCAGCGGGACTGCATCAAAGTGACAGACTGATACACTAGCATGTGGACGGGCCTGGAATGCAAACTATAGTTGTGTGCATTTGCGCGTTTGTATGAAATCACACTCATCGTCTTGTTTTCTCGCTAGGTTCGATGGCGTTGACGTCAGCGTGATCATGCTTTGCGCGAATTTACACAGGTGTATGACAAGGTGATACGAGCTGGCAGAGACGCAACTACACAGGAATTTGGCATCATACTCTAGAGGTAATTAAGCTCGAACACAATCGAATTCGTCTCAGCAAAATGATAAAATTGCTGGACCATGACCTCTAGATGGACGTATTTCAATAGCGGGCCGTTTGAATACAAGTGTTGGGCTGTCTGCTAATCAGTCTTACTCACGGGCCTGTCAGTCCTACGAATAGCGGGGTGATGTACCCCACTTTTTGCACTTATATTCAGTCTTTGTGTGTATATAGTCGTCCTTCTGTAAGCTCCCTTACCTCTGAATGACTTCTTAATTGCAAAGCACGAACAGCAAGTTCATTGCAATTGTGACTGCCTTGACGCACATTTTCTCAAACAGGTGTGAGGAACGGTGGCCTAGCGGTGGTGGAATTGGGGAATCAGCCTCACAGGAACAGCAGACCTCTGCGGTTATTTTCAACCAGATCATTTGGGGCCGTATGAATGTGGTGTCTGAATAATACAGGTGGCTGGTCCACTCACAGCTTATATCGTGGGATCCGGCTGTGTGTCTAACGTAATCAAAGAGTATGAATATTTCGTAATGCTGAGCATGTACTGGATGTTTGCCATAGATTCTTGCCGCGAGAGGTGACCGTATGCTGAGCCTCGCCTGACGGCAGGCGTTTTTGTTTCTAACATGCATCCATGCTTGAAGTTTGGATTCCCTCAATTTTCAGTCCCGGCGGCCTCAATCCCGTTTCGTTACCCCATACAGAGTAGTTATCAGCAGCGAAAAATGATTTGAATATGCACGTAAACATTACAGATGTTTCCTTCTCGCGTCTCACCAGTCACGTGAATGTCACTTCAAGGTTTCTCGTCACGAAGCGAGTGCGTTGTGTAGAAACCCAAAGAAAACCACAACGTCTAAGCGTCATGCTGCGTTGGCATCAGTTCTTGTGTCCGGAAAAAGGTTCATCATCTTGTCATCCGAGTGTTAACGAAACATTCACTGGTCTGACCCCCACAAACACCCAATGTTGAACCTATTCACCATTCATCTACACCCAACTAACTTCGTTGAACGACCGCAAAAACGGTTATCGTCTGAAAATGCCCAATTGTTTGAAATTCCACTAACTAGGTGCGGTATTCAGCTCAGAAAGGCTATTAATATCAACGCATAGGTTGAGAGAAGTAGATCAAGAACTCATTTGTTGCCCTGAAGGTCTTAAATTGATGGATGTGTGAAAGTGAGTCGAACAAATGGAGACCAATCAGACTGAACGGTTGTGATGGGTAAATCAGAACAACATATTAAGTGAAGAGGGCACGTAACGTGGGGGCTACTAAACACAGTATGAGAATGACAAGCCATTGCATGCATGGCAATCAGGTGTGATTTCCAGCCTACAGACGTTCATATCAAACACCAGGGCTGAATGGAACAAGGGACACTTGCTTCACAGCCCAGACCGGTCGCACCAGTTCACTGTGGATTATCCACCCATTGTCTTAGCACCACTGAGGCTTGCTAACCAAACAAATACACTGGTGACAAATTTATGTGTCCAAACAAAGCGGTGAGAAAACAATGTGTGAAATCTGCCCACTANAGAACCGCTTGACTGGTTTGGATTGGCCCGCGAAATCCTCAATACACACTTGAGTGACTGTTAGTACCACAACCGTTCCAGACAAGCGAGGTCGCATACACGAACACAAAAATTGCATGGAGCTGATAAAAACGTGACCATTATCAGTATGATCAGTATTCCAAACAGAACAATAACAACACTAATAAAGCCGAATGCCTTTACAGTCAAACCAAAAACCGGACAATGTGAAAGCCCTTTTGTATGTTTGTGATAAATTAACTGTCTTTACGGTTTTATCACACAGCAGATGAGAGATAACGCAGTGAGTTGAATGGCAACAAATAGTGATTACTGCAGATGATATGGTTTCTCTGTTTGCAGAAACTACCTTCCGAGTGACAGCCCTTCAAAACGGATAACCTCAGATGGGTCATTTCGGGTGAGAAAGGCACCGTTTTGTATGGACCCATAACTTTGTGAACTAAGAATTCACAGGTAACAGGTACTTGCCCAGAAAAGCATTTGCAACCGGGATTTTGTGCATCTTCATTTACTGTGTATTTATGGGTCGTGAATATATACTCAAATGCTCTTAGACGGGTAAGGGACCATCTGAAACAAAACAACTGTATTCATAATACACCACTCATGAGGTTGCTGAAAATTCGTCGACAGCAACCATATGAGTAGTGTATTACGTCTCTCGCGATACTCGAATATCGTAGTGACTGAAACATGGAGGCGACCGGTGCATCCAGTTACCTGGAAACATTACAAACGAGAGATTCAGCTGGGTCCCAGGTTAGTGTCTCGTCCGTCACGAAGAGAAGGGACCTTACCTTGGTGTGACGGTTTGCGCACCTCAGTGATCCACTGAGCTATACTGGGGAGTGTCACCGTGACACTCACAGAGTCTCTCATACCAAGTTGGTCAATGGTTAGAGGTCTGACGAACATGGTCTCCTGGCTCTCCAGGTTGTGGGTTGGAACATCTGGCAATTTGTTCCGTAGAAATGCTACTGGATTTACAATTCCCCTTCAAACACCACCGCAGTGCGGTTAGGCTTTAGAGTCAAAGGCTTTGGTTGAGGACCCTAATTGTCGTCCTGTCTAGGCGTGGGCGCCCTCGCAGTATCCCTGCCAAAGTACAACCATGATAATTAAGACTACAGCAGTGAAGCATCGGTGTTGAACACTGATGTCATACCGTCGATGATGATGATGATGATGCAGGGTTCTGTCATTCTTAAAGCTCCTGATTATCCGGTGTTTGAGGGACCTGTGTGCGCTATCATAGTGGCCAGTTGCTGGTATGACCTCTCTGGTAGCAATAGGATCTGCTGATCTCGAAGATATTCAGTGTTCATTTAGTCGAGTCAGATGGATTAGACAAACAGTTCTGAAAGTTGGGAGCATTGCTCGCTTAGGTCGCTTCCATTCATAATCCAAGCAATCTTAGTCATCTACATGACTGTGAGTATCTCGTAGCTTTCTAGCTAGATCAGCTCGATACTCTCCAGCTGCTGAAACTTGTCTGAACAGAGCTGCTCTCTTTCGGCACGCGTAGTGCTGGCAGAAAGCAAAGTGCTAAGCGGGCCCACACTATGGCGTGATCAGAATTAATTTGCGTACCCCACAAGGAACGACAGTCCCTAACTGAGGCTCTCCATCGGTAACTGATGGCCATATGGTCCATCTGAGTCCACGACTGCTTGTGGTAGGTGATCTCCAAGTAACTCGGTGTGTGCGTTTGTGTTGGAAGTTCGTGCTGGTTGATGATGGTGCTGATGATGATGATGATGTTGATAATGAAGGTGATGATTAGTGGGAAGATGATGACGATGATGATTGGGATAATGAAAATGATCGTGATGATGATGATGTTGATGATGATGATGAAGATGATGATGATGATGATGATGACGATGATGATGATGATGATGATAATGATAATGATGATGATGACTGGGATGATGATGATGATTATAATGATGATAATGAAGGTGATTATTATTGGGATGATGATGATGATGATGATTCGGATGATGATGATGATGATGATGACGATGATGATGATGATGATGATAATGATAATGATGATGATGACTGGGATGATGATGATGATTATAATGATGATAATGAAGGTGATTATTATTGGGATGATGATGATGATGATGATTCGGATGATGATGATGATGATGATGACGATGATGATGATGATGATGATAATGATAATGATGATGATGACTGGGATGATGATGATGATTATAATGATGATAATGAAGGTGATTATTATTGGGATGATGATGATGATGATGATTCGGATGATGATGATGATGATGATGACGATGATGATGATGATGATGATAATGATAATGATGATGATGACTGGGATGATGATGATGATTATAATGATGATAATGAAGGTGATTATTATTGGGATGATGATGATGATGATGATTCGGATGATGATGATGATGATGTTTATGATGATGTTGATGGGTCTCTCGCAAAGCTAGATTTGTTTGCGAATGAGTGTATTTCCCTGATAATCACGTTTAGCTCAAGTTAAATCGAGACTATACGGTGGCAAACAGTCGGAATATCCTATTGTTTTTTCTTCGTGGTGCCAGCATCGCTATATAGATCTTGGTTCTTCTAGTAGAGTACTTTACTTAACTTAATGGGTAGGTTCGGTTTGCGTGATAATGTGAACGAATTCTTTTGGAATGAATCCACATCAATTTAGGAGTACTTGTGGGACACTAGATGTCGCGCGACACGCTTCCTTCTGCTTGAAGAATCCGCAATAACTGAATTGCACTTTGAACAATTTGTGTTTTTCTGCGGCTATTAAACAGCGCTGTGGAAGTGACGTACTGTAAAAAGATTTGTGACTGTGGGGTAAGGGCAGTTTGTAAAACCTAGTTCTCCACAAATTAATGACCGGATTGAGTGTGATAAATCCGTCCCACCAACCGACTTCAAGTCCTCTAGAGCGTAAACATAAAGCCCTGGATTTCGAAATGATTTTCGGTTAGCTGGTCCAATACTCCCCTGTTTATACCATATACTGTAAGGGAAAATTCCCAGGCGTCCGAGATACACAAACAGATCTCGGATTAGGTGATTGGGTTCTGTTACTTCAATGGCACCCTAAACGACGAATGATGCAGGCGATGTATTGTGCTATTGTATGCTTATAGTTTTCTATGGCAGTAAAGATTGGATAGTAGACAGAATACTCGATCGATTTCATCTGCATCAGGTTGCGGGGGTTATTCGCAGACATCGTTGAGACCAGATCATGAACACTTAAATATCCGGGAAGGTAAAGATTTAGGGATTCGATTGCACTAGCCAGTTCGAGAAAGACCCGCAAGGCTCGGACTACTAAAATTATGATATGAAGATGAACTTCAGACGCTTTCCGGAAACACCAGTTTTGATCTACCTCAGTGCAAAAGTCTCCTTAGAGGCGTGAAGTTTTCCAAGACTCACTGAGTCTAGATTCAATTCAATTCAATTTATCAACCATAAACCGTGTACCATAGGCACATTGGTTCCAGCTGCCACAGTTTCGACCACCGGAAAACGGGAACGTGGTGTAACAACCACGTCTTGGGGTAAAGTCATCTTCAGTTCGTTCAGAAATCGGGTAGCTACGCATTGAAGGGGATAGCTTTGATGCACGAGCGTCTCTGAATGCTCGATTGGTCCATTTCTGTCATTGTCAATAACCATCGGTGATTAGAGTCCCGGGGTCCCCATCCATGAAGGCGGCAGTTGCCCGTCCGACTACGTTTACTGGTCAGTGTTTTCGTACTTCGTTGCCAGGTCATACACTGTCACCTCTCGGTCGCTTCCAATATATATATGTCATGTCAGGTAGATCCAAGAAAATCTGACCGACTTCCGTATGTGTAACAGCGGTCATTGGCCTACGCGAACTTGTTTGACTAGCAGAACTCTGCAAGGACGTCACCGGAAACAAATTTTATGGGCTTGGATAACCATGTATCGATGACATGCTCCAGACTTTTGAGCCCGTCTGTACCGTGCCAAATTAACGTCCACTCAATAAGTGATGACTTGATATAGCTTATCTGATAAGTCCTTTCCCACCCATACTACTAAAGCAGTTGATCTGTGGTTGTCTGTCAGAAAATTACTGATTTAAACTGTTAAGTTATTCTTTTCAGTTTTATGGATATGAATTTCTACCGTAAAAAACAAGGTCCTTACTAGTCCCTCAATTAAACATAATGAAATTCGTTACGTTTAGTCGTTCAGAAAATGTACTGACTGATAAACAGAGGAAGGTATGGAAGAGACACTCTGTTTCTCGGATAAACGATCATTCATAAAATACAACTTGGAACGAAAACAAATGCTTCATGTGAGTGGAACCAAATATGAACCGTCCTGAGTATTTGCGTTACTCCTGTTTTTTTTGTAAAATCAATGACCTTTGCTTAGGCTCGATTTGGCACAATCACTGGCGCCATGGTTTTCTAGCTAGGGCCAGCCAACTGCTTTCAAACTAGCCAAAGTTCGCGGTTCGTTGTTGTCACACTGCACGCGGCAAGTGTTACACATGCTCCACTCTGGGAGGTCATTGACTCTCCCTTTCAACCATGTGACAGAATGAGAAACGTCGAAAATTCCGTCTCTCTGAGACGAAACGCAACAACAGGATTCAGTGAGAGAACTAAACCCACCCGACACAGTGAAGCTGGCGCAGAGGAACGCATGATGGGCACCCTGAATCTCGGGTGGGCCCGATACGTGTACGAACGATCTGTACCTCGTTTAATTCTGCTTCAGCCAGCCAATTTCAACCCCATTTTCTCAGAGGAGGGACATTGGAAATGTTTCAGTGTTGTTTCCCAGCCGGGCAAGTCAGGTAGTGGCGGAGAAATGAAAGACGTTCCCAAGCATGCTGACAGAAACATTTGGGAACTGTTTCGGCCCGTCAGCTGTTTGAACTGCCGTGTACTGCCATGTGTACTTTGTGACCCCAAAACAATGTTTATGGGAGGATGGGTTGCTACAAAGAGGTTGTTTGTCATTCAGTCCCTGGTTCTCATTATTTTTTTGGGAAGAACTATGGTGTCAGACTGGCCGTATAAAGCTTAGATTGCGACAAATTTTAGTAGCACATAGTAGAACATAAGGTTGACGGAAACCCTGGGACTGCGCTTACCTGATGAGCCCTAAAAAGGGCGAAATCGGTCGTGGGCTGTCGACGGATTTTCAGCAACCTTATGAGTAGTGCATTACAAAACATTTTAGTTCTGTTCACACTAATTACACATACCGAATAACTGATGTCCCCCCAACCGAAGATGACATCAAATCTGTCTGAAAATAATCGCTTATCAAGCACCATTTTTCTTTCAATTTTTCTCCGGTGTGATGAAAATGAACAAAAAACGTTTCATAATCGAGAAATACACTCATCTGCAAATCAATTTGGTTTTCACGGGAGACTCAATTGAATCTCTCGTTTATGATGTTCTCCAGCTGAATGTGCTGCACACAGGCCGCCCCAGGATTCAGTTGGCACGATATTCGAGATATCGAAGTATATCTCTTTTCATAA
>NW_008751665.1:1698008-1699183 GCF_000715545.1 Opisthorchis viverrini
AACAAGTGAACGACCATATTTGGCCAATTAGTCATCCTATATATATATCCTATATATATCCTATATATCCTATATATTTACGCAGACGCTCTGTATGTTTTGTCCTGGCAATACAGCCGTGTCCCCAGTTCTCTGTCTTCTCCCTATCGCGTAGCCTGGCAGGCGCAGTGCAGGCGTAACCCAATAGCTCGGCCACCGCATCGCACCGCAAGATACAACAGGCTATATATTAGTTGAATCGAACTCACCAGTCAAAGTTACTGAAAGTTCTTAAAAAGTGCACGATCATTTTTATCTCTAATAGGGCTAACCAGGTAGGCAGTGTACCTGGGCGCAGACTGTGCGAATTGACAAATGTGATTCTGAGCCTAGCAACTTCGTCTGATTTGTTCCATTTGGAGCTAATCCAAAATTTTGAGAGGTCTCATAACCCCATTCGTCTACTATGCTACTAAAAAGTGCTCAGTTTACGAGGACATTCAAAGACAATAGCAGCTGCTACTCCTGTCTGAAGGCAAAAGCAATTCGCTTGCATCCTGCTTGTCCTCCTAACTCGATTTGGTCGATGGATTTCTTGCTGGAAGCGGGGGGGGGGGGTAACATTCTGAAGGAGACCGGTTAAGGATCTCTGGATAAAGTCTCATAAGGTTGTATACGTAAGTACGTACTAGGTCCACAAATGATTCTGAGCCAAAATAAACAAACGGTTCAACATAATCTAGTGAGTCTCGAATGTCAGGATGCCAATACCTTAATCAAATGTATGTGATAGTGTAGTGTTTGGTATCGACGGAGGCGTTCAGATCCCAACGGGGTCAAAATCTCCCTCATTTCTCTCGAAGCAGCTCTTCACAATCGGTATTAGGACGACGAGGAACAAATGCTTCTAAGTGTCGATAGATGAAAGGTCACACATTATTTTGCGAAGCAGAAAAGAAGAAAAGAAACTCACAAACTCATATAGCATCATAAACGAGAGATTCAGTTGAGTCTCTCGTGAAAACCAAATCGATTTGCAAATGAGTGGACTTCTCGAAAACGGTGCAATTTGGGTTCAAATAGATCATAAGGTTGACGGAAACTCGGGGACTGCGCCTACCTGATGAGCCCCAAGAAGGGCGAAACCGGTCGTGGGCTGTCAAAGAGTTTTCGGCAACCTTGTGAGTAGTTTCCTT
>NW_008751665.1:1699709-1721879 GCF_000715545.1 Opisthorchis viverrini
AGTTGAGTCTCTCGTGAAAACCAAATTGATTTGCAAATGAGTGTATTTCTCGAAAACAGCCCAATTTGGGTTCAAGTAGAACATAAGGTTGATGCAAACTCGGGGACTGCGCCTACCTGATGAGCCTCAAGAAGAGCGAAACCGGTCGTGGGCTGTCAAAGTGTTTTCAGCAACCTTGTGAGTAGTTTCCTGTATGAAAATAACAATCCTGTTTAAACTGTCCCACAAAGTCTTCTGATTAGAACGCATGGAGTGAATCTGTATATACAAAGCATTCTGAATAGAAGTAACCGTACCGAGAATTGTATCAAGGCTCCACTGCAAACCCATACGTCACTAAGAGTATCTCGAAAGGTTTTCGTTTCCAGTGACTTACCATTGTCA
Organism: Opisthorchis viverrini; assembly: GCF_000715545.1. NCBI lineage: Eukaryota > Metazoa > Platyhelminthes > Trematoda > Opisthorchiida > Opisthorchiidae > Opisthorchis > Opisthorchis viverrini. The sequence continues at coordinate 1,700,094 of NW_008751665.1, forward strand.
TTCATATCAGCAGAACAGACCTCACCACATTGAACACAGTAGGTATCGTCGTCTGTTTGTGTGATATTTGGTCGACCTGCAGTTGACTGATGGTTTCCCTCCTTTAAAGGCACGCATACCTTTAAGACAAACAGCTGTAGGGACGGATACCAGCGATAGGGGTAAAACCCTGTGTACAGATAGAAGAGTGAGAACAACTTTCCGGTGGTTCTATAGGAGTATTTATGTAAACTTTTATGTGATTAGAAAGAAAACTGTGAAACCGGAGCCTCTGGCTTCAAGAACCTCCCTTTTTCCAACCGGAGTGAAGACAGTTTTTTGAGAAATTCCGCATCCAAGCAAGTAACCAACCTGGCCATGCAAAGAGAAGTAACGTGTGTTAAAATTTGATTTACGAACAAACTTTGTTTTCAAGTTTTTCACTAATTCGAAAAAACTGTTCAGCTGTAGCGCCCTAGCTACCATGCCACCCGAAGGTTACACGAGGGCCGGGATACTGCCAGGTTGCCCAAGTCTAGACAGGGGAAGTCGAGAGGCAGAGGTCGGGCTCGAACCATGGACCTTCTGGTCAGTAAATTCGCGCTCTAACGATCTCTCCCCCTTACACTATTTCAACGCAACCTAGATATGAGTAGTATTCCGCGTGAGAGGGGCAGGTTTTACCGTCTGACTGCACTCAAGCAGTTTCCTTTTAAATTTCATTTCGACGGCTTTATGTTGTAGGAACTCTATCCTGCTTCATGATCTATCTGCTTGGTATTTACCGGAGAGTTCATCCATCCTCTTGCTTGTCTGAAGTATGACCTCACACGAACGATACTCACTCTCTACTTCATAGCATACCATCAGGAGAACAAAAATCTCGAAGCCCTGTCGAGTTGCGGGAGATTTTACAGGAGGTTAAGAGCTTGTTGATTCCTCGGCACATATGTGTTCTGAAATGTGCCTCTATTCGAGTCTTTCCCACTTCAGACTCCGTGGCGGTACCTTGGTCTTATTTGTGCATTCAGAGAACAAAGTTAGAGTTCCACACAGATGATTTCTAACGGATTTCCACACAAAGGACGAATCACCTGTAATGTTGATTTCAAGCCTCAATGTAACATGTAAATCATTAGGACCGACTGACACCCCGCTCTGGGAGTTGGACATTCAGACGCTGAATAGCGACAAATTCAGCTGCTTTGGAATTTCAAATGCATCTTGGTCAGAAAATCACTTCACACAAATGGTGGTTTTCGATCGCGACAGCTGTTTTTGGCGCTGTGTGGTGCGTGTAAGCTTAAAAGGTTGGCGTGCGAATGACTGGAAATTGTAAGGCAATTTTTAAAACAACAGTTTGCTTTACTAGTGTGTTAAGAAAGTATTTGACAACACATAGTTCTGACATTACGCCCACACCTGGGCTGGTCAGCAACGTGGTTCATTTCTACATATATAACGAACAAGATGTAAGCAATGCTAATCTGACCACCGGTTCCCAAATTAAGGTGCTCAAAGTTGGAACATGCCTTCCCGAGTCCACTGTGCTTAGCAGTGCTCAAGAACTGTAAGTTTTACATGCAAATCTAACGTCATAAGAGTAATCGAAACGTTATTACGACCAGCAATTCGATAGCTTTCTACGCGTGACTAGTAGGTATGGAGTTGTTTAAAACGGTAATTTCCAGGTGCCTGTCATATTATTCTTCGTAAATGACAATCAACAGCGGGTTTGTTCTAGACATGAATTCATTTGAGTCGAATACATAAGGATACGTGATTTATTACTGTCAGTAATAGCTTATAGGCGCACAAATACACGTGAGTGAGAGGCAGACAAACAGGTATCATGACATAAGTTGGTTGCTGATACATAAGGACATTGTTTGAAGAGACTGAGGAAGGCAAAAGGACGACAAATGAGGACTGCCTCTGTAAATAGGGTTACTCAAGAGATCCAAACTTCCTCGTTGAGTAAAACACACTTGGATGAAGAAAGTTCCGTGTTTGAGTGCAGTCCATAGATAGCAGAGGCTAAAGTGTGCAGAAAGTCTGGTCATTTGAAAGCAGGGGTTATACATTGTCATCTTCAGAAGAGAGACAAGATCAATCCAGAAGTCTACATGGCCTGGATCACTTAGCGCGTCAGTAACGTTGTCACAGGAAACAAGAAAAGGATTTCAGTGGTTAACACTACCCCTGCGACTCGGTACTGGTATATGGAGTGATCTTTGTAAGGATAAAGAGTCGTTCAAGCCAGTTTACACCTTATGTCACTGGACTTATACATCCTCACAGTTATTTTTCATTTATCCATTATTCACTTTGTAATTTGCTGTTCATTTATTCATTTCAATTATTCATCTTTATTTTTTAGCGGCTCGTGTGAAGATCGGGCTTTTCCTCGAATGTCATCTATCCAGAGGTCAAACCGCAGCATCGACAAGGATGTACACTATGGAGTTCATCAGAAGGGTCAGAACATGAGAGCTATTCATAAGTGAGGTGGGGATAGTGTGTCCATGCGCATCATCTACCTCACAAAATCACAGGTATTGAGGGAATCAGCCTGATCGTTGTTCACTCTCCAATCCCTTTGAGTTTAAGACAAAACCATAATGTCATCGAGAGACGAACCCCCTTTGGAGAAAAGAAATTGATTTTTCAGGGTGGCACTTTTGCACAGAAAGGGCGCCAAATGGCACTGAAAAGATAAGCACAAGGATTTCACAATGTTGAGAACAACAGCAACTGAATTCTAAAGAACTACATTAACAGAGTAAGATTCGGCATTCACTTGTTAATATGTATAAAGTGAGCAGGAATATGCGATTCTGACCAATGATAATTATCCTAAGATATACGAGAATCCGAAAGGAAATCGAACTGGCTGAGGATTTTCTGTTTGGCCAAGTGAACTTGCGATGTGTAGACAACGATGCAGTCTGATGAAAGCCAAATGATTATCACTCACTGCTGTTGGTTTGAATGATTTATAGATGGGTGCCCGAGCGAATGAACAACGTGAACAGCATTCAGAAACTTCAGGCAAATGCCTATAGTCTAATCCAACCGCGATTGGTCGAAAGTTATTGTCCCGCGGAACCCGACTTCACATGGACTTGCAACCGACCAGCTATAAAGCATCCTTTACTAGAACCATCATTTTCTTTTGAATGGAAAGAAGAAGCGTTTTGCTTGTCATTCCGACCATCAAAAACGATAGTTTTTACACTGCCTTGCAGCAGTCGAGTGAAGGTTGTACGACAAGTACGTATTACTATATGGCGATAAAAAGTGCTGCTTCTGAAAAGCTGAGAAATTGTGAGTTTGTATGCTACGGTACCATCAGTCCTGGTTACAGCGGTATGGCATGCCCCCGTACGATCATCTTGAAAATATATAGAGCGAGCAAAACCGGGTCGCTTCCAATAGAGGTACGTGTTACTGCGAGCACTGTCTAGTGATGTGCTATAGACATAAAGCATTTCTGACACCTTCTGGTGAAAAACACTCATTTTCATGCCAATTTGTTTTTTAGGGGGATATCCAACGGAATCTCTCGTTTTTTCTTCAACTGAGTGTGCTCCAGCTGGCAGCCTCATGCTTCAGTTGATACAACACGCCAGCATCACACTACATCGCATAGGCGTAATACACTACTCATAAGGAAGCTGAAAACTCGTCGAAGACCGGTTTCCGCTATTTTTTGGGGTTTATCAGGTAAGCGCAGTTCCCGAGTGTCAAGCAACCTAATGTTCTACCCAGATTGTACGAAATTACGCAGACTAAACGCATTTTCATGCCAATTTGGTTTTTACGGGATATTCAACTGAATGAGTGTATTTCACTGACTTCGTGCAATTTGGGTTCAAGGAAAACATAAGGTTGATAGAAGCCCGAAGACTGCGCCCACCTGATGTACCTTAAGAAGGGCGAAATTGGCCTAACGAAGAATTTTCAACAACTTTGTGCGTAGTGTACTACGTCTACGCATTCCTTTATCGTTTTCTCCAAGCACTACAGTACATCGTTCTGGCCATAAAACAGAAGCGACTGATCTGAAACTCAACGCGGCTGCATTCAGTAGAGCTAAACCGGAATAAGTTGTGATGTCATCGTCACGAACGACCAAAATCCTTTCGTCCTACTATTGACTGGTAGGAAAGTTGAAGGATTGCGCCAGAAATCAATCAAGCAATTTTCGAATACCCCGACAGTCGGGGGGGGGGCAGCTCAAGTTGATAAATAGAATACTTTGCCCCCCTAAAAGGATATTTGAAGATTCTATGAATCGTTCTCTTTTATTGCATAGCCCTCATGCCACTCGAAAGAAGCAGAGGGCTGAGCGAGTACCAGGTCGCTTTGGATTTGTTAATATCAGCAAACTCGGCTAGGCAAACAACTGATGATCTCGGATTTTCCATGTTTAGACCTTATGAGGACTCGGCGAGCACACGTGGAAGTGCAGTCAAACTATGAGGTCAGTCAGTCGTCCGCAGTGTAAATCTATAAAGCTACTTCCGCGTTTAGATTCCGAGTTCGGATTTGCAATTATGCAGAGCCGAGAGCTCCTCCAAGAAAGCGTGTGCATGGGGCACAGAAAGTTTCATCTCTTTTTATCAATCTTGTTCTTCGCCGCACTTTTGGTTGGGTAATCCCGCCCACCAGATTTTCGATACAAATCACAGAGGTCCCTTTTTCCTTGGATACTTTCGATTACTACGGAGTAGAAACTTTTGATTAATGAAGCTAATTCGTCTCGGTTCGCAAACAACGATGTTTGCGACATGGAAAGAGCTGGAATTATTTGGGGATAGGGATTATCGAATAAGGATTGAAATCCGTCAGGACATCAGTTACAAACATTTTAGCAAATTTGGGTGTTGAAAAATAGCCGTCCTTTCAGAAGAAGCGGGATAAAATTTACCCATGCCTTTACTCTGATCGAGTCTATTCAATCAATAATTCCGGGCCGCAGGAATTCAAATTAAAATACACGCATCCATTTACAACCAGACATGCTGCACACCATCGAACATTGAGGGTAAACTTTCTCGCTCTAAAAAGAAGCAGGACACCAGGTGAAGTGTACTTTCGTGCTTGGAATCGGTGGGGGGGCATGTCAGGTGGGAGTATCTGAGTAGATGCTGGTTTGATTGAGGTGAAGTGTTCGTGCTTGGAATCGGTGGGGGGGGCATGTCAGGTGGGAGTATCTGAGTAGATGCTGGTTTGATTGATTAAACACTTTTATGTAGAACTAATGACCTTGTATCAATCCGTTATTGAACGACTGTCTGTACTATCCCCTCCTTCTGGACTGATACAACGTGTCATCTTCTGGTTTGCCATCTGTTTGCCTGATTTTGCGTGTTCATCTGGGTTGAAACTCAAAAGTTGGGTTCCAAAAATGATTGGAATTATACACAGAAAGCATTGCCTTTAGCAAAGTTAATAATGAAGCAGGTGATGTATCAACTTTGGGGTTTTTCGTTTGATTACATCTTTCGTATAGTGTTTAACGTTATGTGTATCAGGATAAATATTTGTACCTGAGTTTATGTTTTTGTGTAGCATAAACGTTAAACACTTCTTTGTTTGGTATGTTTTTTGCGTATCGTAGTACAGTGCATCGGTTAGGTGAGGTCTAGCGATCGATAGAAAGCACCGTGCACGTCAATAGCACATGATAGGATTACATCAGTCGAGGTCGGAAATACTTCAGGCCAGATCAACATTCATAGCCTCAAAGAACGATTTAACGTACAAGCCAATGACTGTGGCGATCCTGACTGCAGGAGGTCCACCTGGTGTGTAACTTCAAGCGCTTCGAAGAATATGTTTACCTGAGTACACAAAAACGATCACATGTAATCCTTTTGTGATTGCAAGTTCTATGTGAGCCGATCGTGCGACTGAAGGAGAACAGTGTAGGCAGAAACCTTGGAGCTTTTTCCTAGTTTTTGTTCGGAGTAGTGACGGTGGAATGTTGATGATATCAGCAGACTACCAGTCCCCGGGGGAATTCCATATCACAGCTTATCTCACTGAAAAAGCCATTCCGTTTAATTCGATAAACAACTATAGAAAGCAGTCAGTCGGGTTCGTCCAGCAAATCACAGTGTATTAGGCAATAAAACCATAAATACATGTACAAGTCTGAGAAACCGCGACGGATTAAACTCTGAAGCGTGAGAAACCGATTGGCCATTCACACTAAACTACAGTCAAATAGTTCAACAAGCTTTCCATTACAAACAGAGTCTAAATCTGGTTCATTCAGGATTAGGAAACCAGTAGTGATCCATGGCAGAATACGACTAGGTATCATGTCTCTTTTCCGAAAATGTGAAACCGTTTTTGGACATGAATACCACCTAACGGACATCAACGTGGAAGTCACTGAGTCAAAAACATCATCAGTCCTGATTGCAGAAGACAACTCGGAAATATGACATTCATTCCATGAATACAGTTTGTCAGAATCAGTCCACGTGACTATCATTGGTGGCTTGATTGCGCTCTTGACTAGTTCGGTCCCTTGCGATTTTAGTACCATATCCACCGTATATGAATTAGTGGACTACTTGGCAGTTACTCACAGGGTACTTAGCCTAGTCAGATTAAACCGCTATGAGTAGAACGTCTGCTCCCTGAAACGCGCAAATAGGTTAGCCGAACAAGATGTTGGGCTATCCGTTGCCGATCATATTAAAAGAACGTGCTGTGTTGTCCATGGAAAGCCCAGGGAGCTGAATGCCTCGTTTCACTGCCACTCTAAATGGTTGTGTTAAATGTCACCTGTCAATGAGGTATGAACTCGCGTTGATTGCAAACAGAAACTTTTGCCAAACACAATGGGATAAGAGGGGAAATTACGACGACTTAGTGATTACAGTTTGGGTTGGGTCAGGTCAGCGAAGGTGGCTAGCATAAGCACGCGTCACAACCGCAATTCGCGTGATGGATGGTCAGCCGAATTTGTTGACGTGAACCAATCGGAGTATGACGTATGCCAGACAGCCAGCTTGAAACGCTAAGGTCACGTTACTCGACCGTCAGTTGGCTGATGAACGGGCTGGTGAAAAGTACCGGTCTGACGTAGTCATTCACCGCATTGTCCAGAAAATTATCACCATTCCTATGTATTTTCGTCACCGTGCGATTATATGGTCAAAACAACACAGTTAGATCGCATTTATGCAGATTCGGAAGTCTTTGTTTGATTTCTGTTAACCGTAAACAATCGATTTCTAGATGTGATCTTTTCGTAGCATTCAGCTTGCTTGTATTACAAGTGAACACCGGTCTTATTCATTCCGATCAACAGAGACATCACGGGTCACAAGTAAGACCTCACCCAGCCCCATGCAAACCGGTTACGTCTTCAGTTTTGTGGTCGACGAGACAATTAGGCAAACGCTGGAAAACATTCTTGATGTCCGAAGAGTTATCGAATAGGGATTGTCGACCTGGAATATCTTGTCTTTGAAGAAAAACAGAGAGTACTCATCAGAGTCGCTTTCTTCTTCAACAGGCCCTTTGCACCCAGTGAGCTCAGGGGCAAGCAGTAACTGAATATTCAAATCGCACTTGAATATAGATACTTGAGGTTGGAGAACCTGGCGCAAACCTTAAAAGTTGTGTTATCTCTGACCATGTTGTGACAGATAAAGTCAGTGTATGAGTCGCCAGGCCCCGGAACTTGTTTGCCAATTTGTGATAACACTAGCGATCAAGTGACGTACCTCCGAATCCCAGGTTTCAATGACCTGACAAATATCGGACAACAGAGTAGTGCTCTGAACTCAATCTGAACTGAATCGCACGTCGCTGATCAATCGGAGCAATTGATACCGTAACTATAGTCGACTTTGTTTTAGCTGGCACCCATTCGTTCTTGATGCGCATATCCAAGAGATTGCCTTTGGATGCCAGACCGATTGGAGCTGGAATGCGTGTGTATTAGACCAGCGAATCACTTATCATCTATTGCTAGGTAATTTGTCAGCCAAATGAACTATCCTAGGTGAAAAAAGAAAGATTGGTATAATCAGTAAGACTTAAGAACTGAAGTTTGTGCAACGTAATAGAAGACTGTGAAAATAAATGGGTTTTGAAAGCAAACGAACGCGAAAGGAGCAACGCTATAAAAGTCCGAGCTATGCAGAGAAACCCCGAATTCTGAAGGTTCTAGAAAGGACAACCAACGAACCTGAAGCATGCTTGCTTGATCAAGAAAGGCACTTTTCGAAAGTCTGCTCAGCTTTTTTCTGCTTCCAGGGAACGAAGAAATTCAGTTTATATTGCCTCACTGGTCGAGTATCAGTCACTTCAGCCCTCTCATTGAGCTTTAAAAGGATGCCGAAGCATCGGGAAACCTAACTAATTTTAACTTTTATGATAGTTTGTGGTTAGCTTTGTTGCAAGAAGATTGCCTCCTGCTCCAGTTAGCATGGTTTTAGGAATATCGAAGTGTGTTCCGTTGAGACAACCCACTACTCATAAGGTTGCCGAAAACTTTTAAGCACTTTTGGGCCAGTTCAAGGTATTGATTGTCTCCAGCAGTCAGGTGGACCACGCTGAGTTATGCACAAAAGCCCAAAAGTCCAGTCGTTCAAATGGAGGTTTGTCAACAAATGCGGTACTATGAATACAATGATAAAATACTAAAATCGTACAAACTTCAAATCGTACAATTACACCGGCTTCCATACAGCGGTTTGGGAACTGCTAATACCAGACGGGAACCCAGAGTTCACACCAACTCAAGGCAAGTTGGCCAGAAGATAACGAAACCCACGTATTGATTTAAACAACACGTGCGATGACTAGGCCAAAGCATGGTTTACGTTCAGGTCAAAACAAGAAAGAGAGTATGGGCGCAAAACGGAAACAACAAAGAGAAAAATCCCGTTCTACACCATAAGAATAGAAGATATGAATCAACGTGATGTAGAAGAAGTCCTAGAATAGTGAGCGATATCAACAAAATATTCGTTGACGTCTCGAAAACCGTACCAACTGAAACTCAATTGCGGAATATCATAAAGCGGAGGGGCCGTCTGACATCAGTGTGCAAATTGCAGGTGCGTGTATTTCTCGAGCTGCACACAATTTGGTGTTCAAGCAGAATCAAAGGTTGCTAAGCCTACCAGATGAGCTGTAAATAGTTCAAAACAGAAAATTAATAGCTCTCATCAGCCTCATCAATTGTATCGATTGGGCTTGCAAAGTGCTTCCTTCTGGGGGAAAACCCCTTGTTAACCAAAGTGCTCTCTGTCCCGTAGCCCAAAAATAGGTCTTCCATTTCAGCGAATATACACTCACTTGCAAACTAATTTGGTTTTTCGAGAGACTCACCTGGAACCCAGCTGAATCTCTCGTTTGTGATGTCCTCGGTCTTCTATTTTCTTTCACTCAACTTGGGGTCATTTCATTGGTCCTCACCAGATCGGCCATCACGGAAAGATCCATCTGTGAAGACCTGACGCAACACGTGACCAGTCAACATGTGACCATGTGATGCAAACTCCGTCACTCATGGGCGAGTCATGCTGCATCCAAGTGCGTGTTAGGCGCACTAACGATCATTCGCTTGTGGGTGGACAGCTTATTCTCCAACAGCTGGCTGTCTTTGAGCTTCCATCACCTCAGAGTTTGGTGGGTTCCACAAGGCTGATGACTCCCAATAAGAATGAAACAGTTGTCTTCTTGGCATTTCGAGGCAGACTGGTCCCAATTACAGCATGAAATCTCGGTTAAAATAGAAACATTAGCTTACATCCTGTTCACCTGTATTCGAATCAGATGCAGAGTCAACGTTTCGTTGAATCTAACCCGTATTGTCTACCTATCTGTGTCATCTTCAAGCTTGCAGAGTCACAGTCTGATGAATACTCATAAATAGTAGTTATGAGTTTTTGATGGAACACACTGGTACAGAATTCGCCATTGTCGCCGAGTGAAAAAATCCTGAGCTACTTTTTTGTTATCCTGCTAGCTGCCGTCCCGGTAGTCTGTACGCACAAGTCGTGCCGGAAATGAACCATTCGATTGCAGTGAAATTTAATCGAAAACAAACTGAGTCATTGTCTGCTGGAGAAGATAAGGAAACAGTAACTGACACTTTTGTCGCTCGATTGATTTCCTTCAAAATACTGTGACATCTCGAGGAACAGTAAAGTAGTATTTCTCATAGCATGATCGTCCAATAGCCTGGCTATTTGAGTGAACTTTCTTCAAGCGATTAAGCTCTCGACGCTTTTGAATTTCTGTAGTTTTGAGTAGGAATACCAAGGTAGCAGTGATAAAGCTCGCGTGATTTATTTTGTTACACATGAGTCATGGAATTACCCCATTGTGGGGAGAGTTCCGCGGTTACGCCGTATCACGGATGTGCATTGAAGGTTAATTTGACCTTTAAGCATCCTGGTTACAGCTCCACAAAATCACTGGCCATACTGGGAGAAATTCGGTCGTCTGTAGCACACTTTCGGTGCCTAGCAATCATGGAGCCAGAAGGAAGCACGAGGGCCTAGACAGGGGAAGTCAAGATCCAGAGGTCGGGTTCAATCCACGGACGTTGCGGTCAGCAAATCCGTGTTGTAGCCACTGGACCACCTTGCTCCAACGGCCACGTCAGATACTGTTAGCACTCCCTGCAGACCAAAAGCGTCACCATTTTCCAGCTCCTTGTGGAGGGTTCGCAGTTTTGCCCATCGATTCAAGGACCTGGACGAGGTTATCTCCGTGGGAAGGGGTCCTTACTCTGGTGCAGGGGGGGAGCAAATCTAGATGAGAACTGTACCTCGATATCTTGCACATCTTCCACACTGCCAAGAAATGACCAACTTTCTAACAAGCCACAGTCTATTTTGCAAAGCGGCTGCCTTTTTCTATTCTCCCCTTACCTACCCATCCCACGTCAACTGGCGTCAATGAGGTTTTTATCTTTTATTTTTTTGCTATTGCACTACACCAAGGAGAAGCAGCGGTAGGCGAGACACCGTAATATATGAGTCGAAACTCAGTTATCCGTAACAGCTGCATGTAACGTTTCTCCTTTAATTTCTCAAAAAAATGAACACGTATTGTGATACCAACCGTGATTATTTTATTGAAAACACTTGGTAAATAATTACGAACTTTGTTTCTGAAAAAAACATTGTTATTAAGTAACTTTTTCGTGAATCACATATCTGTATTCGTCCTACTAGTCAATGTTTTAGGGTGAGTTATTTGAGTAGGCTGTAAGTAGGCTGTAAGTAGTCTGTAATCAGGCTTTTAAACTACCAGCTGCATTCTTTACACTACGCACTGTGAGTCACATCGGAATTCTCACATGACTAAACTTACTGGCTTGACACAGCTTGATCACAGTTGATCCGAAATATAGTAGATTTGTAGGTAAACCCACTTTATTTCGAACGGTATCTATTCGCCCCCATGTTTACATGTTAATCAATTTAAACAAGCGAATTCAAGGTTGTTTATCCTATTGATTATTTGTCAGACTATTCACAAGACCTCCCATTACATTTTATCTCAAGAGGTGTATCATTGTGAAGATAACTTAATAAACTAATAAGCTTACTACTATGTTCTATTGAATACTGCCCAGGACATCTGGATGATGGATCACTCCAGTAGGACACATTCCGAAGCCAGAGATAGGGTTTTGCAGACGGGTCTATTGGTGACCTTGTGGTGAACGCGTTTTACAACAGTGGTCGGGTTGCATTGGAACAGTGCAGTTAAGCTCTGACGCGTCCGGTCGACAGTCCGGCCTGAAATGTTGCAGTCCAGACGTAGTACTCGCTGAATCGAGTTAAAGGAGACCTGAAGATGAGGATGGTATAATTCACTACAGCGCTGCTCTGCTGGCATGTGTGGGTTGTGGTTAAAAAGACGCACAGCCAATCTAATTACTATACAGCCAAAATAGTAGAAGGGAATCGGTTAAACTTGTCGACCATAAGCTAATCCCCCAAAGCAGAATATTGTGTAGTAACATCCCCTTCAAATTGATTTTGGTAGTTCACGTTAAATCTGATCAGCTGACCCAACAAATTTTGGCTACCAAAGGGTAAAACATGTGCACTGAACTGGTCTGAACTGGTCAACCGATAAATTAACACGGAGATGTTTCCCTTTGACGCCACTCAACAGAGTAGTGTTTTCTTTACTGATTCGTTTTGTCGTCAGCTCCGCCTTACCTCCTATATGGGCACACCGATCTACTTTTCGGGTGTGTCGCATTACCCGAGGGCCGTTTTCACTTTGGCTAAACCGGATGAAACGTTTCGCGATGCACACTGAACTTAGTTTTAACGAGCTACTCGAGTGAATTTCAGCTGAATATCATAAATCTGAGATTGAGCTAGAAGTCTGTTAAAACCTGTTCAAGGTTGACGGAAACTCGGGGACTGCGCCAATCTGATGAACCCCAAGAAGGACGAAACTGGTCGTAGGCTGTCGAAGAGTTTTCAGCAACCTTGTGAGTAGTTTCCTGTTAAATCCTGTTAAAACCAAGCTGGTGTGCAAATGTGTGGTGAACTTGTCGAACTTTGTACAATTTATGATCATATAGAACATAAGGTTGACGGAAGCCCAGGGACTGCACCTACCTGATATACTCCGACGACAGCGAAACCAGTTGTCGGCTGTTGAAGAGTTTTCAGCAACCATATGAGTAGTTCCCTTCAGGAGTCTACGTTCACAGCCTTGAACAGTTATTCCAAACTGAGAAAACGGCTCAGTTTCAAGAGTTTCAAACAGAAACGACTGCCCGTGGATGCTGGGCAAAGTTATGCACTTTGTCGAGGGGGAGGCGACATTTACATCAAAAATAATTCGACGCTCCACAGTGTCAAATGCGTCTTCTACGCAGTTCATTGTATCAGGTGATCATGCATTGAGCGTTTGTACTCAATAGGAATGGCCAAGCAACCGCTGGACCAATACAAACGAGGGTTTCGAAACTGGCAATAATATGAATGTGGATTTCTACTCTGCTTCGAGATCCCGACACAGTAATGAATAAGACCCGTGAACTACTGATGACAGTGATCACAGGGTGACTTCAAGCATTAGATTTTGAAGTTCGGCACAAACACACAAAGGGTTAAGGTCCTGGGTTAAATCCTGAGAAATCCAACGGCAGTGCCTATCTTTCTATAAACAGGGTGCGTATGGTCAAGATGTTTTGGAGACAAAAAATCCGAGAAGTCCGTGTGACGGAACGATGGAATACGTGCATTGGATTACCTTCAGGTTTGTATGGTGTTTTTTGCGTGAGCCGACCGAATAAACACATGGCGTTACACATTAACACCATGAAATGTAAACAGTGGTGTGGCAGCCAGAGTACGAAACACCTGTTCCACGTTGCACCCTTGAAATGGCCTGTGTGTGTTCCCCGATTCCGGTTGGCATGTAACGCTTTGACAAGCCACGAGTAACTCGTTTCTTCCTTTTTTAGAGAAACAGATGACGGACTGTTAAACTGTTCGCACTTGATATTGGTCTACTGGCAAATAGCAACTAAGGCGTACATCAAAACCAGAGGACGGTTCAGCATAAGGGGTCTGCCATTCTGTCAGACGGTGGTGACTGACACACATTCACCTGAGTGGGAATCAAACCCTTCGCCAAATTGGAGGGTTTCCCATCTTCATCTCGGGAATGAAAAGTCTAATGTTACTGTTTTTGACTGATTATATTTTTAGGCACTGAGGCTCTTCGGTTCGTACTCGCCATTGATTTCAATGTGTATCATGAATACTGTTCGTTCGTGCTAATGTATTTCTAATCAGTGAACACCACTCAGTCGAATGTTGTCTTTCGTCCATTGAGTACACATCACTCGTAAACAAGACTAAAACAAACGCAAGCACTATTCATGTCTACCAATCGATCGTCGATGCAAGTGACGGAGGAACTCAACTTTGGTTTCTAAATAAAGTAACCGTATGATCGAGTACAGACAGTCCGGCTCAGTCGCTGCCGATTCGACTCTAATCCATATCGGCCATAGAGAAAAGACTGACAAAAACGGGTCTGAGTGTTTGTACCAAACTTGGATAAGTATTTCGTCCCTGGTCTCCATACGGTCGACCGTTTCGGTCGATCGTTGCGGAAAACTGGAAAAGTACACCGCAGTTTCGTACCACAAGTGTGTAAAACTACCTGAACAGTCACACGTTAGCAGGAGTGTCTGGATTACTATGCCAATCACATTTTCATTCGCGCGTGGACGTGAATTAAACAAAAATTTTAACTTTCCTCAGTTTGCTTATATGCTTCATTGTTCAACTTTTGAAGTTGAAGTCTTTAATATAGGGAATCAGTCTACGCACGAGAATATCCCCCTCGTCTCGTCGCCCAAATCATCTCTAGGTGTTTTTGTTGTATTTGTAGCATACCACTGTTCCTCGAGTTGCCCGCTTCTACTGATAATGCTGTTATCCAAGTTGGTCCACACCAACGCTGCACCGAATTCGAGTTTTATCCCTCACTGTCAGTGCGTAATCCTGATCTTATCCGGGATTCGTACTCCGAATAGCTGCTATTCGTGGCGAACATGTTGCAATCTATCCACCAACAAGTAGTACGTCTAAGCAGACGAACGTGCATGGACTAGTTCTAACTCACAAATTGTGAAAGATGAAAGTTCACTCAATGTTTCCAAGACCAGAGATTCCTTGTCCACCGAGGCTCCGTACAACAACTTCAACTACCTTGAAGCAGCCATTTCTTGGTACGCATATATCCCCCGGATCAAAAGTCCTGTCCGGAATCAAATTTGAAAACCTTGCATAATGAGTCATGGTCAGTATCCAGAATGTCACTGGCTCTGTAGACAGATGTGATCAACTTATGTGAGTATCGTCCAAGGTCTCTGGGGCTCCGGTAAGGTCTAGTCTATTAATCATCAAGTAAGAAGTTAAACACAAGACAAGTGACATTTGCCACCAGCCGTCATATGAGTCAAGGTTTTTATGCTTACTTCGTGTAAAGGTCAAAAAAGCTTGTGACTTTTCTAGCAAGCATGAGTCACTGGCCACCCAGTTCCCTTGGACTGCTAGAACCTGAGGGTATAGTGAATGACACACAACTGCGAACAATCAGGGTCAAACCACCAACTACCCGAATTCTTCCAGGGAAAACAAAGTAAGTAAGATAATTCTGGTGGTAGAAGCTATTCAGAGACGACCTTATTTAGTAATATAATCAATGTTCAATCCTGTCTTTTCTCTGATTGGCTTTTGAAGTTCGTCGCTTGCCTCATACTGGCAGCTAATTGCACCCATGTATGTTATTTATTGCATCTGGTCGCGTTGTGTAAACTAACCGGTCTGGCGAAAGATTGATGGGAAATGACTGCTGCAATTCGGCCGAACGCGAGGCGTTTCTTTTGAAGACATTGGCAAAAATCTTGGACAGGATAACCAATCAATTCTAAGAAAAAAATTGACTATCCAAGAACAGCGTATCACTTTTCGCGAAGGATGGAGTACAAATCGTACGGTTTGGTTCAAAGGGAGAAAAGAACCGTCAAAATGGGAAAATAGTGGTGACAAGATGTCTCGACAAATGAAGCCCTATGGCATGCGTAAATGATTGGCAGCTCAGCAACTACACCGAGCTATTCTCCTCGAATGAGCTCGACTTATTCGTTTGACAGCATGTTTTGTGGTGTTCACATTGATCTTAACTTTCTGTTGGAAGCTCATCTTGGAGCACAGAGCTTGGTGACATGGTCCAACAGCAGCGTAGCACGGCTGCAATCAGGTGTACCTTGGTCCAACGCCCAGAAATTACTCACATCTTGTTCACATGATCTCATTGCTGATGTCTGATGCACTGTGATTTCAACCTTCATATAAGTACACTGATTTGCATACCAATCTGGTCATCACAGAAGACCAAAGTGAATCTCTCGTTTGCGAATGAATTTGCTGCACCAGTCTACCTCACGTTTTAGTTGGTACGACACGCCGGGCTGAGGGAAACTTCGGGGCAGGGCTTACCTGATGAGCCTGAATCGGAAGGTCAAAACTGATCGTGGACTGTCGATGAGTTTTCAGTTGCCTTATGGGAGGTGCGTCACATCTATACAATGTATTGCGACACTGGCGTACCAATTGAAACATGTGACGGCCTCATGCAGCACGTTCAACCGACGAACATCATAAAGGGGGAGATTCGGTTGGGTCTCCCGTGAAAACCAAATAGGTATGTAATTAAGTGCATTTTGCTAGTTTCGTGCAATTTGGATTCAAGTAAACACGAATTGATGGAGGTTCGAGGACTGCAACTGACTGATGAGCCCGAATAGGAGGGTCGAAACTGTTCGTGTGCTGTCGAAGAGTTTCCGGCGCCCTTTTGAGTAGCTTGATCGGATATTGTTGGTATAACTAGTCCCGAAAGGGGAGGACAGAGCTGCAGGGAAGTGGCTGGGAAACTGACTAATTTTCAATAGTAGGACGTATTTAACACAGCAGGCGGTCCTTTAACAGGTTGGTTCGTTCTGGCAACAATGTCAGCTGATTTGAGCACCCTGGCATATTTGTAGCCTCCAGTATCTTACAGTTTTTGCTCTTTCTCTATTGAACCTGTTTGGTGAAACTTCAATAGGTGAAACATCATCGATCCTCAGTTTTAGTGAGCTTCTTCCTCCATTTGTAATGACACGCTTGCCGCGCACGTCAGATGTGCGGAGTTCAAACCTCGACATGGCTAAGACACTACTGAGAGCTCTAATAAGAGCGAAGCAACTCGAGTCCAGAGCTTCCCCCATTGGGTGTGGACTCATCAGAGAGATTGCTGCAGGACATGAGGAAGAGGACTGTTCAAACGGAAGGGATGTGAAAACACATTCCAATTAAACAGGGAATGTACATAGGATTATACAAGTGTGAAACCCACAGCTTATTGAGCCTCGTAAGCTACGAGCCTTCGATTGGGCATTACAGAATCAGACATACTTAATCCATATTTCTGTCCAATCAAATATTTCTTATAGGATTGACTTTCTGAGGTAGATTTGACAAGTATGCTGTTGCGCAACACCACTGGACACAATGAATTAGTGGACCTCCTACGTAATGTGACATTATCTAATAGCAAATAAGTCTTTGCGTATCTTTGGATCCTCAACCACGTCTACTTTGTGTGAAGCTCAATATCTGGCATCGAGAAAAAACCTCCCAGTCCGTTTGCTTTTTGGACATGACAAGATGACTGGGTGATTGGCCAAATGGGCCAAGATTTCATCAAGTCAAGAATTGTGCTTCTGTTCCCCCGAGTCAACCGAAATACATTCGAGTAACTAGCGCAACTAACTAGTTCCTGGTCTAATCCAGTTGCTGGATTCTGGAACAGATGGTGTGGAAGTTACTCTGAACAGCGATGTTGCAGCAATGCGCCCGAGCGCATGAAGATTGCGGAGCTTATGAAGACGAATTTGGTTGGCAATTGTTGAGTCTCCAGGTGAGATAAGCGCCATATCAAAGTCGGTTTCATGAAAACTTGCAGAAAGTGAAAAAACGCGGGTATGGTTGCAATCAAAGCTGCACTTAGTGTTATGTTTCGATAACGCAGCGAGCAAACGACAATATGAGCAGACCGTGACGATATTCTGTCCCCAGCTATGTTGTCTGATCCCTAGTCCTAGCACAGCGGTGACCTGGAATGTTGGTCTGGAAAGTAGCCAGCACACTGAGAAAGGAGCCAACAGGGTGCGATTTTGGTTTGGGGTGAACGCGCGATGACGGCTTGGAAACACCAGAGGCTGTAGGCATCCGTGACTGACAATGCCCATCTTTGTGTCCCACGGACTTACATTGGCGGCACCGATGCTGCATGTAGGGGGGAGAACCTGACGAAGTACAAGGCTTCACAGGGCCAACATTGTGAAGGTAGTGTCTTCTTTGAGAGAACCTGACAAAGTGCCAGGCTCCAACAGTGTGAAGGTAGTGTCTTCTATGGGCCTTTGTTGTGCTTCGGACCAGAATACTGTGGGGCCGATTTGTTCGGGGCCGGAATCGACAGGACCAGGCTGTTGCGTAGCCTGATGGATTGCATGAACTTCGGAACAGCCATGCCCCCAAGTTGGACCATCGCGGTTAAACAATCGTTGACATTCCGAGGTGATGGCCAGCAGCGTCATTGATGGGTCCTGCTCGATGCGGCTGAGGAGTCGGGTACGGATTTCTGCATCCTTCGGGGATCGTAGACCGCATATGAAAATCAGCGACTTGAACTGATCTTCCATCGAGTTTGAACCGTTTGCATTCTCGGTTCACGATGTGTGAGAAATCGAATGCGTCACTTTTCACCAGCTTCATGCATCGATAACGGATGTTGAAAATTGACGTTCGCTTGCCGAATATTTGCGAAAGTGTGTGAACCGTTTCGTCGAAAGTGAAGTCACTTGGGTTCTTTGGAAGAATATAGTTAGCGTACTTATCATGCTCTGCGGGTCCAAGTTTGTGAAGCATGCGACGAGCCTTCCAACTATCATCCTGAATTGAAAATTCGACCCTGAACAGGTCTTCATAGCGACGAAACTAAGCATCAAACGCTATGCTAGCCGAGGGTTCATTGCAAACCACGTTGATACTGCCAGCGATTCCGTCAACAGACTGTGGAACGCTCGACGTAGCCGGTGAAGCCAAAGATGTAGTTGACAGTCGCTCCGTAAGTACTTTTATGCGTTGCATTTGGTGCCTCCATCTTGCATCGACAAATATGTCACGGTTCCGATCACGCAGCGAGCAATCGATAAAATGAGGGGACTGTGACGATATTCTATCCCCAGCTATGTTGCCTGATCTCTACACCTAGCACAGCGGAATAGTAAGGAGACGAAAACTCGGACACACCTTCGAACAACAGTCGATCTCCAGAAAAGTGACACTGTAGATATATATCCTTAGTTCGACCTTGAAAAATGCCGGAAGTTCGTTAGCACACACAAAAAGATACAGAGTTTTGGGGGATATTGATATCCCCATCACTTAGGTATAACTTGGGTCGATCAGAGTTGGCAGCAGAGAAGGTGTGAAATGTTTCAATTTCAACAAGCAGATCATCAGACTGTTGGAAATGGCGCAAGATAATGGCTCAAAAGTTTGTAGAACAACGGATACAAGCAAGAGAAACACGGTAGCCTGGGAGCGACTTAGAATGGAAGGAATTCACTCCGAAAACTTGCCACCAAAGTGTCCGCATTGAATGAATTGAAGAACTGGGAACGCCGAACCAGATGAGTTCCCATCATGTTAGGTAAACCAGTAAAACTACTGGGACGGGAAAATAGTTTAGCCACAGCAGTGCCAGATTCAAGTTCAGCAATAATCATTTTAACATCGCTTGAAAAGTAATTGTCGGTAAAATCAAGAAAAACCTGGGCTCGTCATTTAACCATGCGTTTTCTGGCAAGCACGATTCCGTATACTAATGTTCTCCCAAATCACAGGTCCAATCCGCTTCCGGATCGAAACAATGGGGGCATTAGTAAACGGATTTGTACACAGATTTTAGTACCACCTGAATTGAAGAGAATGTTAGACAGAGATCGGAGTGACCTGGAGGTTGTGCTCTTGGTCCTGATTCTCAAAAGGAAACCAAAGTACTTGTTACGATCATTTACTGCTGTTTATTCAACATACTGACCTTGCCGCATTACAACACATCCAAACGATATCTTTGAGTGACGCGTAATGCCAGAACCTTTGGGAAGGCAAAACAAAGTAGTGGCTGGGTTTCTATACGGTACTATTAACGTATGACATGAATTCACATAGTATACAAACCTCGACAGTCATTATACTCGTCCACGACGAATGGTCCACTTGGACTACGAAAGTTCGAATCAAATGCGCAAACAGGTTCCCACGTGAGACAGTCGCGTATGCAAAAGGTCGGCCACAAAATGGCTGGATGACTTCAAGGTCAAATGAGTGAAGTGGTAGGGACAAACAAACGCTAGTTCATACGCACGCGCTAAACACTAAAAATGAAGAGGGGGTTTCAAATAGGGACAAGGGAAACGTGAGGAATTTCAAATGTTAAGGTAATGGACGATACAAGCATTCTGACGCAAAAACAATTGTCTAAAGGTAATGGCGGCTTTCTGCGTTGACGTTTGAGTAAGAAACTCAAGCAACACATCATCTACGGGCGATATTGGCCTACTTATTTCGAGACCCGGGTGTAAATCATCACACAGCGGAGTATACTTTTTTGGACATGCGCACTTCTTCTTTTGGTCCCATTTTATACAAAACGGTCACTATAGGAATATTTGAACGCTCGGTTTAGAATCGTGGGTACCATGCGTCGACAGTATAGGAAGTACATTCATTTGCAAACTAACCCAGCTGAATCTCTCGTTTGTGATGTCTCCAGGCAACTGAATGTGCTGCACCAGGCCGCAGCTAATTTCGCTAATTTTGAGCAATTCAGTTTCAAGTAGAACATAAGGATGGCGGAAACTCGGAGACCGCGCCTATCTAATGAGCCCCAAGAAGGGCGAAACCGATCGTGGACTGTCGACGAATTTTCAGCAACCTTATGAGTAGTACATCACAGTATACACATGTATCGCGATATCTCGAATATCGTAGCGACTGAAACATGAGGCGGCCTGGTGTAGCACAATCAGTTGCGTGGAATAATCATAAACGGGAGATTCATCTGGGTTCCAGGTGAGTGTCTCGCAAAACCGAATTAGTTTGCAAATGAGTGTATATTCGCCACTCGTCCTTTGTTGGGATAGTATGGTTGATGAGAGCATGGGTCTGCATATGGGCTTCCAAGTCATAATAGGTACTTTTAAAATATTTCGAGGATTTTCACGCTTTTTTCCCTCGCACATCAAAACGCTAAACACATATTTGAACCCCGGGTGAATGCCATCCAAATCTGTTAAAAATTTGTCCAAATAGCTTGTTCCAAGCCAGTGGAATTACGTTTGTTATGGATAGTAAAATGATGGCCTGCAAACAACGTCAGAAATGAGTACAAACCGCCTAATTTTAACCTCCAGTAGACCGCCACTGATACAGAGATCTATAAAAGACACATCACATCACTTTCATATGAACAGTTCTCATCCGCTTGTGGCGCACTTATTCGTGCGAGCAATGAACCCTCATTAGAGCTAATCAGCAGTGAATGCCAGAGTTTGGACTCCGGGCATTTGACATGTGACGCCTAAAACCTGACGTCCAAAATTCCAACCTTCTAATGCGAACTCACTAGGATATTTGCCCTAGGACAGGAGGAAAACTGTCCAAACGAGAGTGATGCAAACGCGTACTTCACAACTACCGCAGCCACCTATAACTAATAAAAATTTATCCAACGGGTTTCAGAAGTCCGTGGACCCATCTGACCGGGAAGTCATGAAGGCCAGGTCGGTCGGTCGTCAAAACCAGGCCAGTCAGTCGAGGTGTCAGGTAAACCAACCACATTGCTCAAGCGTGAGTATGTTCGTACGTGAAAATTCGGTTACGTACGGCATGCGCTAGTGGAGCGGTGATAACACGCTCGTGTCACACGTCAGATGTACAGTGTTTCGCTTGCGAAACGGCCAAGTATATGTACTACAAATGAGCTCTAATGAGAGTGAAGAAATTCGAATCCTAGTGCTTCCCATTTGATGTGTGAATGAAAAGGCGTTATTCAACTGTTAGAGGGCTAAATTAAAGGGTTTTTTAATGTACTACCCATTAGGTTGCTGAAAATCCGTCGACAGTCCATGAGCAGTTTCGCTCTTTTTGGGGCTCATCA
>NW_008751665.1:1725021-1726963 GCF_000715545.1 Opisthorchis viverrini
AATTTGGTTCTTTCGAGAGACTCACCTGGAACCCAGCTGAATCTCTCGTTTATGATGTTCTCAGGCAACTGAATGTGCTGCACCAGGACGCCTCATGTTTCAGTCACTACGATATTCGAGATATCGCGATACATTTATACCTTTGTAATGTACTACTCATAAGGTTGCTGAAAATCCGTCGACAGCCCACGACCGGTTTCGCCCTTTTCAGTGCAGCACATTCAGTTGCCTGAGAACATCATAAACGAGAGATTCAGCTGTGTTCCAGGTGAGTCTCTCGAGAAAACCAAATTAGTTTGCAAATGAGTGTATATTCGCTAAAGGTTTTTCCATCGTATACGTGCTTTCGGGTGGCAGATGTTCCCGTGATATGGGTTTATCAGCCTATCACTGGTTGCTTTCACATACCTAAATGTGAGTCCCTGATCCGACCTTTATGATACTGTCCAGGTATGGTCACATACACAATAATCGACATCACTGGTTTGGATAGACTTAGGTCTGCACACATAAGCAACTTTTCCGGGCTGTTTGCCGTTTAACTATCCCCATCATATACGAAACAGCTGTTTCACACATAAAAACAATTTTCACTGGTCGATGAAATGAAAGCGGGGAAAGTTGGTGAATACTATTCCGAAAGCAAGTCGTTTGATCATACTTGACATTTCGAAATCAGGTTTTGACGAATCGATTTTCATTGTCCGGTGTCGCTTTTCACTGAATGTGGTATTAGGAACGTGTGGGAAACGTTGTCTCTTCAGAAACGAGCGTGAAAGCCCTTCTGGTGGGAAATGCACTGATGGTCACGAAAACTGGACTCAAATGTATTTCGATTCGCTCCATAGCAAAGACCCATGACCGAGGACGCTTTGAAAGAATAGCATTCACATCACTATCGACTGAACAATTCTCATGCCCTGGCAAGAGTAGGCCGCCGAATGAACAACAAAAAGTGGGAGCGCTGGAACTCAGTTTCGCTCCTACTGAGGTTTATCGATAATGCATTACTTTGGCCTACTCATTCTGCATTTCTGGCATACACCATCAGCGAACAATCGACCCACAAGAATTATCATGTTTGAACAAGAGAACGTGTTCGCGATTGAGCGATGCGACTGTTTGCCCGATGTCTCGAACGCCGTCCTGTTTGTATTGATTGATCGACCCAACTGTCAGGTTTTCCTAGTCAGATCGCATTATGCAGGCTTGGAAGACCCTGGACAATGTTTCGATCAGGTCTAGTTGACTAGTTGTCGACGTGAACTAACCGGAATAAGAGCACCGGGACAGGAGGACGACTGTTCACACACACACAACAGCGATGCGAATGCGAAATTTCGTGAGTCTCGCTTTTTCCGACGACATCCAACATCGTGATATTCAGGCAAGTTGTCTCAACAGTTGTCGAGATTTCAAGAAAATTGACGGTATGTATCAGTTAATCTGTACTACTTTGGTGAAATGTTGTGTTCCCGGAAATCTTTCAAAAAGGGTTCACCTCACTCCAGGAATATCTCCGTTTACCAGCAGAAAAACATGCTTTTTTATCAGATTATGGAAAGCTTCATGCGCCACCCTTTGTACACTTTATTTGATGTTCAGATATGTTGGTTGCTGATTGGTTCGCTATCTGTCTGGCTCAACCGTACTTGACTTCCTTTTATCTTTGCAGTATTCATCAAAACAAGTCGTTTCTACTCGAAACCTGAATTCGCCTTCGTTGAAACGCTCGGTTGATTGGCGTGATCACTTTTGACCAATTGTCTCGCCTGTTTACAGACAGCTGGTCTCACCCTAGGTTCTGTGAGACCTGGTAACCCCAGAGAGAGCCTACGACGTAAGCCGCGATCATTCAACACTCTCACACATCATAGTTTTCATGAGAACCCTCATTGTGAAGTTCATCAACCTGTGTATCCGGTTTCCTCTATTCAACCGC
>NW_008751665.1:1733327-1739496 GCF_000715545.1 Opisthorchis viverrini
AAGCACAACTAGGTCAACTATGGGGTTGTTTGTCTTGGACTTGGGTCAGTTTATCAGGTTGCACAAGCAATGAAAAGCCCACGTGTTCAGCGGCGTCCCTCACAGGCTATTTGTGGTAATACGTCCGCCTAGTGACTCAGATGCCCTGAGTTCAAGTCTCTGGACCATCAATGATTGTGTACTGTCTGTGAAGTCTGATGGGGGAAGCATCGAGCTCGGTGCTTACTGGTATTGGTGTGGAGTGACTGGAATGAGGCCCCTGGGAAGACGGAGAACTCCTCAAATGAGAGCGAAGCAATTATAAATTCTAAAAATCTGACAACTGTCTGCGGCTAATTTGTGAGACACACTCATTTGCAAGTTGATTCAGCTTCAACGGGAGATTCATTCAAGTCCATCGTTTATGCTATGAATGCTGTGTTTTCTGCCCACGACCAAGCAGAATTGTCCAGTACGCTTCAAAATCTTGTGCGCTATCTGTCTGTGTATTCTTCAAGGGTAGGTTCAGGGACCAACAAATCACCTTGTTTAATCGATGAGATACCCGTCTAATCTGAAACGACTACTTCAGTGTCACTGNCTTGTGCGCTATCTGTCTGTGTATCCTTCAAGGATAGGTTCAGCGACCAACAAATCACCTTTTTTAATCGTTGAGATACCCGTCTAATCTGAAACGACTACTTCAGTGTCACTGGAGGGCTTTGGTGGGGTAGTGGTAATAGGCTTAACTGGCACGCCAGAATCCCAGGGTCTGACCTTCTGGCTCTACTGTGGGCAAAGCTTCAATCCATTGTCTTCTAGTCTTTGGATGGTCCAAGTGAATTCTAGCAAATTTCACTGTATATGGCATTTCAAGATGACGATACACTCTATTTCTCCGTCCCCACTGTGCTCGCCTCTCTAATACGAAGGAATTCACTTCCTTTCGAGGTCAGGTAGATTTCGACATTCCGGTATCATGTATTTCGCTTGAGTACCGAATTGTCTGCTACGGTGAGCTTGATTTGGTTTCCAGTTCAATGGGAAAATAATGTGGACCACGTACAACATAACATTTGGGTCAGCTGGATGTAACACACTACTCATGAGGTTGCTGAAAACTCTTCGAAAGCTCAAGACGGGTTCACCAGGTAGGCACAGCCCTCGAATTTCTGTCAACCTTATGTTCCAATCGAACTGTTCTAATGAGTATGTCCGCAGAGAAGCTGTCATATAATAAGCGCCAGAGGAATGTTCTTCAGCATAAAATTTCTTTCCTTGGAGCACACAAAATGTTCACACAAAATAGAGGTCTCTCAGGCTGGACAGAGGCTGATAGAACATGTTTCAGGGCAATTAATTCGAAGAGTAGGAGGCACTTCATTTCGGTTGCAGGGGAATTTCGTATATTCTGTACATTCTATGCATATATATTGTACGTATTCTATATATTCTATATTTCTTGGTGTCGCTTTCATTGAATTTGCGCATTTCATTTCCCTGGATGTCGGAGATTTTATTTTATTTCCCGTCTAGTGTGTTTGATGTTCACTTCAGTTACCCATTTATTTTGTACACTTTCAAAATATAGATGAGTTTGAGGTTATCGATCCTGTCGGCTAAAGTGACAAACGATCTGCGCAAGAAATCTCGTATGAAATTCGCTAACATGGGTCTCAGGAAGGAAGGAGATCGGTTTGATAATTTACAAGTGATTAATCTGTAGTTATAGTGGGATCATTTTTAAAGTTTGTACGTATAGTTCATTTGTCTGGTGCGTTGACATTTGAGGGTTGTGTAGTTCACGGATGAAGTCCTGCCTATTTGGATGAGATTCTTCCGGGAGTTTCGCGTTCATCCGCGATACTATAATTAGCGAAGACAAGCTATTCGAATACAAAGACAATAACTACACTGATACATGGACTTTTGGTCAAGGACCCTTGCTTTCAGCCCTCGCTTTCAGGCGTAGCTGCATTTTTACAGACAAAAGGTCGTTAATCCTCGGGACCAGTCCACTATGTGTTTTGTCATGAGTAGAGCTTATTACGTAACCTGAGTGGGTTGGTCATATGCTGCTTCCTGCTTCCCCCCTCCGACACTCGGTTAAGGTCACCTGGCAGCACGTCAACAGGTCAGCAGGACGGACTCATCAATTCTGTGGACATCTGTTGAAACAGACTAGAAACAAATCCATCCCGATATGATTCGGGCCAGGGATACAGGCAACAGCATGTAGCCATGCGACTCAGATCTGAGCTTTCCAACTGCAGCACCTTTAATATGCTGTTCTTGAGCTGAAGTCACCGCCGTTGATGGCACCACACTTGCCACACATATGGGGACGATAAACGTAAGTTGAAAGGCGCTGTCAACAAGGCGATGTAGTCATTGGACAATTACACTACTCTGAATGGATAAATGGATACTACTTGCTGTGTAAGACCTTGATACGACGAACGAATTTGAATCATTGGATCGTTAAATGAGAAGTTCAGGGGTACTTTGGTGAACGTTTTGACATCCTCGTCGGTGAAATTCAGCTCTTGGGACGCAGCTAAGGGATGGCTCCTAGCATTGTGTCATCATAACGAGGATACACCTTTTGGAGTAGAAAACCTGGTACTCATTGTCTGAAACCCAAAGCAACCGACCTTGTATATTCAAATGATGAGTAGCTGAGCGACTGATAACTTCGAACTTGAAATTACTTCATTTTGAATCGTGCTCGAAAAAGCTCGTATAGAATTCTCTTTTGTAACCGCTAGGTTTTCGGGCTTCAGATCACAGCAGTGATCATACCAACACGCAGGACGCACCCTACAAGGAATTGCCATTTTGGTCCTAATTTTGGTCTAAGTGAGTACGATTTTTGAACGGTGTATTTGAGGTAAACGGAATACCAACTGCTATGTTCCCCAGTTGTCTGTGACATTACTATCCGTCTCAAAATAGTATGTGTTGATGTGGCCCAACAAACACAACTCCTCTCATCGTCGCAGCCTCTAAGATCCACTTGGGGGCGTTTTCCTACCAGGTTTCAAACGTGGACAGCTTCCACTCAACTCAGATGGCTTTCAGATGAAAATCCGCGTAGGCTGTGTGCTCGTAGTGGATGTCTGTTCAAATACAAAAATGCAGTCCACACGAAACTTTTCCACCAACTCTGCAAGTTGTTTTTACAACCATTCCCTTGTAGGTTTTCTTCATTACGGGCCTCAGCCTAATCACATTGAAGACGCCAAATGGCATTTGCACAACGACTAGCCGAATCGAAAATTCAAGGGTTGCGAGATGTGAGAGAGGTCAATACGGCGGACTACACGATGGCTGTACAGCGGTCTCGGCTTCCTAAACTAGGTACACTTCAACCAAAAACTGCACCCCTTAGTTGTCAGACATGGGATCACTGTTCTTATACATCTGAGTTGTATTTCCTGTGCGTAATGTACCGGACAGAACAAATTGAGCACTCCGCTGCCTACTATCTTGTTACTTCGACTCTCTCGGTGGCAGTACCGATCGGTGCTCAACTAGTCGTCAGTTTTTAGTCAAATTATGCTGGTGTTGACAGTTCCCCTTTACATTGGTAATCGTTTTTTTTTCGAGTTTTGTTTGGACAAACTTGGGTTGAGCTCTGGTTGGTTCAAACTTCTTGAAACTACACTACTCACGAGGTTGCTGAAAATTCGTCCACAGCCCAAGACCGGTTTTGCCCTTCGCGCTCATCAGGTAGGCGTATTCAACGAGTTTCCATCAACCTTATGTTCTACTTGAAACCAGATTGCATGGAACTAGCGAATATACACTCCTTTGCAAGCTAATTTGGTTTTTTGAGAGACTCACCTGGAACCCAGCTGAATATCTCGATTTTGATGTTTCCAAGGGACTGCGCCTAACTGATGAGCCCCAAGATGGGCGAAACCGGTCGTGGGTTATCGAGGAGTTTTCAGCGACCTTATGAGCTATTCATTCCAAAAATATATGTATCGCGATTTCTCGAATATCGTAGCGACTGAAACATGAGGCGGCCTGGTGTAACACATTCAGTTGCCTGGAATAATCACAAACGGGAGATTCAGCTGGGTTCCAGGTCAGTCTCTCGAAAAGCCAAATTAGTTTGCAAATGAGTGTATCTTCGCTAATTTCTTGAAATTTTTTTCACGATATTGTGACCCAGTCGACCTCAGTTAAGTGGCCTTGGCGCCAGGTTTGCACCTGTTGTACTCATGGATCAAGCGATTTTGTTGCACCAAATAGAACCAGCTGCTGAGTTCTTTCAACCACGGTCATTTGAAGCGAAAATTTTTGGTAGTAAAATGATCTTACGGCCAAAGTGCTCGGCGGTTGCGTACATCAAAAACTATTGATGAAAATAATTTTTATTGATTTTTCGCAAGCTGTCATCCCTTTCCGCGTAGACTGGGGAATCAGGGTACAAAAAGCACATTGGACTACATAGGTTCACAAGTTTATAATCACGTGATACTGATCTTCTATCTCTTCGAGGACATTTGGGTTTGTGGTATTACATCCCGGAGGAGGTAACTTATGAACAGTCAATCAGGTTAGAGCTTAAAGACGCTCTTTCCAAGCTGTATGAACTCAAACGCGAAGAGGGGAACTGCAACAACAAAGCCTGTTCGAACGGTGGTGAAAAGTTTGCAAATAGACTGCCAATCTTGGCGAATAGATCAACAGCCACCTGATCACCTGTCAATATCACAAACTGGGATGCTGATGTTGCTGACAAAAAGCCCTCATAAGCTTGCTGAAAATTCGTTGACAGCCCACGACCGGTTTCGCCCTTCTTCGGGCTCGTCAGATAGGCACAGTCCCCGAGTTTCTGTCACCCTTATGTTCTACTTGAAATTAACTGAGAGACTCAGCTGGTGTCCAGATGAGTCTCTCGAAAAACCAAACTGGTTTGCAAATGAGTGCATTTCGCTAAGCCCTCATCTTGTCTAAAAGTGTCTCTATCGGACGTGTCCTTCCTCTTGCAGATGTTAGGGTGTAGTTTACGACAGATTCGTGATTTTGCACAGTGGTAAGCTGCACCCGATCGTTAAGTTCTCGCATTACCTACCTTCCTACCTGTCGAGATGCGAGTACGGGCCATTCTACCAATCTTGTTAAATCCACTCATTCTCGAAATGAGGTTAACTTTGTTTTAGTGGACGGAACGTCACAAGTGATAGGTCGATAACCAATGGAGTGAGATAGTAAAGACTAAATAGGTTTGAAGAAGAGGGTTCTAATCACCGTTGCCGGAAACAGTTGGCATCATAACTGTCTGAAGAAACTAGTACGAAGCATAAAAACACCTGGTCAGCTACAGGTGGTAACATTCCCAACATATCCAGCGTACCTCTAACCTTGATGATACCGACGCCGAAAAAAGAACGATAGCACTGGAGCAGGTGCAACCATCTGCACTCCAAACACGGATGGCATACGTGTAAAAAGTGCAATTACTTTTCTATGAACTCGATCTTCACTAGCCTGGGGCGGGGAGATGTGTTATCCATAAATTGGTGAATTGAATTTCTGGACTCTAAAAGGACTCGCTCGGACAATGGACCGATTTTTGGGGTGTACTTTTAGCATAATCCTCTCCAGTGGAAACCAATTGATGATTATTCCACCGAGGGGCCTTTTGGTGTTCCGGAATAGCGAATGATATCTGTTCAAAAGACCATCAATCGGATTGAAAATTCAAAACCCTGTGGCCAACCATCATGTAGTTGTTTGTCTGATGTGCAGCAAACGTGCCGTACGGTAATCAAACACAAACAATAGCAGACTGTATAGATTTTCGAACATGAAACTGATTATTTAGAGAGCCATCGGGAATTTCGGGCTTCAAGATAAAGAACCAAGTATCATCGCGTTTTGGATGTTGGCGGAAAATACTATCACATTATCATTACAATCATCATCATGAACATCAAAATTCTCATCCACATCCCAATCATCATCATCATCGTCATCATCTAGATCATTATTATTCTCATTGTCATCATCATCAACAACATCGTCGTCGTCATCGTCATCTCAGTCATCATAATCATAATCATCATCATCCCAATCAGCGTCATCATCCCAATCATCATCATCATCATCATCATCATCATCATCATCATCCCAATCATCATAATCATCATCATCATCATCATCCCAATAATCATCA
>NW_008751665.1:1739773-1765505 GCF_000715545.1 Opisthorchis viverrini
ATCTTCAGCATCATCATTATCAAAATCGTCCTCTTCATCCCATTCATCTGTACCATCTACATTGTCATCATCATCATCCCAAACATCATCACCGTCAACATCATCGTCATCATCAACACCATCATCCCAATCACCATCCCAACCAACATCAACGTCAACATCTTCAACAACATCATGACCATCATCATCCCAATCATGATCCCAATCATCATCAGCATCAACATCATCCCAATCATCATCATCTTCAACATCATCATCATTATCATCATCAACATCATCATCATCATGATCATCATCATCATCATCATCGTCATCATCATCATCGTCATCATCATCATCATCATCAACATCATCATCATCTTCCCAAACATCATCATCATCCCCATCTTCAGCATCATCATTATCAAAATCGTCCTCTTCATCCCATTCATCTGTACCATCTACATTGTCATCATCATCATCCCAAACATCATCACCGTCAACATCATCGTCATCATCAACACCATCATCCCAATCACCATCCCAACCAACATCAACGTCAACATCTTCAACAACATCATGACCATCATCATCCCAATCATGATCCCAATCATCATCAGCATCAACATCATCCCAATCATCATCATCCTCAACATCATCATCATTATCATCATCAACATCATCATCATCATGATCATCATCATCATCATCATGATCATCATCATCATCATCATGATCATCATCATCATCATCATGATCATCATCATCATCATCATGATCATCATCATCATCATCATGATCATCATCATCATCATCATGATCATCATCATCATCATCATGATCATCATCATCATCATCATGATCATCATCATCATCATCATGATCATCATCATCATCATCATGATCATCATCATCATCATCATGATCATCATCATCATCATCATCATCATCAGTCTTTCCATCATCATCGCCGGAACCATTATTACCATCAGCATCGGAAGCCGCCGCGTCGGTGTGAGCGATTACATGAACATTTGGAACACTCAATGGAAAAATCTGGATAGAATGTAATAGCATGTACGTCAGTGACAAAAGTTACCCTCCATGAAGTTCAGTGCCCTCCAACCCCCAACCCCCTCGAAATTATGACGTCTGAGTCCCAGTTAGATGCCTTTTTGATGCGACAATTGGTGGAAATTAACAAACGCAGTTCCATCCTACGAGATTCGTGCGTCCACTTTGTCTGTCGCCCTACCGTCAGAGGTAATGAAACTCCCGATATATATATATATAACAGCTTAACCACAAGTGTTTATGATAATCGTGGTATGAACCGTAAAAGCTCAGTGACGTGCCAAGTTTTACCCTGCAACTCAATCTACCCACTTGATGGGTCTGAATAAAGAGCAAATATTTTGGCTGGCCGAGATTTTCAAGATTCTCCCACGCCTCCACCGATGAACACGGACAAGTTGTTGTGTCATAGTTAAACGGTCTACTTCACGGTTTGCTCTATTTGAAGAGACTGTAAAGAATAACGTTTATTGGCAGCTAACGGCATGCAAGATAGGTCAGAGCTCAAGAAAGCTGAGTGGTTAAGGCGCAGATATGCTGATAAATAGGTCCAAACCCAGCCTCGGTATCTCTACCGCTTCTGGTTAGGCTTGGACAGCCAGGCAGTATCTCATCCCTCGTGCTTCCTGTGGGTAGCGGACAGTTAGGCACTGAAAGTGTATTACAGCTGATTGGTTATTTTTACCATTAAGACAGGTCCATAAAAGCAGCTCGTGGCTTAAACACTGCTCAATACTGCTGCGTAGAAATGCAGTTCGCAACTTGCTAATGTTTGAAGTGAACAATGTGAGCTATTAAATTTCCCCCCTTTCTTCATAGTTTCTTCCACAGAAACCACCACTGAGAAGAGACCTATTTGGTTAGAATTCTGGGTTACCTCTCTAGAGGGGGATAAGCGTATTCTTAAAATACATTTTTCATCACACTTTTGCGTTGGAACGAGGAGAGGTGATAATCACTGCCAGAGTAGACAACAAATAGAACATCTGGGGTTTTGCGGGAGGTGCATTGATCAGTTTTACATAACTCTTGTTTCGAACAGTTGTCCTCCTGTCCTGGCGCAATTATTCATGTGAATCCACACCAAAGGAGAGGGGGGAGCACTGGACTCGCGTTTCGCTCTTGTTAGAGCTCATCAGTAGTGCATATCCAGCAAACGACATTTGTCTACTAACTACTCCTTTTCGTTAGGGTCTTGTAAAATTCCTACTGTGGACAGCTTATGCACTATACTTCAAGAATTTAGTTCAGTTATGAAGAACACAAAATAACGAAGAATGACGTTTTTTTCCATCTCATCCTCAGGTCAGCGCATATCCGTTGGTCAAATTACTAGTGATAGTGAAAACGAGCAGTTCCTGTCCGTCCGTCTGGTTAAGATAAACGATGAACAACATACATAGAAAGATTAAGTGCCATCTAGTTGGAAGGTGACTGGTCCAGAGGTTTGTTGATTGGGTGGATCCGACAGGTAGGCTCGAAGTTCGTACAAATCAGCTTTAACCGCATAGAGTGGACCAAGTAACCATTCTGAAGCTGCCTCAGCTATGGCTAGGCAACGTCTTTGGGTCGATATCTACGAGGTCCCCTGTGGATGACTTGGGACGAATTGCCTAGTTGGTGGTCCGGTTGCTCACTGAGCTTGACAATCTTGTCACAAACGCTTTATCACCAAATAAGGCGACATCGTCAGTGCGTTGGTGGTTGTGTGCTGAATTTATATACAGGATGAAATGACCTTCGGTTAATATTGGTTGCCTTGTTGAATAATCCAATCGACTGGATTTCTTCCTCGTGTTCTGATTGGTCGAATTCGGGATGACCTTGAATCGGACCATTCTGACTCGTACCCTGTGACCCTCACCGGACTGATCATGCAATCTAATCCGGTTGTCTGATCTTCGGCCGTGTTTGCGTTCTTCGATTCAGTTCGGATTTCTTTTCCCGTAGAGGCGTATGCAATCACTTCAGTTCAACTTGTCAGTCAACTGAGTTCGTCCTAAGTTACCAGGCATCCAGAAACGCCTTCATGTGCTTGGTACCTTTGGACACGGAATCCAAACCGCGGGATGTTGCTGGGTTGGAACAAAAGTTGCAGGCAACCGGAAATCTTGGAACCAGAAAGTACGTGTAAACTGCTAGAGCAAGCGCTTCGTGCCTGTGTACTTCAGCCTCTAGACTGCGCTGAGAATCATCAGTATCAAACCAAGTAATAAAGAAAGTGGAACACATTAAGTTATCACAAGTCATGTATATATATATATATATACATATATATATAGTAAAGCAAATTTAACAAGAAATACGCATGATCACTTCAACAACATACTCGGAAGGAACATGAGAATGGAGAATGGCAACAAACTCGGTTACTTATGGACGACACATTGTCTAACCACAACTCACCGCCACATCACTACGCACTGATGACATCGCCTTAGACCATAAAGAAATTTCCCCAAACAGTTGCCATGCTTGGAGTACTATCCTAGCACGAGTTTGTTAGATCAATGCAGATCTCGCTACACTAGGGCTGAACTATGGGCGATAACGTTCCCACTTAATAGATGAACTCAGTTTACCAGTTTCTGAGTTCAATTTATAAACGATTGCCTCAAGTTCGTGTTGCATTAATGACATCACAAAATGGATGGAACACAATAAGCGAGAGTAAATAACTTCGAATTCATGTATTACCGAAAGAAACTTCACTCCTTTTATGTTGCTATGTTGTATTGAAACATTCGAAGAGAGACTGAATGCACTAGGAAGCGGGTTGGAGTAATTCAGAAAGCAGGGATGTATGAATTCCTTCGGAATTCATCAACCTCATTCATTTGGATATAGAGAAGTCCTGCCAATAAAGAAGGCTACTCCAAGGTTGTTCAAAAGTCTTCAGCAGTCCATGACCGATTTTGCCCCTCCACTTTGGATTCATCAGGTAGGTGCAGTCCCCAAATTTCCGTCAACTTCATGTTCTACTTGAACCCAAATTGGACTGATTTTAATACATGTACTCATTTGCATATCAATTTGGTTTTGACGGGAGAATCGCCCGAAACCCTAAAAACTATACCGGTATATCTCTTATATCGTGTCAACTGAAAAATGAGGCCGCCTGTGTACAGATTCAGTTGAAGAACATCATAAACGAGAAGTTCACTTGAGTCCCCAGTGAAAACCAAACTGATTTGCAAATGAGTATTTTTCTCGAAAACAGTACAATTTGGGCTCAAGTAGGACATAAGGTTGATGGAAACTCGGGGACTGAACCCACCTGATGAGCCCCAAAAAGGGCGAAATCGGTCGTGGGCTGTGGAAGAGTTTTAAGCAGCATTGTGAGTAGTTTCCTTTATGAAAATATACTGCGATATCTCGAATATCGTGCCAACTGAAACATGAGTTGGCCTGTGTGCAGCACATTCAGGTGTAGAATATCATAACATTGGGATTGAAGGCCAGACACACCATAGTGTAACTGAGCAGTTTTTCACCATATTTGCCTAGCATTACGGTCTCCACACCCAAGCTTAATCCACGAAAAAGTCCAAATCCACTCCCTTAACGGAGTCTTCAAAGTCCCGTTTTCTGTACAACTACTGTTAAGGAGGTGGGGACGTCATCTACTCTTCAAAGTGTCCAGTAGTACACCAGCTCCAGTCTGATTTCTATCGGCTGTCTTCACAGTTTCTGAAATTGCCTTATGATAATAGTATGGTGATTTACATTTTTCTGTGGAGACTTCGCCCTGTAAGTGAAGCCAGTCTATGCTGAAAAACCGAGTACTGTTCAGATATTTTATCCTTATTTGAAATCATTAGCAGTGCGTATGTCACGAGACTCGGGAGTCTTAGACACGCAACATCCTGGCTAGTAATTCGAACACTTAACCGTTCGGCCACGAGCGGTTGATCAGCAGTGTGATTAACTCGCACTTAGACAGGATACAGCGCCGCTCATCCTTCAGTCACGAGATCCACATCACGCGGTCCCACGTAGTAACTGGCTCCTGGATATATATATAAAATATGTAATATATTTTTCGCTCAAAGGTATTAGTTAACATTTCGCTATGGATATCATTTTTCTCCCAACACCTGTCTTACTCGAAAAATTAGATTGGGCTGAATACACGCTTATGCGTGTCTGAATTCTCTCGAACAGTTTTAGACGGAAACAAATTTACGGAACACGGAACACACAAATGACCAGCGCAATTTCCATGGTAACTTTCAAATCTGCGTCATTTTTTGTCTGTTCTAACAGTCACTGCCCAAGCAGGATAGGAAAATCTACTTCGGCACGTTTCTCATCTCTTGTTCTGTTGTCGTTGTTTTTGTTCTTGTTCTTGTTTGCTTAGATGGTTTTGGCCTTCACATAAGTATTCAACTGCAGTTTCTTTGTGTTCTCAACACAAAGCTAATGTGGAACGTATCGATCCTTTCTGTACAAAGAACACTGTCGCCCTTTTGCCGACCATTATAGGAAACAAAGTCAACCGGAACGTCGTTCGAAGCTGAAATGATAACAGTGGGGCAATCCAGGAAACGTAGAGAAAGACAAGCTATTTTCAGGGCAAAATATGTTGACAGCAGTGAGTGGTTCCATTAAAATTTCCGTGAAAAGCCTACTGTGATGATTTCCACTATCCGTACATTCCCACGAGCACAATTTCCGTTTTTAGCAAGCAATTTCCCCGAGATTCTTGTGCGCCCTTATTCATCGTACCGGCGCAAACTTGCGGACAGTGGAGGCTTTTCAAACCAACTGTTGCCCGGTTATACACTGAGACCTTCGACGCCAGATCAGAGGCCTGAACCACTGATGGGAAACGAACTGTACCATTCTGATAATCGGAAGTGGTGCACATTGATGTTTCAAACCAATTTTGTCAACGTGTGGAGGACAAAAGTGGAGCCACAGGTTAGCACTCGTAAACACGTCGTAAATTTTTGGTGCTGAATGATCGCAGCTCTTGCTTGATGCTTTCTAAAGTTGATCAGATCTAAGGACAACTAAAGTGAGAACGATGATTCGGCCAATATTGAAACGGAGCTGAGAAGCCCTTCTTCGGCCAATTATTTGAGCTTTGCATTAAAGGGGAACTTGAATTTCGTTTATCAACGATTAAAGAAGGTCAGATGTGCCGAGCCAAACGGGTGGTGGACCAATCGGCAATCTGAACATCAAATGAAGTATGTAAATAGTGGCGCACGAAGCTTTCCATAATCTGATAAAAAAGCATGTTTTTCTGTTGGTAAACGGAGATATTCCTGGAGTGAGGTGAACCCTTTTTGAAAGATTTCTGGGAACACAACATTTCACCAAAGTAGTACAGATTAACTGATACATGCCGTCAGTTTTCTTGAAATCTCGACAACTGTTGAGACAACTTGCCTGAATATCACGATGTTGGATGTCGTCGGAAAAAGTGAGATTCACGATATTTCACATTCGGATCGCTGTTGTGTGTGTGTGAACAGTCGTCCTCCTGTCCCGGTGCACTTATTCCGGTTAGTTCACGTCGACAACTAGTCAACTAGACCTGATCGAAACATTGTCCAGGGTCTTCCAAGCCTGCATAATGCGATCTGACTAGGAAAACCTGACAGTTGGGTCGATCAATCGATACAAACAGGACGGCGTTCGAGACATCGGGCAAACAGTCGCATCGCTCAATCGCGAACACGTTCTCTTGTTCAAACATGATAATTCTTGTGGGTCGATTGTTCACCGATGGTGTATGCCAGAAATACAGAATGAGTGGGCCAAAGTAATACGTTATCGATGTGCCTCAATGAGAACGAGACTCGGTTCCAATGCTCCCACTGTTTAGAGGAGACTTACCGAACTAGTTTCGCCAGGACCGAAGGCATACAGTTCCTGCACATCCAGTAGCCTCTTACAATTATTCTCTGGTAGGTGCGAATCAAGTAACTAGCTGGTGTTACCCTAGTTTTGTGAACGAGACTCCCTGATACAATCTAAATGAGGTCAAATGTGAAACGCTGAGTTTAGACAATTTCACCCCAATAATTTTCTTGCTAAAATAGTACTTTGAGCTGGATGGGTTTCATCCCATTTTACGGCTGTCACTTTAGATTCTCACTAAAACTATGCGACACTTGATCGTTTGGCCACAGTGGAATGATCAGCAGGGTGGTTAGCTGCCAGCTGGACAGAATATAGCGCCACTCATCGTTCAATCATGATCGTGCACTTTTTAAGAACTTTCAGTAATTGTGACTGCTGAGTTCGATTCAACTAATATATAGCTATATATGGAAAACTGTGCGAGCTGGAGCATTAACCGGCCGGTTGAAGAATATCATAAACGAAGAATTGAGCCTGGACTTTGTCTAGTCTCCCATTAGGAGCAAATCATTATGCGAGTGAATGTATTTGACTAAATTTGACGATATGTTAACTTGAAAATAACGGCAAATGAGGATCATTTTTCAATGTGACCATTGTGTTGTAATATTAAAGGGTTCAACCAGCGGACGCACGGACATTAACTGTTACAACTGAGAAAGCAGTGCAATTCAACCGACCAAGCAATCTCGAGAAGACTAAACCACAACGCAATGCAGACTGATAAAGGACTAATCGAAGCAAAAGATCAACAACCACATGATCAACTTTACCCATATGATTGGCGGAACCGGAACCCATTTAGATTCCCAGTATTTGCTGCACGAATAATTTAGACCCCGGATTCTAGTACTGTTGAATTCACAAAGAAGTGATCAAACAGGATTTTTTCGGGTACACACCTAGGGTTTCAACTAAGTAGATTCTCCAGTGCCCTAATCTGTTGTACAGATTTAGTTACCCTCTCCTCAGAGAGCTAGTCTTTCCTGCTCTGTTTTTACAACGATACAAGTAAAGCTCCTGTTTAAGCACCAATGGAATGCCTTGACTGGCATTCCGGTGTATAGTTTTGTCACTCTGCACGTTTTCGGTTCAAACTTCTATATGATAGATTAGTTAATCTGTTGTCAGCTGTATTCTCATGGTCTGAGTAGGTGTCTCGAGGTACATGTGTCAATTTATACGCGTACAGTCGAGCTTTCTTCAAACAATTTACACTGGATCATCAGTGTTCGAAATGTCACTCTCACCGATGCTGCTGGTGCTGACAATTGTTATGGCAATGATGATGATGACGTTGATGATGATGATGATGATGATGATGATGATGATGATGATGATGATGATGATGATGATGATGATGATTATGATTATGATGATGATGATGATGATGATGATGATGATGATGATGATGATGATGATTGATGGTGATGCAAAGTTACGTGGGTGATACTCTGACGATATCCAGATAGATGAAAAATAGTTGTCAATCCATTCTAAGTAGGAATAGTTTTCATTCCAATCTTGCTGTGGAGGAAGCCAATGACTCCTCGCCTTTTCGGGACGCCGTAGTTGAACACAGCGGGTAAATCCTCTATACGTAGCGTCTTCGAAGAACATACGCGAGTATAATCACTTCACCGGATTCAACACGCTAAATTTACAAATGGAAGTTGGCAAAAAACTGTCTTCAAGTGAGCCAATCGAGTTCCTCCACCAGACTGGATTGTGACGAATTTTAACTCCTCATGATAACTTTTATCAAAACTAGTAACCATTGTTAGCGAATATACACTCATTTGCAAACTAATTTGGTTTTCCGAGAGACTCATCGGGAACGCAGCTGAATCTCTCCCAAAAAAGGCGAAACCGATCGTGGGTTGTCGACGGATTTTCAGCAACCTTATGAGTAGTACATTACATAGGGTAACCATTGTGTTTCATTAAAGAATAGAATTCAACACCTCACCTAATGCGTTTATCCACGAAGATATCCCACTCAAAATAGCACAGTGACAATAGGAAGACAAACAGCACGGCACAAACACACGTTCTCAACAGGAGTCAGGGGCTATCACTATCTCTGAGGGCCCAATCACCAAGCCACATTGGCAAGATCGATAAATGCTTCACCGTCATATTGACAGAGCACATGTCTCCTTGGTCTCGAACTTATCTCGCTGATAATTGACATCTCGCTGACATCTACTCATCAGAAGCCACCGACTTAATCTTCTCGCACACCGAAATTAACATCTTCCAAGGTTGACTGAATTCGTCCCATCAAATCAATCAAATCCATGGTTCAGGAGCAATATGATGTCTTGAATTTTATGACCCAATAGGTCATCATTTTGCGTGATTAAGTTACGCGTCCGAGCTGTAGTCACGTGAAAAAACGTTGCTTTCTAAGTTGCTACAAGCCTGATATTTTTTCATTATCGGCCTTGATATTGACGAATTGATAGGAATTACTTGACTTTTCCAGTCCCCAAGTTCTCATCGTAACACTCCTGAAGTGAAATAAGTACTTCAAACATAATATTGATCCATTCTTGTCTGCTTGCTTTCAAAAACAGTCTTGTTTCATCCCGCTGGACAGATGGACACAGACCGAGAATTCCCGATAGATATGGGTTTCAGTTGACACAGAGCGGTAACCATGACAACGGAAAACGTGCACCGATTTATGTGACAAAATCAGGACGAGTTTTTATTTCACCCACGATCGAGTCTGCCTTATCTCAGAGAATTATCACATTTCGGTTGATGGAAAATGTTTACATTGTTCTTGCGCGCACACGCACACACACACACACAGTTATGAGTTCACTGAATCTCTATCGTGGTCCCACGGTCCTCATCTTGTTCACTTGTTGACATCCGGTGTCATCCGAGAAAAACGAGTACATGCCAATTTCATGGCTCGTCCGGGTTGCGATACCCATACTCGGTATACACGATTCAGCCTTTGTTTTAAATTATACTTCAAACGTAATTCGAACGTAGTCAAAAAGTCACCGACAAAAGGGCTCAGCTCTGTTACTGTTCGTCAAGGTGGTCTACGAAATAGACAGTTTTATTGTACAGCATTAATCACGGAGGTTCTTTGCTCATTTCCTTGCTCATGTGGATTCGAACAACGAGCTGACCGGCCATCTTCGGTGATGGCTTAACTCTGTGTCAGGTACAAAGGGGCTGAATGAATCAACCAGGGCCTGACTCAAAGTTCACAAATTTCTACGCCATTCGACCGTGATTAGCCGAGTCTCACGTCCAGGTTTGTAGTTTAAAATGGTTCAAACTTCAGCCTAAGCAGTGTTCATGAGTCAAACTTGGGAAGAATTGGACGAACATGGCCTCCTTGAGTACGGCATAAGATTGCAAAGGAACCGGCATCCCAACACCATCTGAGGCCTGGTAGAGCACCGCAAGATGATCAACAACAATCGGTTGATCACTAGCAGAACACCGAAGGAGAATTCTACAAATTGATGTTTTTCGGGGTTTTTTGTGGGATAGGTATTTTGTTCATAGCCACACCACTCTCGTTTGAACGGCCGTGTTCCTGTCCTGGCGTAATTATTCCGGTGAGTCCACACCAAAGGAAAGCACTGGACTCGAGTTTCGCTCTTATTAGAGCTCATCAGCAGTGCATATCCAATGGCCGTGCCGGGATCTGAACCCCGGACATCTGACATGCGAGGCGAGCGTGTAACCACTACTCCACCCACGCACGTTGGACGCATCTGAATTATCATGTCTGAACAGGCGAACGTGTTCACACTTGAGTGATGTGATTGGTGTGCCCGACTCATCGAACGACGACCCAGTCACTGTCCTGGTTGTGACGATCGATTGACATTGTACATCCGGCCGTCTTGCAACTGTGGTCAAATGAGTTGAGTGTTAGAATATGGACTTACAATCAGGATGAAACCTTAGTGGCTTCATGATTCGAAACTCACCACACCTATTACGGGTTCTTTTTTTAAGAAAAAAAAAGCAAATGAGTGCGCTTACCACGGAATTTCGCGTACAGACACAACTGCATCAAAAATTGAAAGCTGCTCGAAAAGAGTAGTCATTTGCTTCGGAAAGCACTACACCTGATTTGTTGTGATCGCAGCCTGACAATATCCGGTCACCGATGCCTACAGTCCATGGTGGACGGACGATATTGTCCACACAGGGAAATGATTGCGAAGGCGATAGTTTCATCCTAAGCTAACACCAGTCAATATATAGCCCAGAAGTGTGAATAACTCGCACGGCCGGTAAACCTTAAATCCGGTAACTCCCTACTCGAGGAGTCAACGAGTGTGACCAAGTAATGTGGAGTACATAGGTAAAGCATGATCAGGGTCATACCCCGTCCATGTGCTAGTTAATCGCACTGCTGATCAGTCGCGGGGCGGAGACACACTGCAGTACCACAAAACTACGGAAGAGGGAGGAAAACCATCTATTCAGAGTGTTCTAGAATAATGGATATCCAAGGAGTTTGAAGAAGAAGACATCTCAACAACAGCAACAGCAAGAACAGGCCACCAGACGGGTAGTCCTACCTTACATCAAGAATATATCAGAACTCGCAACCAAATTATTGGCTCAAAAAGGATTCTTCGTGGCCCATAAACCGAATGTCACTCTAAGGAAAGTAATTTCCAGACCGAAGGACAACCGGAACAAAGCCAAGAGGAACAATGTGATATACCGAATCATCTGCAACAAATTCTACGTTGGACAAACTGGGAGGAAATTATGTACACGAATAAAGGAACACAACGCTGCTGTCAGGAGGTATGACCCCCTTTCCTTGATATCTATACAAGAGGACCAAGAAGGCCACAAATTCAATCTGGAAAACGCGAAAAATTTTGGCATACGGAGACATGCGACACGGAACAGAATTTCTGGAAGCATGGTACTATATGACAGATTCGATCAACCAGTGCATCGAACTGGATCCAACTTACGCACCTCTACGTGCAAAAGACCAACATCCCAACCGGAGCACTCAAGGAGGAGAAATAAGGAACTCCTCGGAGTCAAATCAATGAAGGTCACGAGCCGGAACTCGGAAGGACAGAGGTATCTCCAACATCTACGGCGAGGGATGCCAAGCTCAAATGTCACGTGGGCATCGGTGAGTGAGGACACGGGATAACAGAACAACCAATAGAACCGCCCGACCGAACAACTAATCACGGTCAAAGGTCATCCCCGGCTACCAGCCCGTATATTAACACACACGTGACACTACCCAAAGCACAACCCACCGCTACGCACAACTACGCTCCCCAATAACGCACTGATGATGTCACCTCGATTGGTGATGAACCGTTTGCAATCAAATTGTTCAGCTCAGCGAACAAGCCAGCGACCATCTACGCTAACTGGGCTGCCGACATTTTCCTCTTTAGGTTGATTGAGTGTTTTGAACCGGGAGGTCATGATTGGAGGTTTCTTTAGATACTAGCACTTGATGATGTTCAGTAGGGATGAAACAGCTACACAGTACTTCCTGATTCTTTAGCATAGACTGGTTTCACTTACAGGACTAAATCTGAGCTGGAAATTCCCAAATATTAAAGAGGCATGGACAGTACTCGATCCCTGTGTAGAAAAATGTCCGGGTCAGAAGTCGGACGATTAAGGGAAGTTCGAAAACTGTCCTTTTCAAATGAGTACGAACCAGGGAGGAACAGGTGGTGGGATTTTTACGAGTCTACATCACATTTTAAGTAGTATCATGGACAAATCGGCTTCTTAAATGAATCACAGAAAACCCCTTGCAATCCGCATCTGGTTGAATAGCCCCATAAATGAGTGATATATTTCATTATATCACCATCTCAGTTTGTGGAAAAGTCCAACTGCTTGCGCATAAGGCATTCTTGAGTTTACCCAGCCAACAAAATGCAAACAAGATATATCAACCAGTTCTCCTCAGTTATGTTGTTCATATGAAGCGAGATGGCTCAGTGGTTAGAGCGCGAATTTACTGATCGGGGGTCCGTGGTTCGAACCTCACCTCTGCCTCTCGACTTCCCCTGTCTAGGCTTGGGCAACCTGACAGTATCCCAGCCCTCGTGCTTCCTTCGAATGGCATGGAAGCTAGGCACCAAAAGGGTGTTACAGCTAAACGATTATCATTTACTTTATTCATATGACGCACGAAGATATGGCTGTCGGTCAGGAGTATCCACTGACAAGGTCATCCGAAGGAATTTCTCTAAAGTCTTTTCAGGTAATCGACAAAAATTGATTTGTTGTTAACGGGAGACACAAATGAGTCTCAGTTGCAACTCTTTTCCATCAGCTGTATGAACTACACAAGGGGCGCGTCGTTTCAGTTGGTGGAACTGAGGTACAAACGGGTGTATAAATTGTAGCGGACTAGGACCTTATCAGCGTGTTCGGATAAATTAACAAGCAAAGTAACCAATACAAATTCACAAAACAAACGTCATGATACAATGTGAACGACAGTTACAAAGTGTGGTTTAAGTTCAGGAAGAATGGTAAATGTGACAACGGATGACAGACACTACAAAATCAACTTAGTTACAAATCAGTGTTCAGTTATGAAATACGAGTGGTGGAAACCTGTAGGCTACACCTCTCTACGAGCTCCAAGTCTGGCTGTCGAAAGGATTTCAGCAATTATATCGGAAAATATACCGTTATTCTTTTAAGGTACCTTGGAATCGTCAAACTTGCGTCAACTGATTGACAGAAAAACTGCATACTTTTGTTCCTGGGGGGGGGGGACAGAAAAACGCTGAGTCGACTTTGAAACAGTGTGCACTTTGACGTAACAAGTTGGAAGGCGTATCATCTTGGCTAGACAATTTCCTTTCGAGTTTCTGACAACCGAATTCTTTTTCTTTCAAAAAGATATATAATAAAAAGTGACGATCAGGCGGATAGCATATGAAGTATACAACTAGGTCACAGTGATGATGTCTACAAGAGCTATATGCTGAGGATAGGGAAATACTCCAACAGTGATGACCACATCCTGTCTTTTGGGCACCACTGTTAACCTTGGTCATGGCGGCTAATGACAAATCCTCATATAAAGTTTGTTCGTATGAAATTAGGCAGGACTGGAGCACATAATTTTGTGTCAGCTACTTCGCCGCCAATACTTGTTACCGAGACTTTTCAAAGAATCGCTGGCTTCGGCCCAGTGGTGGCGATCGCATTTTCCGCCTCAGGATTGAAACTCGCGACCGCCTAGTGGACTATCCAAGTCAGGTCGCCGGGCAACAAGAACAGTTAGTCATATAAGGACGCTTGGCTTGCTACTTTTCCAGAGTAGGATAGATGGACTTTACGATAGAGCGCAAAAGCACAGTAACTGTGTGACCTTTAACTTACCAAATCCCTATGATGACCAGAAAACGGGAAAATCACCACTTTTTCGACTGACTGTATCGTTTCCAGTTCCTCTACTACTTCTTAGGTAGGACAGAAAAACCATTGTCACAAGGGATTATAGCTGTTCACGTCAGCTCCTCGTTGTATGAA
The DNA here is from genome assembly GCF_000715545.1 of Opisthorchis viverrini. Lineage (NCBI taxonomy): Eukaryota > Metazoa > Platyhelminthes > Trematoda > Opisthorchiida > Opisthorchiidae > Opisthorchis > Opisthorchis viverrini. The sequence continues at coordinate 1,754,240 of NW_008751665.1, forward strand.
TTTCTGACTATGAATAAGCTAGTAGTCGATTTCTCATCAAATATGCTGAGGTAAGGCCTACGCAATGGTTTGAGCTTCAATATGAGCTTCAACATGAAGTAGTCACAAGCGTTTCGCAGTCATGGAAGGCACTGTGCGTAGCTGGTTTCTCAATGGCAAGGAAGAGTGAGCATCATTTTCTCCACATCACACACTACTCATAAGGCTGCTGAAAACTTTTCAGCAGCCCACGACCGTTTCGTAGGACTCATCAAGTAGACGTACTTTTCGAGCTTCCATCAGAATTATGTTCTACTTGATCACTAAATTGCATGCAAATGGCGAAAAACATATAGTTGGTGTGTGCGAGTGGTCGTCCGAACCTCCAGCTTATGATATTCTCCAATGAAAGCGCTGTACAGGGTTCGCCTCATGCTTCAGTTTACACGAGGATATGCTTACCTGATGAGTCCCAGGAAGGGTGGAACGCGGTAGTCAGTAGTCGGAAAGTATTCAGCCGGTTAGTGCCTTCTGCCAACTTAGACATGAGACGACATTTATGTCGCGTATTCGATTCAAAGGCATCTTAAACCAGAGATTCTCTTAACATCAATGTAATTAGCCAATGTGAGCACTTCGTCAATTGAACACAATTGGCTTCACTACTCTGACACACCATCCATACAGTGCCACAGTGCCGTAAATTTTAATGTCCTGTATAAACCCATAAAAAATCTGGACCGAGTGGAGAATCTGTAAAAACAATATCTGTACGTTTGTATACCTTTTTGATAAAAATGTTTGGCGTTTTGCGGCAGAACTTCGAAAATTCAGATCGTTATTAATTTGTTAGTGGAGTTCTAATGCTGAGGGTGGAAGTACTCGTGTTAGGCGCACTCAGCCAATGGTTTCCGCATGAAGGTGGGCCCCGCGTTACGACAAGGTTGAGACAATTTACGATCGCGCACCTAACTTGATCTCTCCGTTTGGTATCGGCTTTTAAATTACGGTTATCAACACGAAGATTTTGACGGATTTTCGGTCCGTCGTGTGAAGCTTACAGTCACAGGATTAGAACATACATTTTTATACCCTCCCACCAAACCCCGCCAATTTCGATCGATTTTTCTTTGAGTGCCGAAACTAAAGGGATAACCCGTTGAAGAGGTGAAGGCGAAGTCCGGAAATTGGTGCGACTATACCTTCTGTTTGGCTGGAGCGGTGTTCACTTTTAAAATTTGCGACGTTAAAAGATAAAACGTGGTCAAAGCGGTACCAAAAAAACATCACATAGTGCGCCAGAGGATAGGAAATTTCGAAGACTCTAGCTCATTCTTCCATTTGGTCTTGGTGACCATAATTTTTAGTACATCACCTGACGGTTTTTTCCCGCCAGAATGCCAACTTTCAACCTTTGTGATATGAGTCATCTACTCAGAGATGCCATTGAATGTGTCATCGTCACAGTGCTCATCACACTGTTTCTGCGTAGGCGTAGTTTGGCGTTCGGGACAGGTGAACGTGTGCTGGTTGCAGCTGCGTACATCAGTCCCCACGGCCTACACAGTGGACGCAAAAGTACCCACGCCTGCAAGTGCGGAGTCGAATGACGGCTGCCAAGTATGGATGGACAGGATGGTTGTGACCGCGCGCAGAACGATTCAAACCTAGTTAGAGGCCAAATTTCGTGAGTGTGTGTACAGACGCGTGGGGGACACCAACGGAATGCAGTTAAAGGGGATGACACATCACGAAGGTCTTGGTGGACAATCAGGTTCTGGCGACCAGACTGAATTCGACTAGGAGCCGCTGTTTCGATGCAACAGGGTGGAAGGAATCGTGTGCAGGTATTCAGAAACAACGTACTTCACGCATCAGAAATTGTGTTCCACATCTAAACAGGATAGGTCGGAGTCGTCTTGGAAGGGACACATTCAACGGATTTCGAATGGAACGCGAGTTGTGATAGAGATCTGATCTGTCATTTGGCCCCCGTGATGGAAACAAAATCTCAACGGAATGATAATGGGTTTGGAGGATTTATATGAAAGACAACGGATACTCTCGGATAGATAGATAGATAGATAGATAGATAGATAGATAGATAGATAGATAGATAGATAGATAGATAGATAGATAGATAGATAGATAGATAGATAGATAGATAGATAGATAGATAGATAGATAGATAGATAGATAGATAGATAGATAGATAGATAGATAGATAGATAGATAGATAGATAGATAGATAGATAGATAGATAGATAGATAGATAGATAGATAGATAGATAGATAGATAGATAGATAGATAGATAGATAGATAGATAGATAGATAGATAGATAGATAGATAGATAGATAGATAGATAGATAGATAGATAGATAGATAGATAGATAGATAGATAGATAGATAGATAGATAGATAGATAGATAGATAGATAGATAGATAGATAGATAGATAGATAGATAGATAGATAGATAGATAGATAGATAGATAGATAGATAGATAGATAGATAGATAGATAGATAGATAGATAGATAGATAGATAGATAGATAGATAGATAGATAGATAGATAGATAGATAGATAGATAGATAGATAGATAGATAGATAGATAGATAGATAGATAGATAGATAGATAGATAGATAGATAGATAGATAGATAGATAGATAGATAGATAGATAGATAGATAGATAGATAGATAGATAGATAGATAGATAGATAGATAGATAGATAGATAGATAGATAGATAGATAGATAGATAGATAGATAGATAGATAGATAGATAGATAGATAGATAGATAGATAGATAGATAGATAGATAGATAGATAGATAGATAGATAGATAGATAGATAGATAGATAGATAGATAGATAGATAGATAGATAGATAGATAGATAGATAGATAGATAGATAGATAGATAGATAGATAGATAGATAGATAGATAGATAGATAGATAGATAGATAGATAGATAGATAGATAGATAGATAGATAGATAGATAGATAGATAGATAGATAGATAGATAGATAGATAGATAGATAGATAGATAGATAGATAGATAGATAGATAGATAGATAGATAGATAGATAGATAGATAGATAGATAGATAGATAGATAGATAGATAGATAGATTACGGACATGTCTCGTGGGATGTAGTGGAAGCATAATGAAATATGTAGAACTGCGCAATGCAGTTTTGAGTTATGTGTGAAAGTGGGTTGCCAGGACACGATTATATCCTGCATACTTTGAATGTTCATAAGTTTTCTGTAGTGCTCAACAGTGAGCGATTCAGAAACACACTGAATCGCATTCACAGTTGGTGAATTATGGCCTGAAACATTTCGGAAACCGAACAGTTTGCAAGTGCTAACAAAATTAGAACCAACGTGCTGAAACGTGGGATATCCATCCCTGGTAAACTGATTCGGTTTTATCACATGGATGTATCGAGAAACAGTTTCGTTGGTTTCGTTTGTCAAACTTCTCTCAGTCTGGACATGTCGAATTTTTTGTTGTTATGTAAATGATTCGGTTGTTGGTCGTAGGCGTTTCTTCAGAATCCTGAAAATGAGTTTTATATTTCGTCGGCTTTTTTATGTGAATATGTCCAAGGGAAACGAGTGAGGCTTTCAAAGATTATTCTGCTAAACCTTAATTCTAAGCAAAACTTGAGAGTTTTGCATGATGATACCAAAATTTTGATCGCGTATTTTTTCAGTTAGTAATCAGAACAAACTGTTGTCCCTAATTTGCCCATAACGGCTGTTTCACAATACAGTTTGTTACTTACTAATATCCTATGAACTTTTGAAGATGTGATGATTTGGTCTTCCTTTGTTTGTTTGTGTTTCCCTCCTGAGTTAAGATATACCAATGTGGGCTGAACATATGCCTAAGCCCAGATTGTTGTGCCTTTGTACGCTTCGTACTAGAAACTATATAAGCTGGGCATTTATTTTGAGACGGTTATCGGACTGATCAACCGGTGGGCTGGATTTAACACTGGTAAGTACGCTCAACACGTTTGTGTTAGAGTGAAAAGTCCTTCAAGGTCATGTGCAAGGTCATCTGAAACATGTATCGGTCTTTGTGCGTCACATTCAGTTGATGATGAAAATCATGAACGAGTGATTTAGCTGGGATTCAGGTGAGTCTCCCGTCAAAACCCAGTTGATATGCAGATGAGTGTATCTGTCGAAATCTATCCATTTTGGGTTCAGACAGAACAAAAGATTGACGGAACTTCGGGGCGAAACGATGAGCCTAAAGAAAGGCGAAACCGCCTGGCTATTGATGAGCTTTCAGCAATATTATGAGTGGCTACCTTCATAAAAAAATATTCGACGTAATCTAGGGCACACCCATTAGACGAAACGGTCCTTCACGCACTCTGACAAGGCCAAAGTATAGCTCGATAGTAACAGGCATTTGCCATGTGTGTGCGCCGAGACCGATCGTTCTACTGGATTTCGCGCTCGATTTACATAATTTTGAGTAGCGCAGCCAGATATGCTGCAAAGATCGATTGATAGAGACACTACACCTTAGGACGCAGAAGATGTTTTACTGCTGTTTGACTCGACCATATATAACGTACTATCCATCCACCTGCGTGCATCGATACTGAGTGGCTTATGTGTAGCGTTTTGGCGAACAATATGGCTGTAGATGGTTGCGAAATTCACAAAACTCACATCGACACCACCCTAACTTGAGCAATTCACCTCCTTCCTGCTTCAATCATTCCCCTGGGTGCACACTACCGAGGAAGAGTACTGAACTCGAGTTTCGCTCTTGTTGGGGCTCATCAGCAGAGCACATCTTTGGCCGTCCGAGTCTGAACTCCACTTATCTGACCTACGAGGTGAGTGTGTTTCCACTATTCAACCTGACAAGTGGGTCAACAAGTCGACAGAAACAAGACAGTTACTGGGTCGTTGTTCGAGGCGTTGGGCAAAACAAGCACATCACGTAAGAGTCTTCTCAGACGTGATAACTGGAATGCGTCTAGCCTGCGCTGATGAAGCCGTGAAAACACACTCATCTGGTACGTTAAACGTGGGAGTGCAAACCCAGCTTAGGACGACCGAGGATATGCGATAATGATGAGCTTTCATAAGAACGAAAGTCTAGTTCAGCCCACTCCCCAACAGGTGTGGACTCACGAGAACAACTGCACCAGGACAGGGGATCGGCTGTTCAAGCGAGACTGATGGGACTGAGGACAGTATTGTCTTGGCGGTCGTGCTTTGGTCTACATCTGCTAGGCTGCGTAAAATGCTCACCGCCCAACGTCATTCATATTAGTTCTCGGAAGAGTCAGGATTATTTAAAATGATTTATTACCAGTGTTGAAAATGGCTGCAACAGTGTATTCACATACCTTAAGAGCATGCATATATCACAGGTGGAACAAAGAATACCATTACCTTTTTGCACGTTCAAGAGGTCACATGATCTTCCTGTGCCATACAAGGGCAGGTGTGAACCAGTGAGATTTTGGGGCTTGAGGGTGTTTTTCCAAATATAACATCGAGTTAGGTCATGCGCCGGATTTTTTCGTAGTGATCTTGCTAGTGCTAACCAGTTAGAAACGTTTTCGCAGCAATTCACAATGAATCTGAACAGTAAGAAGTCAATTTCTGCAAAGTCCACCTAGGGACGAAAAGCACTGAGTGCTTCTCCAAGGTATACCTCCTGATCCATCAGCTAACCAACAAAAACTGTTGATCAGTACTCATCACCAGTTAGGTCGGCTGGCTAAAAAACCTCACCGATCATTCCTCCGTGTGCCTTAAAACCTATTCACTTGTAACAGAAAGGTCAGTTTCCTGAAAGTAACCTCAGAACGCCCGATACCTACTGCTCCACCAAAAAGTCAACTGGAAAGCCGGCAAGCATCCAGGCCGGTCAATCATTCAATCAATTCAGCAAAAACCTGATGAGTGTTCATGCACGCCACAGAAGCACGACCGAATGTGATCAGCGTTCAGACATTTCATAGAGGTACGGTAGATGTTGATGGGTGCTCACCAACGTCTATCAGACAGCCTGGATCAGTACCAGAAAGTCCTCTTTAAATAGCGTGGGGCCGCTTTACCTTCTGCTCTCGCACTCGCTTGTTCGGAATATAGCTGTTGTGCTCTCTTCTGTGAGTCTTTTTTGCGGCAACTAGGCACTGGAGCGGGTCAGCAACAGATACCACAGATTGACAAATCAGAAGATATAACAACTTGATCCGACGAAGCATTTGTGTCAACCGCAGAATGATTCCAAGCAGTGTATCCAGCATTTGCTTGCCAACCGTTTTTGGAACAGACCTAGCGGTTCACGTACGAAACTGTCGTTCAGAGAGTTCGTGTTTCGAACCCGACTTTGGCCGTGTGATAGCTCGCAGCATCTCAGCTCTTGTGCTTCATAATGCCCACATGGCAGGTTTTATCGAAAGGGATCTTAAGCTGAGAACAGTTGTCTGACCACTCACCAGTGACCTGATCCCTAATGAATACTTTGCATGAGCTTAAGAAAGAAAACTGGGTTGTTTTTGGACCACTTTCAACCAAAAGTTTTTTAAGCTGTCTTTTGATGCTACAACCACTTCTTTCCATTTCCAGGGTGCGTCAAATCCTATCAGGTCACAAATGAAATTCAATAGAGACCTTGTAGTGATCAACTATCGCAGTCATAGACACATTTCCGCTAGGATATATTCGGATGCCTCAATTCACTATTGTTTGTTCGTCCTTTTTTTTCGCTTGCCGATGTATCTCCTTTTTTCAAACATCTGATTATGTCATTCGTCAGTTTCGAACCGTTATTTGGAACATACCAATACAAGGATGACCTCAACACAGCGTCAGATTCGCCCAATTCTATTTGAGTCTTCTTAACGGGTTCAATGCCAAACTTGATCATGGCCGAGTATCATTCAGCGAGTATCGATTCATTCACTTCCGGCGAATGGACGTGGGGCTATTGATCGATTCCAGGATATCCGCTCCGAAGTAATTGTGAATAAACTTAGATAGAGGAAGCTCTGTTCGGAACATTTGGTTTGGTTTGGTCAACAGCCATAAGACTTGTATAAACGTAATACGTTACTTATTTGGTAAACATGTTTAACGCAAGATACCCACAAAGTTCAGAAATCCACTTTCGTACGTTCAGTGTTCGGACTTTATAGTTGTATGAAGTGGAATAGTGTACAGTGGACCGCAATAACCGACAAAAACTGATGCCAAAATGATTATATGTGAAGTTCTACGAATGCAAATGAGCAAACATCGGTGCAGAGTTATTCTTCCATTTTGTCCTGTCGGTAAGCCTTATTCGTCAGACAATATCTCGATCAAGAGTGTCGTGGATGGAATCACACGTAGTTGGGGTTCGAAGCTCGGAATTTTGTAATTTCCCTTCAGTCTGTGGGAATGGCGTACGTAGGAGATACCACAACGGGACAAATTGTCAAATTTTCTGTTTGGTTTTACTTCCAGTCCGTGTCGTGCTGTAAGCTGATAGGTAGTCAGCATTCCAACCTGATTACGAAGAATAGAAGCTTCCAGTTACTTTGTTAGTTTTCCTTAAACACTTTAGTTCTCAAGTTTGGATTCAACGCGATCCATTGCGAGCCACATGCACCCGAGTTGCCGTAAAAGGCTTGAGGAGTACAGCCACAGGTCAGGCTAATATCTTAAGAAAATCAATCAAGTTCAAGTACGGGAGGAGGTGGCATACTTTTAACATTTAGCTATTTTTCACTACCTGAAATGCTAAGGTTCACGCAATCGGCTGAGGAAGTACTGCTGCGCGTCCACTTTAGGAAACGGTAAATTTGGCGAGGATTATGCGTTTGTAATTCTTCCAGAATACATTGGCTCAGAAGAAGTAAGAATACTTTCATCGGAAGCACTGTAAACACATCTTTGTTTCCCCTTAGGGATAGCCAGGATCGGGGTGGCCTGATGAACGGGATCGACCGATAAGCTATTGGGAAGTTCTTCCTCATTGGTAATTGGGTTAGTGACGCAGAACATTGCAGCAACGGGTAGCCAGCGACTGACCACCAAGCCTACCTGACAGGCGTTTTGTCAACGTCCACATTTATGAATATATGTATTCAGTTTGTCACCGATGCAACACTAATTTGCATATCTAGTAGCCCCCATAACGATATGGTTGGCACAACAGTGATTTTTTCAGGCAGGCGCAAAGTTACCAGGCCTGTAGCTGATACACATCGTATCGTTGCTATTAGGAAAGAATCTTTTAGAGAAAAGATATTTAAGGTCTGAAGGTGAACTCAACTTACTGCTAGTGCCTATCTTTATAGCCAAAATCCTCCTTATCTTTAACACATCTAAACAGTGAATAAAGCTCAACACATGAGATCCTCCCCACAGGTAGTAACAACGCCATCTTTGTCTTCAACTTAGCTTGATTTTGACGAGATACTCAACCCAGCATCAGCTGAATCTCTCGCATACACTACTCTTTATTATTATTAGTCACACTGATATTTATGATATCGGAATGGCTTTCTTGGCCACCAAGATTTATAAGGTTGACAAAGTCGATATTCAAGTAGAAAACATGTTTGACAAAAACCTGGAGTCAACGCCTAACCGATGAGTTTCCATGGGGGCAAAAGTTAAAAAGGATTGTCCAAGATATTATGCCGTGTAAATTACGCGTATTTTCAGTTTTTGCACGTCTGTTCGAACGAGATAACAATTAGATAAACTTAAGTAGACGCATGAGCTTGAGATGGCTCGGGGCTGGGCGTTCGAAATTACTGACCGGAGGGTCCGGGGTTCGAACCCGACCTCTGCATCTCGACTGCTACTGTCTAGGATTGGGTGATCTGGTTGTATCTTGGACCCCATACTTCCTCCGGGTGGTACGGTAACTAAGCACCGACGGGGTAATTGTTCGTGGTCCAACAATTTGTTGCAACTGTATAGTTGTTCCGAATTATTGACTGAATGCAGTGTGACAGACTTGATGTCGAAATTAACCCTGTGACGCATGAGACTAGCACCATATTACTATTGCATTCAGCGGAATGACATATTATCAGGCCTTACATAAATGGAGTGCGTTCACAGATAACTTAGTGACTTTGATGTTTGGTTTAAATATAACGAAAGTAAATTTAAGGAACCAACATCACGCACTTGCACTACCATTTTCACTCAATATATTCAATGAATAAAACAGATTGTGAAGTAATTCGACAGATGGGTGAATTCCAGGAGTTCGGTTGTAATTTATTTACATATTGAAGTCATATGCGGCGTAACGAATTTGCTGACCTTGTATTGCTCAGTTGTATTTGCCAGCATTAGGAAATTAACTGGCTTACTTAGGTGGTCTGAAGGTGAACTCAACTTACTGCTAGTGCCTATCTTTATAGCCAAAATCCTCCTTATCTTTAACACATCTAAACAGTGAATAAAGCTCAACACATGAGATCCTCCCCACAGGTAGTAACAACGCTATCTTTGTCTTCAACTTAGCTTGATTTTGACGAGATACTCAACCCAGCATCAGCTGAATCTCTCGCATACACTACTCTTTATTATTATTAGTCACACTGATATTTATGATATCGGAATGGCTTTCTTGGCCACCAAGATTTATAAGGTTGACAAAGTCGATATTCAAGTAGAAAACATGTTTGACAAAAACCTGGAGTCAACGCCTAACCGATGAGTTTCCATGGGGGCAAAAGTTAAAAAGGATTGTCCAAGATATTATGCCGTGTAAATTACGCGTATTTTCAGTTTTTGCACGTCTGTTCGAACGAGATAACAATTAGATAAACTTAAGTAGACGCATGAGCTTGAGATGGCTCGGGGCTGGGCGTTCGAAATTACTGACCGGAGGGTCCGGGGTTCGAACCCGACCTCTGCATCTCGACTGCTACTGTCTAGGATTGGGTGATCTGGTTGTATCTTGGACCCCATACTTCCTCCGGGTGGTACGGTAACTAAGCATCGATGGGGTAATTGTTCGTGGTCCAACAATTTGTTGCAACTGTATAGTTGTTCCGAATTATTGATTGAATGCAGTGTGACAGACTTGATGTCGAAATTAACCCTGTGACGCATGAGACTAGCACCATATTACTATTGCATTCAGCGGAATGACATATTATCAGGCCTTACATAAATGGAGTGCGTTCACAGATAACTTAGTGACTTTGATGTTTGGTTTAAATATAACGAAAGTAAATTTAAGGAACCAACATCACGCACTTGCACTACCATTTTCACTCAATATATTCAATGAATAAAACAGATTGTGAAGTAATTCGACAGATGGGTGAATTCCAGGAGTTCGGTTGTAATTTATTTACATATTGAAGTCATATGCGGCGTAACGAATTTGCTGACCTTGTATTGCTCAGTTGTATTTGCCAGCATTAGGAAATTAACTGGCTTACTTAGGTGAAAAGATGGTGCACTTGGTACGTACTCTTTGCTGCTGGTCAGATCATTATCATCACCATCATCATCATCATCATCATCATCATCATCATCACCATCATCAACACCACAACAACAACAACATCAACAGCAACAGCAACAACAACAACCACAGCTACTTCCTGTCAGACCATACGACAGAAACCGACCACGTCATCTGGTCCCGCAACACCTCTTGCCAACTTCAAGAATCAGCTCCAAGAGTCTTTGATGACTGGCTGAAATTAACAACTCCGGACGGTTCCCGTATATCCTTTATACAGCTGTGATCGGTATGATCGTGAACTAGGCAAAGCAAGTAAATTTCGTTCCAGCAAACGGCGGCTGTCGTGTACTGCCGGCCCGTAGTGAAACTAGGAGATCTGGAGTGGAACCCTCATTAGTAAGTGGTTTTCCTAGTTTCCATGACAAATTACTTGATTTTCCCCTTTAAGTCCACTTTAATCTTGATCGGGAAGAACTTTTTTCCAAACCAGTAACCCCGAGTCCACCGGCCAGTCAGATACCATTTCTTTTTTTCATTTCGCTTGGTAGCAGCTATGAGGACTTTGCAAGTTCACTCACCTCTTTTGACCCTTTCTTTCTCGATAAGTTTCACTTTGAAGTTGAATCTGATGTCTTTTGGAGAATTAATGGATATTTTGAGCCCTTTAGTGAAGTGCCGGATGGCCGGTATTTGGAGCTCCTGGCCGCACACGATAACGACTTCGTCCTAGTACAGTTGAAAACTTGGAACGACATGCTCATATAAATACTATATTATATTATATTATATTATATTATATTATATTATA